>NC_133658.1:686734610-687334610 GCF_037893015.1 Macrotis lagotis | reverse complement strand
TGGAAACAACACTTTGACCCTTCTGTAGTCTGTTTACTTCTACATAAAGACTGGTGTTTGATGGACTGAACTTAAAGCCCCTTCCAGCTCCAAATCTACAATTTGATCATTCTCAGGCAGTCAGTAAGACAAAGAAAAAAAAAGCATTAACAAGTAAATACAAACAGACTTCAGAAAATTCATACTGGGCCGAAATTTCAAAAAAAGCATTAACAAGTAAATACAAACAGACCTCAGAAAATTCATACTGGGCCGAAATTTCAAAAAAAAAAGCCAAATTTTAGAACATAAAGAGACAAAGGCATGAAATAGGCTGCCTCAGGAGGAAATGGGTTCTCCTCTCTGAAAGTATTCAAGTAAAAGCTGCCTAACAACTTGTCTTATATATTGAATATATGAATTAGAGGGCCTTTGAAATTCTTCCAAAAGTATGGTTCTCATTTTTCTGGGAAACAAAAAAAAAGATAATTTTATTTGTTTCTAGTTGCAAATATTTTGGGGGTAGTCAAGATGATAATCTATGGTAATATTTCAGAAAATAAAATACTGCTAAATCTGTTTCCCTCAGATATTTTCATATACTGAGGGAAAAAACCTAACCTATGAAATGTTTTTCATTATCTATCTTATAGGCATAATAAAAACAACTTTTCATCATCTTATTGAAGTTGTAATATTGAAAAGCCAGTTCAACATCATTAAGTGAGAAAAACATCTTAAACCTTCAGGGTGTCTTCTGAATTTTTATCTTGTTTTAAAATCACTTATTCAATAACTGAGTTTATTTGTTACAGAATTAATTCTGCTTATTTCCATGACAAAAATAGTAATTTCAAAGGATTAGTCTCATTTAGAAACACTAAAATGGACTGTGAATTCTTGATAGTTCTCTCCATATTATATATACCCCCAAGGCCAAGGATGGTTCATTTGAGCGATGATCAAATGTTATTTTCTGCCATTCTAGCCTAAAACATTAATTCTACATTTAACTAATCACTAAGAATCTTTGTCAAATTTCACCTCTGAATGAATAAAATTTCACTCAAAGACTAGAGTCTTATTTTAATATCACTATTCACAGATAGCTGAAATTGGTATTGAGTCCATGTTAAACTCAACTCAAAGGGGGACTAATCATTGAACAGATTTTATAAACATAATTGAACCTATGAGAAATGATGCCTATGATATTGTTTGAGGAAAGACCACATTAAAGTCAGACTTCTGTGTTCTTACCACCAAAATAAAGTGAAATATTTTAATCTTAAGCTTGCTTTTTTTTTTTTTAAAGTTTTTGCAAGACAAATGGGGTTAAGTGGCTTGTCCAAGGCCACACAGTTGGGTATTAAGTGTCTGAGGGCGCATCTGAACTCAGGTACTCCTGACTCCAGGGCAGGTGCTCTATCCACTGCATCACCTAGCAGCCCCAAGTTTGTTTTTTATAAAAGTTAATAAAGTATGGTAATTTCTTTCTTTACATTGAATCAGTGGTCCATAGGTCTATCCCTCATTCAAACTTCACAGTGATTCAGGATGATTTTACATGCATTTCCCTTTATTTCTAGAATAGTCAGTATGTAGCATTTATCAATTCAATATATGCCATCAAATATATATTCAAGGGAAAGGGAAATTCATAGTATATAATGGGAAAAAGGAAGTATACATATATTGAGACAGAAGTTAGAAAATGACTCATTTGACTAAATTTGTGCTAAAGGGCAGTTTAATCTTTTAGCATCTAAATACCTTTTAAGACTGTATAAACCTTTAAAAAATTTTGTGCCAAGTTTTCATCATCTTTTCCCTTTCATGTTACTTAAAGTGGCAGGAGAGGGTGGAATGTTGATTAGTAAGACTTGCTACGGCAAGAAATTTGGATATGGAGTGAAAAAGATGAAAATGAGAGAGAGAGAGAGAGAGAGAGAGAGAGAGAGAGAGAGAGAGAGAGAGAGAGAGAGAGAGAGAGAGAGAAGGGGGAAGGCATAGAGAGTTATGATGGAAATCATTTGCACTGCAAGGGTAACTTGAGGTAGTTTTTGAAAACAATGAGTATGAGAGTGCTATTAGAATGTCAGGCATTATAGGTATAAGGAAAAAGCAAAAAGACAAAAGAAAAAATACATTATTTGAGGTTTTCAAAGGTAAGAATTTTTTTAAAGTTTAAAAAAAAGTAACTGCTGATTTCCCTGTGTAAGGAGAGAGAACAGCAATCAACTTATGAATGTAATTTAAAGATAGACTTTATTCTCTGATGATTTACTCATGCAAACTGCATGTAAAAGAAAACAGTACAGTTTGTGAAACATTTCAAATGTAAAGACTCCAAATGTTAATTACAGAAGTAGTGTGACATACTTAAAGTCAAAACGGAATTTGTACAACTAATAATGGTTTTCATTTGCTGAATACAGATTGCTTTATAATGAAAATTCTGCTAACCTCAGTAAAGTACAGTAATTGTTTACATTATCTCCTTACATCTATGTTCGTTTTATTTTACAGTTGTGAGAGTTCTATTACCAAAAAAACTTATAAATAAAAAGCAAAATGCTTTGAAGCATTCAGGAAGAGTGAACCAATGAGGCTTTACCTAACCCACCAAAAATATGATAAAAAAGTTAATTATATAACTTCCTTGCAGAATTCACATTTTGTGCCTTTGAGATCAATTCCTTCTCTGCATATCTATGGCAGACTCATTACTGAGAAATTACTTTCACTGATTACACTGTAACTATGAAATCAGCTAGAACCAAAGATTTTAGATGCTGGATTGCCAACTAAATTAATTTTAATAGGCCACATATTTGGAATTCCTATTATCTTTACATTTAAAAGTCCCAAAGTGGTATTCAGATAATTTGGATACTTTGTAGTTTTGACCTTAAAAAGCCTGGATACTATATAAAGCATATTCTTTTCTTAGAATCATCAAGGACATTCCATACAGGTTTTAAAAATGTCAGTCAAGCAGATAGTGTAGTATGCAGAAGGAAGAACAAACTACACAACTTATTATAGAAGCATTACAGATATCCATGTTATATTTACATAATGGAATCCTGCCTGAATGCCAAAAGTTGCTACTGGGTATGCTTCATAGCTATTTTACAAAGTTTGCTTACCTGAAAGCATACATCTTACTAATTTTTGTTTTTGTTTTTTTTAAACAATTTAGTCTATTGTAAAATATTGTACTGTATTTTGAACATAAGTGCAGAATAAGAATAGATAATGGCACATTTAGAAAACTCAATATCCTATAGATGATTGGATAATGAGAAAAGTGTCCCTCCAATCATCTCATCAGAAACAGACGACACCATGGAATGTTAGTTATCCAAGTCCGCACAGGAAACAACATTCTAAACTGCAATCATCTACTAGCCAGCATCACATTGAAGGCATCTTTAAACACTCAAGCAAAGACTGCTGGCATAATCTACTGAACCATCCATACGAGCGCACACACGCGCACACCCACACCCACGCATACAGTCCACATTATAATTACATTGTTTTCAAGATAGATACTGATTTTTCCACGAGAAAGGTATCAAAATTTGCTACTAAAAGATGACAGTGCTTTCACAAGATTAAGTACAAGTTAGCTTGCAAGTACAAGACTATGACAAAAAAAAGTTTTGAGTGGTCTAGTGTAGTCACTTTAGGTTTTTCTGGTGATCATACCATAGTTAATTATGCATAAACTCCTCAGTTTATAACTTGAAATTCACAAAAGATCAAGTTAATTTTGAAAATCTTTAGATATCTGATAACCCTGTATTATACACTATGTTTACTCTCTTTTAGCCTCGTAGGGTAACTGCACACTTTTATTTGGATTTGAAATGATAAAAAATGTATGAACAATTTCTTTAAAAAAAAAAAAAACAGAAAACAATCCATTTTTTAAACTAATGACCCTGATCTAGTTTAAGAATGTGCATAAAGGTACTGTATGTCTTATACCATACTGACAATTTAAAAAAAAAAGCTTAAAAGCAAAATAAAGCCCCATACTTTGATATAAACAAATGCTTTCTCCCATGGTTCTTCCTCTCACAATGTGCAAAATAAAAAAAAAGGCAAAAAGATTAAAAAGCAAATTTACTGTTACCATCTTTCTCTTGCCTAGTGCTTTATGACCTTGTTAATATCACAAAGTCAGTAGGGACTATGCAGAACTTTGGTATAAATGACATAACAATACTACCATCACAGTTGAGGGGTTAAAGGATAGTTAGGTAGGAATAGGGAAGTGGGATGGGAGATTTAATAATATCCCCATTATTTGTCAAAATAATAACAAATTAAAAGAGAAATAAATCACATTGTACTATACACACACTTTACACATTGGGCACAGAAAAGAACTATTAAATCTAACAATATTTATAAAAAAGAAAAAGTCTTTTCCACAGAGACTAGAAACTTGCTCAGTCTTATCTTCATCTGCCCATATCTCAATCTTTAGAGCCAAATTTAATTTCAATTTTTAAAAAAATTAATAATTTTTACAACTACAGATTTCTCCTAAATGGAGACTGGTCTTTCCTTGATTTCCCTTTAAAGTCATTAAAATCTAAAACTGTTGCAATCCAGATTTTTAATCAACTTCCTGAGGGCTGTGATTGAGAAGGAGGAGCCATTACAATCTGTGAAAGTGCTGGCTCTGAACTCTGGTCCGCCATCTGGGTAAGGACTGAAGTGGCTACAGCTTCTGCCTTGGAAGTTGAACTCACTCCATTGGAAGTACTGACGGAACTGTGCTGTATCGCTTCAGGATGGGGGCTACTTGGCACGGAAATGTCTTCTGAACTATCATCTTTATCAGCAGCTGAGAAAAAAAATAAGTAGTTACTTTTCTCAAATGAAAAAGGTAAGGTATTTTATACAAGATGGACCTCTGTACTGAGAAACTACTTTTAAAAAATGGGTATCTGATGACTTGTTGATTATGTAGAAGCAAGGTATAATATACTGAAATAATACCCCACTCCCCCCCAACCCCAGAATATGCAGAGTGTGTGTGTAGACTATAAGTATGTGCATGCTTGGCAATCAGAGGTGAGGTCATTCTCTGCCCCTTCTCAACACATATCCCTATGCCCCCAAATAACTCCCAATCACACAATGCTTTAATGTCTAAATACAATGCTTTCTTCAAAAACAGTTTTATGAAGTGTGAAGATGAAGAGGAATTGTATAGTCTTGTTTCACAAGAGTTTCAAAAATATTTGCTGATGAGTTGTTTTTTTTAATAGAGAGGGGGCAGGTTGCCAAAACATGTCACTTAAAACCCCTTATTGACATTTCTATTTATGTTTACCAGGAAAAAAAAATTTTGCTTAGTTCTTTGTAAACACACAGTTGTTGCTTTTAAGTTAAAAATATTTATTACACAGCAAAAAGATGCCACAATAGGCTATTACAAATGAGATATAAGTTTTCAAATTATTCCCTCTGCATCTTTAGAACTGCAGTGATTTTGGCTGACTTTCCATCTACTGCAGCAATGGATGATTACAACACCTGATTCTAATGATGCATACACATGAGAATAAGCAATATTTAGAGTCTAAATGCCACCAGCTGTTACAGTTATGTGAATTAATTAAGATTTTTAAAAATCCACATTAGAACTCCAGATACTCCAACAGAATAGAAATTCAAAGAAGTCTATCTAAAAGTCTTACTGCTGGACAATAGGATTCTGTTATTCCCTTAGCAGAATGAAAAACAGTATTTTTTAAGTTTAGCAGTGAAAAGCAATACTAAATCATATTTTATACAAGGCTGGCAAATAAATATGCATCTCCTTACCTAGGGTAAATGTGCATTAGAAGAATTAGAATCACAAAATGTTAAAATTGCAGGAGGCCTTAAAAATCACCCACTTTGTTTTTCTTCAATATTCCCCCCAATCCTTAATTTATTTTTTAAAATAACAGCAAAAGTGTTTTTTTGTTTTTTTGTTTAGTTTTTGCAAGGCAATGGGGTTAAGTGGCTTGCCCAAGGCCACACAGCTAGGTAATTATTAAGTGTCTGAGGCCAGATTTGAACTCAGGTACTACTGACTCCAGGGCCGGTGCTTTATCCACCTAGCTGCCCCCTAAATGTAAGTTAATTTGAGGGTTAGGAGAGGCACTAGCAGTTGGATACCTGAGCTAAGGTTTAAAGAAATTCAGGAATTTGAAGAAGTAGATGTGAAAAGGGAATTAATTTTAGGAATGGAAACAAGAACTAGAATGCTGTGAATGAGTAACAAATAAGTCAGGTGACTAGAGTACGGAATTTTAAAAGGGAAATACTATGTCTTGAAAGATAGGCCATGAAGGGATACAAATTGAGGAATTTGTGTTTTATTTTAAAAGGTAACAATATGAGGAAACTGAAGTCTGCAGTCACTTGCTTTTGGTTGGAAGCAGAGCTGGGAGTGCAATATCTATCTATCTATCTATCTATCTATCTATCTATCTATCTATCTATCTAGCTATCTAGCTATCTAGCTAGCTAGCTATCTATCTATCTAGCTAGCTAGCTAGCTATATTTCAAAGCCACCCTGAGAAATAGACTTTTCCCCAAGGGCATCAGGCCTGAGGTTTCTATAATGGAAAAGGACAGTTTGATAGTAGAGTTCTAGTGAACTCTGAACTCTCCACTGGAAAAATTATCTAAAAATAAAGTATTTCTTCTCTAAAAAAAAATAATAAAAAAAAGACATTTGGAACTACTTATAATACACTACCTACATGTAGATTTAAATTCCATTTTCCTTATCTATTCTCTTTTAAAAATGAAAAAAACATAGGAGCAGCTAGGTGGCGTAGTGGATAGAGCACCGGCCCTGGAGTCAGGAGTACCTGGGTTCAAATCCAGTCTCAGACACTTAATAATTACCTAGCTGTGTGGCCTTGGGCAAGCCACTTAACCTCATTTGCCTTGCAAAAATCTAAAAAAACCAACCAAACCAAAAACAGTTGGAGCAGCTAGATGAGGAAGTGGATGGAGCAATGGCTTTTGAAGTTAGGACCTGAGTTCAAAACCAACCTCAGAATTACTGACTATGTGACCTGGACATGACATTTAAGCCCTAGTGTCTCTTCCCTTAAAAAAAAAAAAAATTAAAACTTGATACAATTTAACTCACAGTCATTTCTGGAGTTTCTTGTATCTCCTTCCCCCGCTCTTTAAAATTTTATTTTATCTGGCCCCACTGCTCCACTGAGAAAAAACAAACTACATTAAAAACAAAAACAAAGACCCTAAAACCTAAAAAAAAAAGTCCCCAATATACAGCTAAATGCTCTAGTAAAAAGCAATTCCCACACTGGCTATGTCTGAAAATGTTTGTCTCTTTCTTCTTCACCTCTGTTAGGAGCTAAATGATGTATTCCATCTTCATTCTTTTGGACTCATGGTTTATCAACACACTGATAGGGTTCTAAAGCCCTTCAAATCCTCATCTACTTTAATGAATCCTGACTGTTTTCTAATTATACTTTCAGGATACAAAATATTCAATATTCAATAATCCCCCCCAAAAAATATTGACAGAATTTGCATGGGATAGGATCTTTAAACCTCAAATTTAGATTTTATTTGATACAATAGAGTAATTGTACAAAGAGAAAACGATAGTTCTATGAAACAGGACACTGAATTATGTAATATAGCTTCATGTTCTTTGCCTCAATATTCTAAAGCAAGACAGAAATGTAGTGGCTTTTAGAAACAATGAAAATGATCTGGGATAAGGGGTATAGGAAAAAACCTATTTTGGAAGGAATATTTCTTTTTTAAGGTTTTTTTTTTTCAAGGCAAATGGGGTTAAGTGGCTTGCCCAAGGCCACACAGCTAGGTAATTATTGTCTGAGGTCGGATTTGAACTCAGGTAGTCCTGACTCCAGGGCCGGTGCTCTATCCACTGTGCCACCAAGCTGTACCTGGAAGGAATATTTCAAAATGAACAAATAAATTAAAAAATTTATCCAGGAGACCTCAAAAACTACAAAGACTTTAGGCACAGGATTTTATTCAGAAAATCCCTAACAGCAAAATTTATGTTAAATTTATGTCTATTGACATAGACTAGTACCGTCATTTCTAGAATGTGAGGGAAGAAAATGAACAATATTAACAATACATGACCTCAGAGTTAAATGACAGGAAAAGTAGTAAAAAAGTAAAAGTAGTAGTTGCGTGGAATCTTGTTTGACTGTTTTTCTGAACTTTGCTTGAGGTAAAACTGTGTTTTGCTTCATGATTTTTTCCCCTATTCTTTGACCATTCCAATGTCCTATGAATTGCACATATTTTAAAATAAAACAATTATGATCACTCTAAAGTGCAAAATTTTAAAAAATAAATCTTTTAGCATTGCCCAAATTCTATAGAGTATGAATTATAGTTGCATGAAATCACTCTCCTCTTCCAGTTTTCATATCAACATTTTTCTTTTTGATCATTCTTTATTTTGTCTCATTATACTTTTATACACTGGCTTTCACTGACAAAGGTTTGTATTATACAACCATATTCTTCCTAGTGCTACCTAGTTAGCACTCTTAATCCTAATTTTTTTATTCACAAAATATATGCTATTAATTTAGTTAGCAATCTACTTATTTTCATGCCTTATCTATCATCATCACTGCAAAATAGTTCACCACATTGAAAATTTGTGTTAAGGATCTAATTAACTTCCTTCATTTTCTCCAAAATGTAAACAGGCCCTTTATTTATATAATTTGTTTACTTCTTTACTGCTCTTCATTCTTAAATTGGACTTTTATGTACTATTGATAATATTTTAGAATTTTTACTTAATCCTATTACATTCCAAAACCTAAAGATTAAAGTTAATTTAATATTGTCAAGATGCTTGAGTTTAGCCAACTCTTGATAATTCCATTGAGAGGAAGGTAAGGACCAATAATAGCACAGATAATTCCAAGTAACAAATAATGTTATTCTTCTCTTAAATTCCCTATCAAATTATTTACTGTTATGTGCATTTGATTTATTTAGCTTATTAAAAAAGTTATTTATTTTAAGGCTATGAGGTTAAGTGACTAGCCCAAGGTCACACAGCTAGGTAATTATTAAATGTCTGAGGTTGAATTTGAACTCTGGTCCTCCTGACTCCCAGGTTGGTGCTCTATCCACTGTGCCACTTAGCTGCCTCTATTTAGCTTTTCAAACAGTAATTTTATTGGGTCTTGGATGCAGTTCCTAGCAACATATTGGGCAGATAAAGAGAAGAAAGTGACTAACTAAAAATGTACTTTCTTCACGACTGAGGTAGGTAGATGGTGAAGAGGATGGAGAGTCAAGTCTGGATTCAGGAAAACCTGAATTCAAAATCAGTCTTAGAAACTCCCTGAATTCAAAACCAGCCTTAGAAACTTCCGAGTTATGTGATCCTAGGCAAGTTCTTGAACCATGTCTGCCTCAGTTCCTCATCCATAAAGTGGACTTGAGAAGAAAAATGACAAACCACTTCAGTAACTCTGCCAAAAAAAACCAATGTCAAAATTAAGGGTTGGCAAGTTTAAAGTTATTAGTTAATTTCCTAACTCTGTAGGATATTCATGTAAGACCAAAATGAGTATACATTTTCTTTCAAACTATCAAAACTCAAGAAAGTCTCACTTGTTAGGAAAATCATGTATGCATAATATTATCCCTAGTAGTTTCTATATGAAATTATTTTCTTCTGTCAGATGGGAGCTATAATGGCCTCATCCCTGCAGCAATCATTGTTAATATAAATCCCAAACATATTTCTATATAGTTCCAATTTACTTCACAACGTGATTCGCTACTCTGTCAAAATGACTAGATATCAAAGTACTGAGATTTATGTGCTCAAAACTGACAAAAATCAGTGTTCTAAATATATATGGCAACAGAGAGTTGCTAAATCTCTTGAATCTTTTAAATTAAAAAATATTGCCCATTCTGATGAAACTGCTTACAATGACTACAAGTAAAGATGGTGGCCATTAAGTTTTATCGCAAGCACCTGAGGAACTGTTTACATGCAATAGAAAATGTTTCTTTTCTTCTGAATTACTGACACTGGCAAATTAAAATGAAGTGGATACATATGGCAGAAACAATCTTCACATTTACAAATATCCTGAAATATCACTAAATCATAAAAACGAAAGCTGTGGGTTATATATTATGAATGTTGCCTAATGCATTCCAGCTCTGTTATTTGTTACAAATTTGTGTACGATGGACAAAATTGGCCATTTATTCAACAGCAGCAGCTGGTTCTAACATTGTGCATCTTATCCCCCCCCAACAAAAGAAGTTTTAAAAGGAAAAGCAAAATTAACCTTTAAAATGCTGAACACAAAAACTGGAGCATTTATTTCTTTGTAAATGCTTTTTCTATCAATAGGATATTCACAATTTAAACTGTCTGCTGCTTTTTGACCTTTTGCTATTGTAACTAAGGAACAGTTTCCAAGTTCACAAAGCTGAATACATTAAACATTTAAGGAATCTAAAGGACAGGGTAAAGTAGCTGAGATTGACTACTTTTATAAGATTGGTGGATGTTATATATACTGTTAAGTAAGAAAAGTTAGGGGGCGGCTAGGTGGTACAGTGGATAGAGCACTGGCCCTGAAGTCAGTAGTACCTGAGTTCAAATCCGGCCTCAGACACTTAATAATTACCTAGCTGTGTGGCCTTGGGCAAGTCACTTAACCCCATTTGCCTTGCAAAAAAACCTAAAAAAAAAAAGTAAGAAAAGTTGCTCCCAACTCAGTCATTAGAGAATTAGGGAGAAATTAAGTGTTCTTTCATTGTGCCAATCTAAAAACACCCATATTTTTAATACTTCCAATATGGTGGAAATTATTGGGAAGCTACATTTATCTATAAGAAACTACAACCTTTAAGATGATGCCCAGAGAAAAACTGAAGAAAATCTATACTTTGGACATTTAGAAAACTAGGTTTAAATTACTATAGGCAGGATCCTGTCCTCCAACAACCTTGTAGAAATTCTAGTATTTAATCTTAAATCCTAGAAGTGCCGTTTCCATGTTTTTCATGCTAGTTCAGTTCTCACTGGCAGTATTTCACTGATGCAGCCTCAGGCTGTGGGTAATGGGACATTACTCACCATGATAGCCAGATTTCTTCTGCATGGCGGTCACGGGGCAATCTTTATGAGCCAGAAGAAGCTGCTTCAGCTGTGCTACTTCATTTCTCAGCAGGGTGACTTCACTCTGGAGATGAAGAAACAACTTGTATGCCTTACCAGAGTCAAACTAAACACACATTTTACTATTTAAAGCAAGCAGATATTAATATCTGAAAGTTGGACAACTTCAATTCATCTAGGAATAGGTTTCTTAAATACTAATTTAGCACAATTAGTTTTTGAATTTAGACATGCAAAAACTTTGCAAAGTTTTAAAATTATGATAGGGCCATATCCATGCATTATGTTTCTAAATTTGTAGACAGCAAGTTTCTTTTATATAGGTCCCACTCACAAATGTTTGTGACTTCTGGAGGCTTTCATTCAACCAAACTGCACTAAAATTTATTCATCTTCATTGTAAAAATTGAATTGATACAGACACTATGAGAAGGTAAAGCAAGTCTGAAAAACTAACTTTTATAGAAGACAACACATGCACATTAAAAAAATAACCGTTTCTATGTTCATTTTAAGAGAAATTTTTTTGTCCCTCATGCTTTTGGAGGTCTTGACTAAAATGTTTCAAGAGTTTATAATGCTCATTCACTTTCAATGCATTTTATCTTCCATTTTAATCCTTTTATTAGTTTTTGTGAATCTACAATTGGAATTTCAGTGATATAGTTACACTTTTGAGTTCTATTTTTAAAAAAATCTTTCAATTACAAAGGGAAATATTCAAGCATCTTAAATAAAGATTAAGAATTAGCATATTTAAATCCTGAAATCTTAAGATAAGCAACTAGAAAGATACCAATAATGAACAAGATATGAACATCTAAAAATCTGAATGGTCCCATGTAACAGAAATTTCAAATTGATAAGCCAATAATGATTTTTGTCCCATTCACTAAGTTCTTCAATATGGCAGAGAGTACCTCCTATGAGTCATGAATAACAGTATCCTTTTGGGGTGCCTTACTCTGATCCAAGTATTAATACTCCAAACTCTTTTAACACCAGCATTCAAATACTAAACCCTATAAAAATGAGTAGCTGCTACTTACCAATAATATATAATTAGCAAAGATGTGAATATAAAGACAATATTTCCAATTACAGTAATGGTTCATTTAGTAGGATATCAACCTTCAAGCAACCTGACCATTCAAAACTCTGAATCTGGAACCACTAAGCCAAGAAATAGTTCATGAATGCCAAATGGCTACCCCTACACTTTATGGATTTTTCCTAGAAGGAACAATTATAAAAAATAAAGGCCACAGAAGGCTTAGACAAAAGAAGTGACAGTAATAGTGGGGAAAAGACATTACAACTATAAAAGGTTGACATATAAGAATAGAAAAAGTCAAGCCAACTGAAGTCATACAGCAGATAATTCTACTAACCTAAATAAATTTCAAAGGCACTGTTGTTACAACATAGTCCAAGAGATTATATACAAGATAATTTGAAATCATCAAAAACATTACATTAGGTTCAGAAAACTCTTGAGATGAAAAGATGTAATTAATGATATGAAGAAAAATTTTTAAGTTTTGGTGCTTAATGTGGTTAATCAGCTATTTATCAAATTCATTTATGTGAAGCACATTATTCTCTGAAAATACCAAATAAAAGAATGTGTTACTGTATAACTAATATCAAGTCTTTATTAGTATCTGTAAAGGTCAGTAGTGGCATGAAAAATCCAAAAATTTCCAACACACACACACACCCCTCTCCTCCCTCTCTTTGTACCTTATCCTGACTCTGTCAGTTTTATCCTGAGACCTGATTGGAAGGATCAAGCTTCCCCAATATGTGAGAATCTTTCTCTCTCTCACATATATATAAATTAAGAATTTATTCAGTAACCGACATGTATATGATCTGTTTCTTTCTTTTTTTTTTTTTTGCAAGGCAAATGGGGTTAAGTGGCTTGCCCAAGGCCACACAGCTAGGTAATTATTAAGTGTCTCAGACCGGATTTGAACCCAGGTACTCCTGACTCCAGGGCCGGTGCTTTATCCACTGCGCCACCTAGCCGCCCCTTATGATCTGGTTCTTAAAGAGTTTTTATCAAGACTCTCTAATTAATGCTTTGTCTCTGAAATAACAGTGGAAAATGTTTCCATTTTATACAAGGCTGTTAAAAAAAAAGGTAACCAAAGAAGGTACCTGAAAGAGTGCAAATAATGGGAAACTGATTAAAGGGTCCCATTTCATTATCTGCATCAGACCCTTCACCAAATTTGCTATGCTAATAGGTTTTATGATTAGGAAGAGAACACTGGGAAGAGGTTAAGCAGCGGTGTGCTGGTGCTATCAAACTGAGGCAACTGTTAAATTCAGAGTGATCCTTTATACTTGGAAATTGGCAAATGCTATAAATCAGTTCTTGATTTATTGCTCTGCTGAATGTGTAGATTATGTAGGGCCACGTGGGTGAGGGGGCAGCAGGCAGAGCTGAGCCTCACCTCTGATTGCAAACTAAGTTGTGCCAGGGGTATGCATTCAACGCTTTGCAATTGGAGGGTTGGTTCTGACTCTCCTGTTGCCCTTCACCCCCATGGTCCTGGTTTAGGCTTAAGAAAGTGAATGGACAAACTATTAATGTAGATTAAATATAAAAGTGTGCCATTCATTCATTTCTTTTCTCAGGGAAATGTTTTTAAATATATACCAGCATATGCCTGAGTTTAAGTGAAATCATAAGATTACTTTAAAATTATATTGAAAAACAATTCATACAACTAACTTTGTTTTTTTTCTCTTTCAAATCCAAATGAACATTTACTACAAATTGAGGGTGACACAGGTTAAGAGATGGGATAATTACTAGCAATCATGACTAAAAGTTGACTAAGTGATAATTCCAAGTTTTCTTAAATTTTTCTCTATTATCTATTCTAAATTTCTAAAATGTCTTATACTGCCCAAACTAAAGATGGGCATTTAAATCATTAAAATAGAGTTCAAAGCAATGAAAAGAATATCATTTTTGCCTGAGAAAATTAACAACTGTATGATCACTATTCATTTAATTCAAACTTCCTGATTTATGAATAAACACCAAATTGTGAACTTTCCAATGATTAACAGAAGATTACTAAACAGGTCTTTAAGTTTTTAAAATTTAAATCTGCACTCTTCTTGCCAATGTTTCCTACAGATAGGTCTAACTTCTATTAATTGTAATGCAAGTTAAAACCCTAGTAGTAAGTGGTATAAACAATGGGAAAATGCCAGGAAAAAAGCAACAAACCAAACCTCTGCAGCACCCCACTTCCCTTAATCACTACAAAAATCAGAACATGATAAAAACTCATATATATATATATATATATATATATATATATATATATATATATACACACACACAACATATTCACATTTATATAAATTCAAATTAAATGAAATGCATTTTTTCTTATACCAAGATGTGGATAGTAAGTATAAAAAGCTAATATTGAGATTCATTCAAAAATTAAGGATAAAGACAGAGCCTCAGGGCCACCAAGAAACCAGTGGTGATATTAGAATTATAAAGTCAATAAAGAATTGGAAAGTAAAGAGATGCCCAACAATTGCGGAATGGCTGAACAAACTGTGGTATAGGAATATGATGGAACACTATTGTTCTATAAGAAATCATGAGAGATAGGATTTCAGACTGGCATGGGAAGACTTACAGAAACTGATGCTGAGTGAGCAGAACCAGAAGAACATTATACACACTAAAAGAAACATAGGATGATGATCAACTATAATGGATTTGGTCATTTATGCAGAGCAATAATCAAAGACTAAGTTGTCTTGTGATGGAAAATACTAGCCAAATCCAAAGAAGGAACTGTGGAATTTAAAGGTAGACCAAAATATACTATCTTCAATTAAAAAAAAAGTTCTTATGAATTGTCATTTTTTTTCCTAATTTTTTTTCTCTTCCTTTTGGATGTAATTCTTCTTGTATAACATGAATCATATGGAGCTATGCTTAGCATGGTTATAGATGAAGAACATTACACTGCTTTCTGTCGGGGGGGGGAAGGGAGAGAGAAAAATGAAAAATACAGACTATTGAAAACTATCATTACATATAGTTGGAAAAACAAAGAAAGGGAAAAAAGGTATTATCAAGTCAAGAACAAGAGCATTTATTGCAGACCAAAAGTGTCCAAGAGAATTATTAAGGGATAAACAATTTATTCTTGCAGAAATATTAGAAAGCAGTTAGTATAGAAGTATTATTAACCACATTTTATTAAGGAGTCATAAATAGGGCTAAAAAGTTTAAGGGACTTGCCCATAGTCATGTAGTTAAGAGGCAGAGCTGGAATTATTGGGGAGATGATAGAGCATCATAGATTTAGAGGTCATTTAGTTCAAATTCCATCTTATAAAGAAACTGAGGTCAAGGAGTTTAAAGAGCTTATCCAGGGACACCCTGGGAGTAAGGATCAAGGCCCACCTCCAAATCTAGCACTCTTCAGTAGAGAAGAGCAATTCCTGGCAAGGGGTAAGGCAAGGATAGCAATTAATTCAGTTAACCAGTTATTGCCTAAACAAATTACAGCTTGCTATATATTAGCTTCAAAGTACTAGTAATAAATTAATTCTATAAAAAGACAAACATCAGATACAGTGACTAGTATGTAGAAAGCACTTAATGCTAGCTGATTACTGACTCTAACACTTTCACTAATGCTGTTTCTTCAGTGAGGGGGTATATTTGGTACAAAATCATTTCTACTTTGCTTTAAATGAACACCATTCACAAAAAAAGATGAAGATAAGGTTTTGTTACAGAGGAAAATGACAAGAGAAATTCAGAAGTTTTCTGAAAATTATGGAAATGGGGACCTTGAACAGTAGAAAAACCTCTCCGTCACCATTAGCAAAAAAATAATTCGTGAATTAATTTAATTCCTTTCTCTTCTTCCTAGTCCATTTCTGGAGATTGTACATTAATTTCCAGAGAATAGATGTGAAAGCATTTGGAAAAGTAAAGAGTGCTATATAAAATTAACCAAAAATCATTTTGACCTAAAGAAAACAGAATTAGATAAAGGTAAAACTTGGGGAGATGGAAAAAAATGTCCAAAGTCAAGTATAAATTATTTCTGGACTCTCTTCATCATTGCTCCTCTCCATTACTGTGAATAATTAAAAGTTGCATATATATTACTGAATCATGTAGACATTCTTTATACTGTTCATTTGAAGAAGCCTCAATCTGATGAAACCATGCCAAGGATAAGTAATTAATTTATCTTGGATAATCATGGTCTAATGGCCAGATATTTCAGTAACCAGTCATCTATGACTTTTTAGTCTATCACTACTTTAAAATTTGAGAACTAATCATAAATGTTTGGTTTTTCCCCTTGAGTAATTTATTTCCTTGTATTGTTGCTTGTTTTTGATCATCACAAAACCCACTTATTATGTCACAATTGATACTTACTAACTAATCAGTAGTAACAAATAATCAAAGTCACAATGGAAAAAAAATCTCACATTAGTTAATGGAGAATATCTAAATTATATAACTAAAACATTAAGAAAAAAGAAAAATGAGATCTTTGATAAAGTTATAACATTTTCGGGTCAACAACAATACATAGCAACATGGCACAGTTTGAGCACTTCAGATAGGAGTCTTGGTTGTCAATCATGCTCCTAACTATCTGTGTGACCTTCACCTTTCTGGGCCTCAATTTCTTTACTTTAAAATAAAAAAAAGAGAATTACTAGATGATAAAAGCAGCACGTTTATATAATGCTTTATTGTTTGTAACAAACTGTTCTGCTCACAATTCTGTGGGGGTAATAGCACAAACACCATTATCCCCCTTGAAATAGATGAGGAACAGAAATTCAGAGGAGCTAATAAACTGCCTGGGAGACTTTATTAATTGGAGAGTCAGAAGCTAAACCTGGTTCCTTTTTCTTTCTTTTTCTTTTTGGTTTTCACAAGGTAATGGGGTTAAGTGACTTGTCCAAGGTCACACAGCTAGGCAATAAGTGTCTGAGGTCGAATTTGAACTCAGGTCCTCCTGACTTCAGGGCCAGTGTTCTATACATTATATCACCTAGTTGCCCCTAAACCTGGTTCTTTTGACACAAAGAACAATATTCTTTCCACTCTGCCATGTTCCCTGCCCTAAAAAACTTTCTATTTCTAGCAATCTATGCTTCCAGATTAAACCAGTAATACTGCAAGATTTAAAATAATTACTTTAAAGGAACTTGTGATGGAAAATACCATCCATATCCAGAGAACAGTGGAGTTTAAATGAAGACCAAAGTTTATTATTTTCAGTTTTTAAAAGCTGCCATATATTATGTAAATTTGTTATATTTAATGTTTTCTTTCTTCCTTTTGGATCTGAGTCTTCTCTCAACACTTTCAATTTCAATCTATGTTTAGCATGTAAAAACAAAATACATAATAAAAATAATTAATAGAAATACAATATTCATAAGTATATAAAGAATAAGTCTCCTCTCAAAGAAAATTTATGATTGGCAAAGTGTACTAAAGAAAACCAAATTGAATAAAATTCCAAGTCATTAGTAAGCAATACAAATTCAAGAGCCAATGCAAATATATTTTAATGGTATCATCACTGAATGTCATTTAATGTCAATAATGTCATTGTTCTAATTTCTTTGTCTAGTCTGACAGGAATAAATTGATCCAATTGACCCCATACCACAAACGATCAAAAAACACGATCAAAAACCACAAATTTTATCTGTTTCACAAATGGGAGAAAAAATGGGAGAAAAAAATGCCTAACTGCTTCTGACTTACTCCACCCACTAAATTCTGCCCTGTTCTTCCTTTCAATAATAACAATTTCCCATGGGGGAAATTTTTAAAAATCGATTCAAGCGAAAGGTAATAAAAAATGGGCATGTTGCCTTAAAAATTAGTAATTTATAACTGAGTACTCAAGGCTTGGTTCTAGATCACTAATAATACTTTTACAATAAAAAAAATTTTGTTTAAAAAGATGAAATATAAGCCATTTAAGAAAGTTTAAACATGCTAAACCACAGAAGAGACAGCTATTTAAGAAAATATGAACTATTATTAAACCTTAAAATGCAAGTCACTTAAAATATGAAAAGTCAAACCTCAAAACTTATTAGATTTACTATTAAATATAACATATGAGTAATCATGGGTCATTACTACCCACAATGCTGATCAGCTATGCCAGCATGTCAAGTGAAGAATTATTAAGGAAATGTAGGATTGATTAATGTTTTCACATAAAGTACGGTTTAATTATTTCTTTGACATTCAATTTTCTTTACAAGTCATTCTGTTCTTCACAGTTAACGGTTTTGCTGTTGGCAGATTGAAAGAAATGTCTTTCCCCCTGAATCTACCACAAGTATATTAACTCTTTATGCTCTGGAATGACTTTTACTTTTTAAAAATAAATATTTCTTATATTATCAACTTTTTTTGTGTGAGAGGCAGTGTGGCAAAATGGAAAGTGAGCTAGTCTTAAAGTAAGGAAGACTTAAGGTCAAGTCTCAAATCTCAGACAGATTGGCCATATGATTCTGGGCTTGTCAATTATTCTATCTTAATACCATAAAGTTGTAGAATAAAAACTGATCTGCATTGCTAGAGGCACTTTCTTATAGCAAGTAGTTTACAGGTCCAAGTTCCTCTCCTCACCATTTTTTTCTTTTGTTTGTATTGGATGTGTAACATTTTATTCAACCACAGAGATTAATCATCAAATTATATCAGAAAAGAAGTTGAAACTGTGCTCTATCCCATTTCTTGTTGCCCTTTATCAAGATAACCTATTCAAACCAGACAAAAGTATTTTTAAAAAAATCTGAAAAGCATTCATTTATTTTGAATGTTGAATCCTCTTAGCTTTTCCTAAAAACAATAAAGCTCTATTGCTACTATAGCAGTGGCCACTAGTGCTGCGGTGTAATTAAGGATACATCAATATCTCATTAAAAGTTGTTAATGCTGCTATAAATATGTGCTTGAGGCAGAAAACTGGCACAGTCTCAAAACCAAGTAAATTAAACACTAAACAAAAATTCAGGTGGATGATTAGGTTAGAGAAGGGCAAAAAAAATTAATTTACATCATTTAAAAAATTATAATTGCTAATACTGGAAGCAATAATCATTTAATATTTAAATTATTTTATAGTATCTATATAACACATTAAATTAATACTCTACCATATACAAACATCTTTTGTTTCTTTCAGTGAAGCTTTCCGCCCTAAAACCCTAAAAATTTTCAAGTTATCTGTATTAGGTCTCATTTTCTCAAATAATTTCTATTAATTTATTCCATATAGCAAACCACATTAATGTAATTTGGAACTTGAGCAAATACTAAAAGTCCTTATGGTCAGTATGGCAGCAATAGGTTTTAAAAATATTAAAGATGATTAAAAAATATGAGTTAAACACTTTGTAGATCCAAAACCACAATAATAATATTCAAAACTACTTACATCAACACAATTAAAAAAAAATTTTACTTCATGTAAAATAAAGTCCAGTTCATAAGGTTTTCTTTCTTTTTTAAACTTTAATAATTATATATTATCTATGATGCTGAAAATTTTATTCAAATACTAAAAAATAAGGATATTACTAAGAATACCTGAAAGCCAGGTATAAGATGAAAAAATCCTCAGTCCAATTATAAGTTTGTAAAATATTTGCTTTAAATTGGAAATGAATAGTTGGGAAAACTCTAAAAATTTTTTTATTCTAGATTCAAGCTATATATAATCATCAATAATTAAAGCCCCTTCCTATCATGTCTAATTTGATATAATGGAATGGTTTACATAGATTCCTTGTGGAGAATTATCCACAGCACTAAAAAGATCACTGAAAAGAAATGGTACAGAATGGAGCCCTTATTGGCTATCTGTAGATAGAAATAAACTAGACAAGGATGGGAACTAAACAAGCTTGCACTGCAATGGGTCTCTCAGAAATGGAGCTGAGGCACATGGCAGGGCAGTGTCGGAAGCTTGCACTGCCACTGGCCGTATTGTACCTGGTCTGTGGATAAATAGAGGCCTTCAGTTTCCAGTGCTGTCAATCTGGCACCTTTCACGAGCACTATATTCACTTTAAAGAAAACAAAAAAACAAACTACAGTTAAAAGAACAAAGGAACTTAAAAACAAGAAACCTCTACTGAAGTAATTTCATAGTTGTGATACAAACCAAAAGAAAAAGATAAAAATGTCTAGTAATAATGTTCTTTATTTTAATTTAAAAATTAATTTATATCACAACCTTAAAAGTTTCTGGCCAGGATGGGGACCCAAATAGCTAAACATTGTTTTCTTTTAACTCTCTATAAGCATTGCCTTTTTATAAAAAAAAAAGCTTGGATGCAATTTAAAAAGCTATGAATCACTATGTCTCAGAAATTTTTATATTTACTATAGATCCAAAATATAATCAAAATTTATTTCCTATGACGTTTGGATAGCTAACTACAAAATCTTAAATACTTTCTTTACAATTATAAAATGTGTGTATAAACTATTACCTGTAACTGGCCATTCAATGAACTCAAGTCTTCTGCTTTCTTCTCCAAAGACTGAACCCAGACTTTCCTTTTTTGCCTGCACCTTGAAGCTGCTGCTCTATTTCTCTCTAGAAACTTCCTTCTTTTTTCATCAGGGTCTTCATTAGCTGCTCTTCTTCTACGCCCACCTGTATTTTGTGTCTGTGGTGTTGGGTGAGCAGGAGAAGCCTTTAATAAACAAAATATATTTATTTGTACACAATGAAAGAATTAATAGAAATTCATTATATCAAGTGGAATTGCCCTCATATTACCTTGAAACAAGGGGCCAGGGCTAAAAACTGGTTATCAGTTTAGTTATATGATTTTCTCTTTAAGAATGTAATCTGATTTATGCTTTACATGATGCTAAGAAGTAACAAGAATGTTATAAAAAGTTTTCAGGGAAAGGGCGCAAATGTCATCTTTAAAATATGCATAATATGGTAAAAAATAATTTTCTTTTTCACATAATTCCAATTTCTCCATATTTATTTTAAGAGATTTTACTATAGTTTAGGTGTATTTCTATAAAAGTTGTATCAGCTTATGATTTGAAACCAACTAACTGAAGGATATACAAATCTTACTCAAATTCAGTCTAAGCAGTCATATGATAAGATGATTATAAAATTTCATTTTCAACCAGGAAAAAGATTTGATTATGTCACTCCCATGCTCAAACTTAGCGGCTTCCTATTGTTTCTAGGATAAAATATAAACTCCTCTGTTTAGCTATAAAGCCCTTCTGGCCTTTCAAGACTCAATGGACAAAACCCTTTTCCATACTCTTCAATCAAGTTAAACACACATAATTTCAACTGTGGTCTTCATGACTTTACTATGGCCAACCCCCATACCTATAATAAATTCTCAACTTAAGCCTCAAAGAAGCCCTTCTTTTCTTCATGACTCAACTCAAGCACCAAAATATTAATCTCCCCAAACAAGCTAGCACCCTCCATTACAAATTACTTTGTATTTAATTATTTCTTACTTATTATCTTTCCATTTATTTTGTATGTGCTCATACAGAGACCCCAAAAAACTTAAGAAAAATTTTATTTTAATGATTCACAATTGCACCAAGATATTTTGGGACACCCTGTTTATATATAGTCTCCCCCATTCTCCCATCCGAATACAAATTACTTGAGTGTGAGAATTGTTTCATTCCTTTTATTTGTATCTCTAAAATCTAGAGCAGCAGTTGGTACTTAGTGGATACATAATAAATGCACATTGAATGATGCACATATTGTTCCAATAAACACAAATAATAAATGTTTATTAAGGAAGAACAAGGATTATTGTGTGTGTGTGTGTGTGTGTGTGTGTGTGTGTGTGTGTGTGTGACACATGGGCATTTGGCAGTCTGGTGAAACCTACCCTTTTTTCAGAGTAGTTTTAAATGCATAAAATAAAATATACAGGATTATAAAGAAAATCGATTGTAGCTATCAAAATAAGAAAACAAAATAAAACTAATTCATGGATTCCAGGGTTAAGGATCTTTGGTCTAGGGGGCAGCTAGGTGGTGCATTGGATAGAACACCGGCCCTGGAGTCAGGAGGACCTGAGTTCAAATTTGATCTAAGAAACTTAATAATTGCCTAGCTGTGTGACCTTGGGCAAGTCACTCTTAACCCTTTTGCCTTAAATAATTTTTTTTTTTTGCAAGGCAATGGGGTTAAGTGGTTTGCCTAAGGCCACACAGCTAGGTAATTATTAAGTTATCTGAGGCTGGATTTGAACTCAGGTCCTTCTGACTCAAGGGTCAGTGCTCTCTATCCACTGTGCCACCTAGCTGCCCCCCAAAATAAATAAAATTTCTAAATAAGAATCTTTAGTCTAGAGAGAGGCCCCTTACCATTTTCCATTATATCATGACCCACATGCAGACCTACAATGTAAGATATACCATCAGTCCTTTCATACAAACAATGCTAGAGAAACTGGGACCACTAGGAGAATAAACTCAGATGTTAGGAAACAGAACACTCTTGAGAAACAATTCCCAGGAAGGGCTGAAATTAATCTGTAACTGAGCATACAAATTTAAATTCTGTTTTCTTAGCAGAAGATACTTCAAACTAAAATTCATGTTGTTAAATTAAAATTTTGAAATAAATGACCACCTAAAAAAGATTCCATCCCTATAATTTCAGTCAATAATTGCATCTGGCTTTCTTATTATTAGCATTAGGGTTAAAGAGTTATTGCTTCCTCTTGAATGCCCTGTTAATTATATCTGGTGTATCTCTTATTGATCCTTTTCATGTGTACGTTTCACTTAAGTTCAGATTCATCAGTTAACAAATTATTGTTGTTTTATACACATATAAGCATATACCAAGTATATACATGCTGCTTCTATTAAATTAATTTTTAAAAATTTTTTTAGTGATATTCTCAGAAACATACAGAGAAAAAGACATACAGACACAGACTTGTGTTCTATGAGATTCAAGAAACAAAAGAATTTTACAAATATTTAAAAAATAGGGGCCCATCAGGGGGCACAGTGGATAGAGCACTGGCCCTGGAGTCAGGAGTACCTGAGTTCAAACCCGGCCTCAGACACTTAATAATTACCTAGCTGTGTAGCCTTGAGCAAGTCACTTAAAGCCATTTCCTTAAATAAAAAAACACAAATATTTAAAAAATGAAATATACTTCCTTCAGTATTTCTGCACAAAGCATGTGTGTGTGACTAGTGTTTGTTCATAACTTATCATCAATACAATGTTTTTTCCTAGAACTTTTACTATATTTTGTAGTCACAGAACATGACTTTAGAAGTATCATCTTCAAATACACAATTGGTGGAGTCACTGTACAGCAATTTAGAAATTAAAAATTTGTATACAAGAAAAAGGGGGGGGGGGTGGCTAGGTGGCGCAGTGGATAAAGCACCGGCCCTGGAGTCAGGAGTACCTGGGTTCAAATCTGGTCTCAGACACTTAATAATTGCCTAGCTGTGTGGCCTTGGGCAAGCCACTTAACCCCATTTGCCTTGCAAAAACCTTAAAAAAAAAAAGAAAAAGAAAAAAGGGGACAGCAGCATCACAACATAACACAGGATAAACAGTAATAGTGGTAGAGTGGTAAAGTATACCGGAGTTTCTGTAGTAGATGTAGCAGGCTGTTGTAATGACTGTGCTCGAGATTCCTCTGACTGAGTCCTACCCAATCCACTTGAATGTCCCTTGACTGCATCTCCATTTGTTACCTGAGGATGTTGCTGAGTCAAAGCAGCTTTTAATCTCTGAAAATTAAAATACAGAGTAAAATTATTATGTCTAATTCCTCAAAAGTAAAAACAAAAACCCAAAACACAGCTATATCACAGATAACTAATAGATAATTATTTCTTTGGTCAATGAAACACCAAAGAAATTTCTTAGACGATACCACTAAAAATTATACAATTTGAAATTGGGTTTTAATTAGCGATTGCAAGGCCATAAAGAAAGGAATCAAGCCTGGAGGCATTCAAATATTGTCAAAACTAATTTAGAATGAAGCTTAATATTAAAGTCTTCAAACTGAGTTAAATAAACTTTTATGATGAAGCATATATTTAAATTTCATTTTGACTTGGGTGATTTAAAGGCAGTTCTATAGAAAACAAAAACTCAGTACCAGACCAGTTCCTTTACCAACATATACAGAAATCAAAATTAACACTGAGTGCCCAGTCTTGTAGAAATAAAAGAAGTTACTATTAAGTAAAATATAATCTAAAACTTTTATTTGAGCAAAATACCTTCTACAGTTGAACTATAGTGTTTTAAATATGAGTATATGCACACACACACACACACACACACACAAACACACACACCCAGATACCAAGTATGCTGTCTCATTAAATCAATGTCTTAGGACAAGAACATTCGTCCTCTAGGATCTTCAAGGAAAGCATATTATCTACTAGAGTCTTACCACCTGCTACTACAAGTATGACTCTTTCACCTCTGTTCTTCACCATTTAAATGTTGTTAATGACCCTTAGGAATTAATAATGAGGTTTTTTTATATACTCAAACCAACTCTGGGTTCACCTAAAGATGAGAATCTTAAGTTCAACATGACATTTTGTTTCTACTCATGAACAAAGATGTCATCATACTCAGAAATAATCTGGATCTGACAAAAGAATGAAGCAAACAGAGATAACATTAGCATTAATTTCAATAAAGTGAAGTTGGAAATTTGAAAATTCATCTGGCACTTCATTTATCACTTTCTATCCTAGTCACCAATTTTACACATGTGTGCCAAACTAGACTATAAGCTTCCTAAGTGCAGGGTCAATGCCTCATATTTCCTTGTATCCTCTGCATGATACACTTTCGATAACTGGAACTTAGTATTATCAACTAACTGAAATTGATTCCTCAGTTAATTCAACAATTCCCAAAGCCTAACTGGGCAACCCCACCCCTACCCCCAATGCACTGTAAGAAGTATAAATTCTTGTGGAAGCTTTTATGATTGCCCTCTATAAATATGAAATAGAATCATGCAACAATCAAGTCAGATGTTCACTAGTTTTCAACCTATAAAGGTCCATTTATATCATGAGAATAATTGGTCAATATTATGGTTGATCAACCAATAAATAACTGTAATGGTTCATCACGGCAAGTTTCTTTCTCTCTCTGGCTTCCCAGGCTTCTTTCAAGTTTCTGCAAAAGTTCTACTTTCTGCAAGAAACTTTTCCTGTCCCTCCTGGATTATTTTCAATTTATCCTGCATACAGTTTGTTTGTACGTATCTCCTCCATTAGACTATAAGCTCTTTGGAAACAGATACTGACTAGTTTTCTTTGTATGGTTAATTTTAGGTTCTCAAAAAAACTATGACAGAAAAGTACAATAAAAGATTCTGTAATCTAGAAAAGCTTTGATTTTAAGTTGGATAGATGGTGTATCTGTTGCCCAGGGAAAAGTATATCTAAGTTCAGAGATAAAGTTTGTCCTTTGTTCTCAAAGAAGACCATGACATTAGGGAGGTGATGCCATGACAAGCATGTGAATTAGATTTGAGTGAAGGGGTGCTGTGCTGAGCCACAAGTCTTACTTTCTCCTCCAGAGTCATCTGGGTTCAGTGGCCAAATATGGATTAGGATGACTGGAGATGGAACTGGATGTGAGGCAGTTAAGTCAGAGTTAAGTGTCTTGTCCAAGATCACACAGCTAATTATAGTGCCAAGTGTCAGATTCGAACTCTAGTCCTCCTGACTCTAAGGCTAGTGGCTCTATCCACTGGACGATCTAGCTACCCTAAAAACTGAGAAAACTAAGAAGTTCAGATATAATATTATACTCATATACCAAAGCAAATGATGAATGAATGTTTTTGGTCACACTAATTCATAAAATCTGCTAAAGCACAGAGGAGCACAAGTATTCAGACAAATGATGATCTCACGTATCCTTAAAATATCGTATCTGAAAACTGAAGCCTTAAACTGCTTGTTCTTTCCATGTTTGAAAGGTATACTGCATTACTTAGTAACAACTAACTCAATAGTATTTATTCTATTCACTTGAAAAATCACACTTAGAGGAGAGCTGAGCCCTGACTTTGAGTTAAGCCCTGACTGCTTACATGTTGCTATTGCCTTCATTAATATATAATTTGAGTTTCTCTTAGCCTATTTTCACATCTATAAAATGAGGGGAGTTAGTCTCGATATATATACTTAAGGTCCTTTCAAATTTATGTACTTCAAATCAGGTGATGTGGATAAATGCTATTCTGTAAAATTTGGTTATGACCAAACCTTGCAGCTTTAAATATTTTAAAATAACTTTTTCTTCAAAGTAATTGTCCCACATCCCCTAAACTTTGAACATAAATCAGAAAAAGACAAGACTCAAAATCAGAGGAAAAGTGAAAAGTTACCCAAAACTTCTACTGAAGCAACATCTGTTTTCATACTAGAACACATGCTAAAAAAACATTTAGGGGCAGCTAGGTGGCTCAGTGAATAAGAGAGCACTGGCCCTGGAGTCAGGAATACCTAAGTTCAAATCCGACCTCAGACACTTAATAATTATCTAGTTGTGTGACCTTGGGCAAGCCACTTAACCCCATTTGCCTTACTAAAAAAAATCCAAAACATTTATACACACACACACACACACACACACACACACATGTTAAATTGGTCAAGTTATGAAAAAAACCCTAAATACAGGTTTCTGTGGCATGTTTACAGGAAGTTAATTATGAAAAGAAAAATATCTCCCTCATTCAAAAACTCAGGACAAAGTATAGGGATTCATTCATTCATCGAGGACTTTTACACACACAATGTGTAAGACATTGTATTAGAGGTTGATACAAAGACAATTAAAAACACTGTCTTCAAGGAGTTTACACTCTTGAAAGTGGGTAAATCACTTACACAGTTAAATATGTAATAATTTTTAGTAGAAAACACTAATAACTAAGGAATATAGAAAGTTATCTATATGATGTGGCACCTGAACTGAGATCTTTGAAAGAAAATATCAGTTTTAATAGTCAAAACAAGGGAGTACATTCTGGGTATGAGGGTACAGTCTTTGTAAAACATAAAGGGAAAGATGGAATTGCTGATAACTAAAAAAAGCTATATGATCTCATCGGTCAGAAGTCTTATGAGGAAAGTGCTTTTATTAGTCTCATTTTACAGATGTTGGTACTAAAGTTGAAAGAGATAACATGACTTTGCCATGGTCATCTGGCTGCTGCTATATTATGATTCAAAACCATGTCTTCTTCTTTTAAGGGGCTCATTCCAAAGATGTGTTCCCTAACTTGAATACAACAGATTACAAAACTATTTCCCTATTACTGCCATGACTTTAAGAATTATATAGTGCTAAAGGGAATAATTTCAAGAATTTCACTCCTAACTCAACAAAAATAATTGGTGGGATGGTCCAATTTTATTAATTCACAACATTTGTAAAAATGCTAACTATATGAAAGAGATACAAAGATTAAAATAAAATCATTCTTTGCTGAAAGAATTCTACTCAGGGAAGACAATATGTAAAACATAAAAGTGGGGGGTGGAGACTGGCATCTCCCATAGAAGTTAATGCCTGAATGAGCCCTGAAAGAAACTACAGATTTTAAGAGGAGTTAAGAGAGGAAGTGCATTCTAGTATGAAG
The DNA here is from genome assembly GCF_037893015.1 of Macrotis lagotis. Taxonomy (NCBI): domain Eukaryota; kingdom Metazoa; phylum Chordata; class Mammalia; order Peramelemorphia; family Peramelidae; genus Macrotis; species Macrotis lagotis. The sequence continues at coordinate 687,306,660 of NC_133658.1, read as the reverse complement.
GATATACAAAGACACAAAGAATCTATTGTTGGTAGGTCAGTCTGGCTGGAATGGAGAGTACATAAAGTGGAAAAATATGAAGACTGTGTAGAAAGTCTTAAAAGGCAGGCTGAGGAGTGTGTATTTTATGCTGAAGAGGCAAGAGGGCACTACTCTAAACTTCTGAGAAGGGGCTGACCTAGGAAAATTAATTTGCAGTTGGGTGGAGAATGAATTGCAAGGGGAGAGACCAGAAACAAGATCAATTAGGAGGCTATTGCAATAGTCCAGGAAGAAGCTGAACAAGGAAAGTTGTTCATAAGTGGAGAGAGGGGGACAAGTGAGGGATAGAATATGAAGGCCAGGATATGAGAAGAGAGAGTATAAGGTAAAAGATGATTCTTAGGTTAGTAACTCTTGATTATTCAAGTTCTTATCCAGAAGGAGATAAAGGCTTAAAGGAAGAAGATTAGCTGAATCTGAGATGCCCTTGAGATATTGAGGGGAAAATGTACAGCATGTAATCTTGAGTTGAGAAGATAGACTGGGATGAATATGTAGTTTTGAAAGTCATCTGGATATAGGGGAAAAAAATAAATCCATGAAGGCAATAAGAATAAAGTAAAAAGAACAGAAGGAAAAGAGAAGAGGGTCGATGGTACAGCCTAGGAGGGGCCTAATCAGCGTTCAAAAAAAAATCTTAGGATGAATAATGAAGTGGTATGGGTTAATCTAATGCTAGGATTTGAAATGGTATAAATGGCAAAAGGAAAAGGGGATGAGGAACTCAAAGGTAGAGTGTAGTTGAACTGAATATCCAGAAAATCAACAATGTGAATGAAAGATGAATGATATCAAGGCAAGGGAGGCAGGAATGAGGTTCCCTAAAGTTCTAAGTAGCAGTAGTTCTGCAGAATAAGAAATTGGAACATTGGTAAGCTGAGAAGCATTGCAAGGTGGTATAAAGTTGAATGGTTTAAGGTAATAAATAAGTAGATGAAGTTGCCGGGGGGGGGGGAAGTAAACTTATGCAGGAACAAAAAACCCCCAAATACACACACACACACACACACACACACACACACACACACACACACACACCTCTCAAACTGTGATGAATTGAAAGTAGTGAAGACAAGACTTGGAAAGCTTTGGGAATATATAAAGGACAAAAGCAATTATCTCCAAATTTTTAAAACAAAGGTACCACCACAACAATTACTAAGTTGATATCTTATCTGTATCTAAAATTATCCAATGATAGTGTGGTGAAGCACCATAGATTAGTTTGGCTCAAACATTTTGAGCTTCCTGGGAAAAACATACCATAGAACCAAGGAGCATATAAAAGTTTTATAGTTAAAATAGCTTAACATTAATGAAATACAGTTATAGCACATAGGGGAGTCTGAAGTACATAAACATCACTCTCTTGAATAATCTTTAGTAGGGCAAGTTACTACCTGATAGAGCACTTAAAAGCAGCATCAGTATTCATTCATTATCCTCTCTTGACTGCCCTAGGGTATACAGTATGTATCCAGTGAGGAAGCTCTAATGTTTGCTCCATGCTGTTACATTGATTACAATGGATCTGCCTTGAAAAGTGTGCCACTGGGTATAAAATGTAAGAAGAGAATTGCAAGGGTTAATTAACACACCACTTTGAGTCTGTCAATTTATTTTTAAGTTTATAATCATAAGCTTATAAAATTGTTTAAATGAAGATCATATCACCCCTTTCCCCACCAATAGCACAACTATTGTAAAAATAACGGTTTTTAAAGAAACAAACTTAAACATCATCAAAGAACTTACTGAAAAGTTTATCATAACATTTTAATATAATACTTAATATGACAGACATTTTTAAGGGAAATTTCAGAGTAGATCCAAATGATTGGGCAAAAAATATATTTTCAAAGAAATGACACAAACAAGATAGATTTTATGGAATCACAGAAAGTTAAAAGAAACTCAGAGATCATCTAATCCAACACAGTTATTTTACAGATGAAGAGACTGAAGCTCAGAGGCCTGAAAGCACTTGCTCAAAATCACAGACTGTCATGAAGAAAGGACACAGATCCCCTAGCTTCTGCTGCAGTCTTCTTTCTCTCTAATTTGCAGAGAGTTAAAATAAAGACTTTTTGCTGAGATGGGGTTTTAGGATAATTCCAGCATTAATTTAACCCAGTATCAGATTAATAATAAAAATGAGAGTAGTAAGGTAAACATCAATTATTACTGAGGTAAATGATTCTGCTGTAAAAGATCACTGTAAAATGGCATTAAGTAGATGGAATTGGAAGGTTAATAAAATATAATTTACTAAGGATAATAATTGCATTATCTTTTGCAACATATATAAAAATACTGAATTTTGTAATGAAGGATCCATTGAGAACTATCACTCTATATAACACTATACTTTCCAGCAATATGAAATTTAATGAATAGCTTTCCAGGATAAATATAGTATCACTTAATGAAAGAAAACTCAATTAGTTAGATTTGCTCAAGTTAGATGGTAATTCTACCATATTTATTCAAACAGGTAATTTGACTAGACTGTTATTAAAGTTTTATTGTGCTTATTTGTACCCTTGAAAACAAATCCTTATCACATCTGTCAGAACTTAGTAGGAATAGACTACTCCATCATAGCTCACAGAAACAAGATAATATTCTCCAGAAACAATTTATGAAAAAGTCAGATCCATATTTCATATATGCCACAAAAGCTCATCAGAGTAATAACCCTCCTTCTCCTGGGTGTTATCCTACCATCTGCTGCTCTATTACTTATCTTTATTTTGCAACTAATTAACAGCATAATCTTCTAAATTCAGCAAGTTAATTATCATTATTGTGGTCTTTGCAGCATCATCAGTCCTCATGAAGTCTTGTCTCTCCACCCCCAGAGAACATAGGAAAATGAAGTAGGTTGGGAGAGGGTCTGTTTCTTTGGAGTGGGCTCATTAGGTGTTTGCTGATTACCTCGGCATGCAGAGAGGCAGGTCAGAAGAATTCTGCTGAACACAAGGTTCCATGCCGGGCTCAACCAAGTTAATGTAGGTTTCTGAACATTTGCCAAGCTGCCCTCTGTCAGCTCTTGGTAGAAACCCCCTGCAGAAAACCTACTGGCTACCCACTGTGTTTAGAGATATTTCTCAGTTTGTCACACAAGTCTTTATAGAATGATACTGAAGGATACAAGTTAAACAATTTAACAAGTTTTCTTGAATTAAACTCAAAATGATTAACATTTTCTCAGAAATTTTATTTTAAATGTTTTAGTCTAAAAGAAAACATGGAAATTTTGTACATTATTTTGGGGAATGGTTATTATTAATATTTTATATTTGTCCAGTTTTTAAGAATTTTTCATATTATCTCATTTGGTCTTTATAAGTCTATAATACAGCAATACAAGTAGCATCATTACTATTTCATAGATAAGGAAACTGAGGCATTTAATGCCCATGGACACAAAAGTTGCAAAACACAAAGCCAGGACCTGAACTAATATCAAGTTTAATACAGTTCCAAAACACTACACTTTTTTGACAATCAGTGTTTTATCCCAAACTAAACAGAAAATAAAAACTTGTAGTAAGTTAGTACAGTTCATACTCCAAATAATAATGGAAAATTATTCAACATCATTTTACAATATTTAAAGTTATACATGCATGTTTTAAAATTACACAAGAAAATTGTTTTGGAGACTTCTTTTAAAAATTACAAATAACTTTACTTCTGTAAAGGTTGGGAAACATCTCCGTTAAGCATGGGAAGCTAATAACTATGCATTTATGTAACACTGGAAAGTCTGCAAAATGTTTTCCTCCATACAACCTTGTCAGGTAGTTACTTTAAAGTATCAACCCCATGTTATAGACTAGGGACTGGAGAGAATTAAATGACTTATCCATGACATGCCAAATCCTGGGAGAAATTAGATCCAGGTCCTCTTCATTGAACTCTATTCACTCTCCTAAGAAAAGCTAAATTTTATTGTACCTAATATGGTCAACTTTATAACTCAAGGTTTTGTTCAATTGCAGGAAAAATCCTCTTCCCAATTACTGCGGTTTGGTCACTTCTGGCACATCACTCCTAGAAGTTCCTTCAGATTATTTTATACTGAACACTAGCTCTGAACCCTCTAGTCTAACCCTAACAGTCTGTTTCAGAATTTAGTGGCTATGTACCTTCAGTGGTGGATAGAGGATAGAGGATGGGAGGCAGGAAGGGAGGGAACTAGTCTTCCTCTGGGCAACAACAGCTTGGGCTACAGAGCAAATAAATTAAGGGTTTCTACAATAGTGAAAAATCATCTAGATTAGCAACAATTAAAGAAAAATTCTAAGATTACAACAAAAAATGTAAATGATGATTTCCCTCTTCCCCTCCCAAGAAAATGACATGGCATTTATATTACAGAAAAGGCAGTATGGTACAAGAAGTGGAAAGTAACCTGGTCTTGAAATCATAGGATCAGCTTTCAATTCCAAGTTCCACCAAGCTATAGGATCTCAGGCAAATCAGAATGTCTCTAGAAAATGGTGATATCAACATGTGAATGATGTCCTTTCATGGTTCTTAAATCATAAATTTAAATCTTAAATCAAACATAAAATCTTCAGGATGGTATAAACTCTTGTTAACTTGCCCCTATCCTCCTCTCTAATTTTCTTATACCTAACACCTGATCAAACGGATCCTGTGACACTAGTCTCTTTGGCCCTCCTCAAATTACAGGACTGTCTTTTGCATTTCTTGTATTTCCTGTGCTGACTAAATTGCTCCCTCCATTTGACTTTACAATTTCTGCCAGTGATCCCACCTTTTCAGTCTCTCTTGAATGAAACTCTGATGTTTCTTACATCTAATCACTAAATCCTGTTAATTCTACCTCCAATACAATTTTGTCTAAAATACTGGTCCTCTCTTTTCTATTTCCACTGCCACTCTAAGGACCTCATTATCAACTTCTTGTGCTACTGCAGTACTTTCCTAACAGCAATTCCTGCCTCTCTCTTCTCAATGTGAAACATCTTTCATTCTTTAAGACTGATCTTCCTTAAGCACAAATCTGGTCATTCCATACCTTAGTGAAAAAATACTGAGTGGCCCCCTACTGCCTACTGAGTTAAATTCATTCATTTGCCTTGACAATCAAGGCCTTCCCTAACCTACAGTCCCCTTTCCTTCCAGTCTTCTATCACCTCTCCCCAGCTCCCTTTAACAAAGAAAAGTTGAGTTCCTCTACAGTCCTTATCCTACAAAATATATTAAAGAAAATATTAATAGAATTAGTGAGTATGATAACTAAATAAAACACACAGGCATTTCTACTTTTAAGAATGACTTGTCATATTTACATATTCAGGAAAAAAACACTAGTTTCCAGAACCACATTAAATTATAAGTCAGAGTCAAGATTTGCATCAAAAAAGCCATAATTTGAAGCTATTGTATTTCTAGACTACATGCATTATTTCACCAGAAAATGAAAACAAAACATTATTACATGTACAAACCTGCTCTTTAAAATGCTGTACAAATGAATTTTAACATTAAGTGTTCAATGTCAACTCATATTAAAAAACCAAGAGTTATATTCATGCATTTCCAAAAAGAAAGAATTATAGTTGTCTAAAATATTCACGTAGAAAATAAAAATGCAATATCCTAATTTAGAAAATTCTGAGGTCATCAAAATGAATGCAAATTTAGTACTATTACACTGGGTATCCCCATCCTAGATTCCCGCAAGCTTACAATTTTTACCTGGATTCCCCACTATCATACCCAAAATATTTCAATTTATCATTCTTACTCCGATATTCTCTAACAACTCCAATATGATTCTTTTTAATATTCTTTATAGGAAATAATAAAACACAAAGCATGCACATATGTCTTTTGATTATTCAAGAAAGCAAAGTATTTTTAACCATCTCAATTAAAAATGATGAGCAACCACTTAAATATGGCTTATATGTATTAGTCAAATTTTAATGAGAAATCTAATTGGATTATTAAATTTTAAGGGTAGCAATCTTTCTACATCTCCTGTTAGTGCTATTCTTGTGCTTTCAATGAGGGATTGAATACCTTTTCCACCTGAACTGATGAAAGCTTTATTATGTGTAGCAGTGTTTTTTTAACATTGAAAACATTTTTATGGTTTATTCTTATAAATCTAATTTTTAGATTAAATACAAGAAGTTATCTGACAAACTAATCTTTAGTTTAATAATTTGCTAATATGATAGGAAAATAAACCTCCTTATTTAGAAATATTATTTAGAAATATTAACTTAATAAACATGGCTGTTTCTTTTTGGAAAGTTCACACTGGACAAAAAATTTCTAATGTTTAATGATTTCACTTAATTCAGATAAAATGAACCTGAGTTTTTTTTGTCGTTCTGAAGCATATTTTGTTTAAAGTTAGCAATTGATAAACATTTCTAGTCAAATCTCCTACTTTTTCTCGAATGATCTCACTCATTATTAAAATTATTTTTAAACAATGGGAAAAGACAAAAAGACTATAAGAATACTTTGAAGGATCAAACTACATCAATGGACACAATGTATTTTTTTATTCATAAGGCAAAGAAAAGATAGTACGATGAAAAGTTTTAATTCAAAGTAAAATTCTGCTTGTAACAAAGGATGTATTTAGTCATTCAAACGTTAAAAATGAAAATTTTGGATAATTTATTCTTCCTATCCCATTTTTGCATTTTTCTCCCACTGTAAGCCAATCAACAAATAATTACATACTATACAATATATTGATGCTTTTTCCCCTCTCCAAGTAATAATTTTTTTTTGTATTCAAGACAGTTATTACAAAGGAAGTATTTAGCAATCATTTATTATCTGCATTAAAAGAGAAGAGTGAGGTAAAATTCTGGTTATTTAATTACATTTTCCCCAATTATAATTTCTTTTGGGCAATAAAATCAGATGGAATCATATTAGTTCTACCTATCTTACAGTATTGTTGTGATAATATTCTGTAATCTAACTCAGCTATGATGATCAAGATATTATGTTGACTTTTATGCAATGCAAACCTCAGGCTGGGTTGTTTGAAAACCATGATTTCTATGCATGAGCATTACAAGTCACCTTGAAACCAAAATATCATTGTGGACCATCATAAATAGCTGTAGAAGCAAATCCTATAATCCTTTACTCCAGAATTCAGATTATTTTCTGGTTACCGCTCTATCACCTGGCAGATTTTCAAATGGAAACTAGTCCGTAACACTGATCATGCAATTATTGAGTAGAGTTCCTGTTAAAGTGTCTCTTTTGGTACTGAAAAATTTTTCCTTTTGTCCCAGTGCTGAAAATTTTGTGCCAAAATATGAATTTCATAAGAGATTAATTATAGTTGTGGTTTATATTAGTTTCTTCCTAATGACCCTATAAATTAAAATAAATAACAGATAAAACTTTCAAGAAAACACGTATTTTTTCAACATAATATGTATGTTCCCACACTGAAACAGGTTTACCAATGATAGAATAGAAAAACACCTGCAGTGATTATGTCTTTACAAAAGGAATTTTATATATTTGTCGTTAAGTCATTTTAGGATTGTCTGACACTGCACGATCTCATTTGGAGTGTTCTAGGCAAAGATATTGGAGTGATTTGTCATTTCCTTCTCCAGAATGCAAATGGTGTTAAGTGACTTGCTCAGGGTCACACACCTAGTAAGTATCTGAGACCATATTTGAGAACTCAGATCTTCTTGACTCCAGATGTTTATAAAAATACTTAAATAGATGCATTTTAAAAAATGAAGCCAAACATAAAACTGAATTTTAAGTACATTTATTATTTAAAATTTAGTGCTTATCATCCATTAGCCAGTATGTAAGTATTTAATATTTCAAAAAGGCACTGATTTCTGCCAATTGATTAGATGACATAAGAAGATATTTCTTCTAATCAAGAGTTTGTAAAATTTTCATTTCTATTTTAAATTAAAATATAGAAATAAATTTGATATGGAACTAGATTTAAAATTGCCTTAAATATTTCAAATTGTTATTCAAATAAAAAATTCTAAGATCAAAATCATCTTTGTGTATAACAAATTATGTTAAACGTATTCCGAATTATAACTTATTTCATTATTTCATTTTCATTATTTCATTCAACAAAATTTATAAAAATCTAATATGAATTCTTTAAGAGTAAGCCCAAGTTCTTACTGAATTACTTATTTTTAATTCTTACAGAATGCTCCACAAGAAATATATTAATTATTTAATTTTTATGTTATAGTAATTGTAGGAAGAATAAAATTTTATACTTTATAATTATGGTTTATGACAAAATTTAATTTGGAGGGTTTCTGGGCAAAAAATATCACTGTGGTTATTGTAAGCCTCAATGAAGTAAACAAAAAGATTATTAGTACAATATAAAATTATCTTGGAAGCACATAATACTTTTCATTCTTGTTGAAAGGGTAACATGCATTTGTATATCTAAAACAGAACTCATTACCTTTCCCTATCTCACCCTTCTTCTAAACTGTGCTCTTTTAAAAATATTAATATTCTCTCAGGTTCATAATCCTCAATCTCATTCACTCTATATATCCAATCAGTTGCCAAATCTTGTCATTTCTACCTCTACTGCATCTTTTCCTTACTTTATCCACTCACATGGCTACCAGTTATTTCAGGTTCTTGCCTGGACTATTATATATCAGCCTTCTATTTGCTAACTTAACTCAAATCTCTTCCCACTCTAAGTGATCATTCGCACAGCTGATTTTCTGAAAAGTATAAGACTTGAAAAATTACTTCTTTGAATTTAATAAATTCCTGAGGCTCTAGAATACATCTTAGGACCAAACACATATTAAAATATTAAAATAATTTAATAATAATTTAAATTTAGATTTATGGTGCTTCATAATTGGCCCCATTTTCTCTTTCTAGTCATTGTAATCATGGTTCTAAGTTTTACCTGACAAAAAATAATTACATGCAGTAGACAGGTGACTATTATTTGCAAGGATGTTTTTAAGTCACTTATATTAGAATACACCTGTGAAAAGAGAGAACTCTTAGGAGATAATGTGATCTTCAGTTGTATTTTTTTCTGTTGAGGTTTTTCCCATTCCTAATTTGTGATTTTAAAACAACATGAAATGAATATAAAGGGTTAAAAAATACAACTGTTTGCCAAATATCAAACAATTATCAACAGAACCTACCAAAAGAAGTATGCTAGGGTGATTTCAGCATTTTGTATTTTAAATCTTTTTGACATTTTTCAGAATTACCACACCTTTCTTTGTTTAATTATCGCATTTGTGTTTGACTCTTTCATGACTATCTGGGCAAAGATACTAAAATGTTTTCCATTTCCTTCTGTTCATTTTACAGATGAGGAAGTGAGATAAACAAAGTTAAGTGAAATGTTCAGGGTCACAAAACCAGTGCCTTGGGGTCAGATCTGAACAATTATGATTATATCAACAGACTCAGAAAAGCTTTTTTGCAAGAGACAACACACATTTCTGTTAAAAAAAAAACACTAAAAAATAACAATAAAGGAATTTATACTTAATATAAGTAATTTCTACTGTAAACTAAAAATTAATTCTGTCAGTATATAAAATGAAGGTAAATTAAAGGATTTTCTAATAAAACTGGGCAAGTCAAGAATATCTTATTAATATATTACTAACTGAAAACATCTAGAAAAGCTAGCTATTGCTCCTACTCAAGGTAACCTGGAAAAGAGCAGAAAGGCTATGCTCCCCGGGGTCAGAGGGGCGGCTGCCAGAGGGGTGGCCCCCCAGAGCGAAAGAACTTCAGCCTCCCTGAGGCAGCCCCAGGGCGCTGGGAGCCGGGCTCACAGCGGCAGGGGAGTCCCCCAAGCTGCACCCCGAGGAGCACCAGGCACAAAGTGGGGGAACAGAGAGGGACCTCTGTCAGAGTGAGCACTTGGAGCCCAGCCCTCAGGGCACACAGCCAGCAGCTTGGTCTTTCCCCAGCCCGGATCCAGGAAACAGAAGCAGGCAGAGCCCATAAGCAGGAGCCCCCAGGGCATGAGCCCATTGAGCTGAGGGAGGGGAGTGAAGAGAGACTGCAGAGTTCTTCTGTCCTCTGCCTCTGGAACACTCTGGGGCTTTGACCACATTCAGATACTGACTGCAGTCTAGGCCCCCCCCACCTCGGCCCCGTGACAGAGGGAGGTGCTTATGGTCATTCACAGACCAGGAGGGAGGACAGAGCCTCACACACTGAGACCCATGTGGGAGTGCCCCAAAAGCTCAGGAAGCACCCCCAAACCAGGCCCAGGCTGGGAAAATGAGCAAGCAGAGAATAAAGAGGAACACTGTTGAAAAATATTTTGCAAATGAGCCCAAGAAGGATCAAAATACTCAGTCTGAAGATGAGGAAGCACAAGCTCCTGCATCTAAAGACTCCAAGAAAAACAGAAATTGGGCTCAGGCTATGACAAGAGCTCAAAAAAGACTTTGAAAATCAAATGAGGGAGTTGGAAGAAAAACTGGGAAAAAGAAAGGAGAGAGATGCAGGAAAAACATGAAAATGAAGTCAGCAGCTTAGTCAAGGAAATCCAAAAAAAAAAAAAAATGCTAAAGAAAATAGCATGCTAAAAACCAGCTTAGGTCAAATGGATAAAACAGTTCAAAAAGTTATTGAGGAGAAGAATGCTTTAAAAAGCAAAATTGGCCAGATGGAAAAAGAGATAAGAAAACTCTCTGAGGAGAACAAATCCTTCAGACAAAGAATAGAATTCAGGGAGATTAATGAATTTACCAGAAATCAGGAATCAATACTTCAAAACAAAAAAAATGAAAAATTAGAAGAAAATGTGAAATATCTCATTGAAAAAACAACTGATATGGAAAACAGACTTAGGAAAGATAATTTAAAAATTATTGGAATACCTGAAAGTCATGATCAGGAAAGGAGCCTTGACATCATTTTCAAAGAATTACTACAGGAAAATTGCCCTGCTATTCTAGAAGCAGAGGGCAAAATAGAAATGGAGAGAATAAACCGATCCCCCAGAGAAAGAGATCCCAAAAAAACAACCCCTAGGAATATTATAGCCAAGTTCCAGAACTCCCAAGTCAAAGAGAAAATATTACAAGCAGCCAGAAGGACACAGTTCAAATATTGTGGAGCTGCAGTCAGGATCACACAGGACTTAGCAGCAACTACATTGGAAGCTCATAGGGCTTGGAATACAATATACCAGAAGGCAAAAGAGCTTAGAATGCAGCCAAGAATGAACTACCCAGCAAGGCTGAATGTGCTCTTCCAGGGAAAAAGATGGACTTTCAATGAACCAGGGGAATTTCAAAGGTTCCTTTTGGAATGGCCAGAGCTGAACAGGTTTGATCTTCAGATACAGGACTCAGGTGAAGCATGGAGATTGGAGGAGAGGGGGGAAATATGAGGGACTTAATGAGGATGAACTGCATGTATAGAAAAATGATACTGATAATATTCATAAGAACCTTCTCAGTTAATAGAGCAGGTAGAGGGAGCTTTTATATTTGAAGCACAGGAGAAAGCTGAATTTGAAGATAAAATATGGTGTAAAATGGAGTCAATAGAAAAAAAGGGAAATGTAATGGGAGAAAGAAAAAGGAGAGGGGGAATAGGCCAAAATATTTCACATAGTAAGATTTTTTTTTATTACAATGAGCTACTGCAATGATATGGAAGGGGGGAGGCAAGGGGGAATGAGGGAACCTTTGCTCTCATCAGAGATGGCTAGGAGAGGAAACAGCAAATATACTCAATGAGGTATAGACATATGGAGTAAGAAGGAGGGGGGAGCAGGGGAAGGGGTGGGGATGTGAATAAAGGAGGAGAGGATGGACCATGGGGGGAGGGTGGTCAGATATAACACATTTTCTTTTTTACTTCTTGCAAGGGGCTGGGATTGGATGGCCTGCCCAGGACCATAGGGCTAGGTGGATTCTGGGCCTAAGGGGTGGTATGGGGGCTCAGGGCTTCTTGGCCCCAGGACCAGGGATCTGTCTGCTGTGTCACTCAGCGACCCTACAGCAGAGTCAGAGTGAAAGGAGAGAGAAAATAGAGTACATGGTAGTGGAGAAATAAGAAAGGAGGGAGTTGCAATCAGCAATGGCAACATTGGAAAAATATGGAAGTAACTTTTGTGATGGACTTATCATAAAGAATGTGATACATGGGGGCAGCTAGGTGGCGCAGTGGATAGAGCACTGGCCTTGGAGTCAGGAGTACCTGAGTTCAAATCCGGCCTCAGACACTTAATAATTACCTAGCTGTGTGGCCTTGGGCAAGCCACTTAACCCCATTGCCTTGCAAAAACTAAAAGAATGTGATCCACCCGTGACAGAGTTGTTGGTGTTGGAACAAAGACTAAAGCACATTTTTGTTATTATTATTTGGGGGAGGGTGCAGGGCAAGTGGGGCTGGGTGGCCTGCCTGGGGCCACATAGAGGGGTGATCTTTGGGTATCTGGGGCCGGATTTGGACCCAGGTGCTCCTGGCTCAAGGGCCAATGCTCTGTCTGCCACATAGCCACCCCTACTATTATTACTATTTTATTTTATTTTTGGTCTTTTTTTTTTCTTCTTTTTGGTTTTTGCAGGGCAGTGGGGATCGGGTGGCTTGCATGTCACATGGCTGGGTGATTGTTGGGTCTATGGGGCTGGATGTGGGCTCAGGTGCTCTTGGCTCCAGGGCTGGTGCTTCGTCCATTGCGCCACCTGGCCATACCTACAATTATTACTATTTTTTTTTAATTTTAATTTTTTTCTCTCCCCTTTACTTTTTTAGCCCAAGCAAGTCTATCTATAGTCATGGGGGGAGGGGTATTTTGTTTACTTGTAAACAAGAATATTTTATTAATGTAAAAAAATTTGTACAAAATGAGAATAAAAAATAAATTAAAAAAAGAAATGCTAGCTATTGTAGTGACAGATAAGAAAAAGAAAATTTTTTACTTTTTGCAGATTCCCTACAAATTAAAACACTTAAAAATTCACATAATTCTTTATATTATTAGCAAAATCAAGATGGAGACAGAAAAAGAAATTACACAAAAAGAGAAATAACTACAACAGGTTTTATAAAACACTTGGGGATTACGCCTGCCAAGGCACATAGTGAAAACTATATGAATACCACGAAAAAACATTCTTTATCCAAATAAAAAAGGATCTAAATAATTGAAGAAACCATAATTGCTCATGTATAGGCTGAATCAATATAATAAAAAGGACAATTTGCCTAAATTGATTTACTCATCAATGCAATTAAACTACCAAAATATTTTTTATTGAACTAGAAAAAAATAAAGGAGGAACAAAGGGTCAGAACGTGAAAGAGAATAATGAAAAAAAGTGGGAAGGGGGCCCATTACTAACACATATTTCAAACTAGAAAGCAGTAATTCTCAAAATAAAACAAGGGTAACAGAATCACAGGTGGACTAGATTAGGCACATGGTTATAGAAACACATGAGAACAATAAAGTAGTATTTGATAAACCCCTGGAATAAGAACAAAACTTAGTAGGAAAACTGGAAAGCAATCTGACAGAAAATAGGCACACTATTAGCTCCAAGCTAAGCTACTCCTGGGTACATATCTTAGACATAAAGGGTAAACATCATAAACAGAATGGAGGATTAAGGAAGAAAGTACTTTTCAGATGTATAGTTGGGGGGGGGGGTTTATGACCAAAGAACTGAGAGAATAACAGAAAACAGACAATTTTAATTTAAAAACTAACATGTTTTCTCAAATAAAACCAAACAAAATCAGAAGGAAAGTAGATAACTTTGCTGCAAATTTCTAACACAGGTCTCATTTTCAAGCAATATAGGGTACTGAGTAAGACTAAAAACCATTCCCAGATTAATAAATGGTTGAAGTATATGAAGAGACAATTCTCAAAAAAAGAAACCTAAGCCAGGTATAGCCATGTGGGGAAAAAAAAAAGTTTACAAATAATTAGAAATAATCAAAGCAACTCATGACAAATGCTAGGGGGATGTAAGAATTCATATATATTAATTCATGGCTGGTGAAACTAGTTAGCCTGGAAAACAATTTGGAACTACATTCCAAATACTTTTTGTTTTTCCTTTCAATTGGGTGGGGGTGGGGGAAGAGGTGGGAGGTTTGAGAGAAGATGGATTTTTGTTAATTTTGTTTTTTTAGATTTTTGCAAGGCAAACAGGGTTAAGTGGCTTGCCCAAGGCCACACAGCTAAGTAATTATTAAGTGTCTGAGACCGGATTTGAATGCAGGTACTTCTGACTCCAGGGCCAGTGCTTTATCCACTGCGCCACCTATCCGAACCCTTTGTTAATTTTTTTTTTAAAAGTCTATACTACCTTCAAAGGTGGGGTGTGGGGAGATGGAAACAGGGAGGGAGAAAAAAAAGTAAAAAGTGAAAATCAGAGAACAAAAGAAAACCTAGAAGGAAGCAAAAAAGCTGTGTAGCTCTAAAAACAATTTGTGGCAGCTATATATATAGGATTTCTTGAAATGGAAATTGATTTATATTGAATGCTCTCATGTTTTACTATTTACATGGAAATGTTCTTTTTTCTCCCTCATTTTGTATTTATTAAAAATTAATAGAATATTTGCAAAAATTAAATTAAGTTTTAAAGAATTTACATTTGGAATAGCTCAATGGAATTTGGAGAGGCCAATGAGACAATGGACTTGGGCACCAAGACACCTTAATACCTTTGTCTCCAACTTCTCAACTTAATATAACCCAACAAGAATCTGAGAAGGAGGAGCAGTTAAGGTACAGTGGCTAGAAAGTGAAAATATCAGTCATAAGATGAAAGGTTCCTGGCTAGGTTAAAGAGTCATTGCCCTTGCTTTATAACCATCCACCAAATACTCCTAGTCAAAACAATGTCTGTTGGTGTATGAAAGGCTGCCTCTTCTCCAAACAGTGAACTCAAGAAGTCCAAGGATAGACATATTTGGTAGTAAAATTCTAGCTAATTTTACCAATCATTGGAAAAAGATAATGCTACTAAATTGTACCATTTAAGGATTTTAATGAGACACACACACACACACACACACACACACACACAATCACACCAGCTGCATTTCAAAGGAATGCTCTTTAAAAAAATTTAAATCTCCCTAATCAGAAAGATAATTGAATTCTTTCAAGAGTAATTATAGTTTAAAATTTCTTTAAATCCGAAGAAGCAGAGTAGTACAGTTCCCATCTTATGCTTGTCCTGATTATTTTTAAATTTTTAAAATTTATTTCATATTATTAAAATAATCTTTTGCTGTGAGAGTAATCATAATCTCCCCCACCCCCACCCCAAAAGGATGAGAAACCTCAAGAATACTAAGGAAAAAAAATGTGCTTCAGTTTGTATTCCAATGGCTCTGTCTCTGGAGTGAATTGCCTTCCCCATCATAACCACCAAAGAAGTTGCTTCAATATTTTTCCCAGTTGCTATCACTAGTTGTATATTTCCCTTCATTCTATTCCTTCTTTCTCTCATTTATTCTATTCTCTCTCTCCTTTCCTTCTGCCCCTGTCTAGGATTACTCTCTCCCACATCTTCCCTCTCCTCTACCACCCACTCCCTACTTCCCTCCCCTGTTCCCCCTTATCTCATCCTTTCTCATTTTCCTCTAGGATAAGATAGATTTCTATACCCTATTAAGTGTGTATGTTATTTCTTCTCTGAGCTATTTCTGGTGTTGCCTTCCCGTTTCACTCCATTGAAAAAGTTTTTTCTTGACTCATGTGAAATATCTTAGCCCCTTCCTCTAAAGTACTTTCCTTTATGACCCACTGACTCCATATTTTTACTATATACGATTATATTCAGTTCCTTCCTGTGTCTTGTCTATATATGCTCCTTCTAATAGCTCTTATGAATAAGAAAGTTCATGACTTATCACTATCTTCTTCCCATGCAGGAATACAAACAGTTCAATGTCATTAAGTTCCTCATAGTTAGTCCTCCTCATCCACCCTCTCTATGGTTCACCAGAGTCCTGTACTTGAAGATCAAACTTTCTGTTCAGCTGTTTGTTTCAATAGGAAAGTCTGAAAGTCCATCTTTTCCTCTGAAAAGAGTTTTGCTCTTTCTTTACCCAGTTTTTTGGGTAGTTGGTTGTCGAGTGTAAACCAAGATCTTTTACCTTCTGCAATATCATATTCCAAGCTCTATGAGCCCTTATTGTAGATGCTACCAGATCCTGTGTGATCCTGACTATAGAGCCACAGTAGTTGAATTGTTTGTTTCTGGCAGCTTTTAGTATTTTCTCTGACTTGGAAGTTTTGGAATTTGGCTATAATATTCTTGGACGTTTTTCTTTTGGGATCTCCTTCAGGAGGTGACCAGTGAATTCCCTCAATTTCTATTTTACCCTCTGCTTCCAGGATCTCACAGCAAAATGTATTATTTCTTGAAAAATGAAGTCTAGGCTCTTTTCCTGGTCATGACTTTCAGGGAGCCCAATAATTTTTTTTTAGGTTTTTTTGCAAGGCAAATGGGGTTAAGTGGCTTGCCCAAGGCCACACAGCTAGATAATTATTAAGTGTCTGAGACCGGATTTGAACCCAGGTACTCCTGACTCCAGGGCCAGTGCTTTATCCACTGCGCCACCTAGCTGCCCCGTTAATTTTTATTTTTTTTAATTTTTTTAGAAAGATTTTTGGGTTTTACAATGTTCCCCCCATTCCTGCTTCCCTCTCCCCAGCCCCCACAGAAGGCATTCTGTTAATCTCTACATTGTTTCCATGGTATACATTGATCTCAATTGAATGTGATGAGAGACAAATCACATCCTTAAGAAAAATGAAGTATAAGAGATAGCAAAATTATATAATAAGATAATGGGCTTTTTTTCCTAAATTGAAGGTAATAACCTTTGGTCTTTGTTCAAATTCTACAATTCTTTCTCTGGATAAAGATGGCATTTTCCATTGCAGATAGTCAAAAATTGTCCCTGGTTGTTGCACTGAAGGGATAAGAAAGTCCATCAAGGTTGATCATCACCCACATGTTGCTGTTAGGGTGTACAATGTTTTTCACTCAGCATCAGTTTATGCAAATCCCTCCAGGCTTCCCTGAATTCCTGTCCCTCCTGGTTTCTAATAGAACAATAGTGTTCCATGACATACATATACCACAGTTTGTTAAGCCATTCCCCAATTGAAGGACATTCACTTAATTTCCAATTCTTTGCCACCACAAACAGGGCTACTATGAATGGCTTTGTACAAGTGGTGTTTTTTACTCTTTTTCATCATCTCTTCTGGGTATAGACCCAGTAGTAGTATTGCTAGATCGAAGGGTGTGCACATTTTTGTTGCCCCTTGGGCATCATTCCAAATTGCTCTCTAGAAAGGTTGAATAAGTTCACAGCTCCACTAATAATGTATTAAGTTTCCCACATCCCTTCCAATATTGATCATTGTCCTTTCTGGTCATATGGAGGCAAATAATTTTTAAATGATCTCTTCTAGATGCTTTCAAGGTTAGTTGTTTTTCCAATGAAATAAATGTTACACATTTTCTTCTAATTTCTGGGGTTTTTTTGTTATAATTTTATTTCTTCCTGAGTTCTTGCAAAGTCATCAGCTTCCTTTAATTCCACTTTGCATTTGAATGACTTATTTTCTTCAGAGAGACCTTTTTAATCTTTTTCCAGCTAGCCAATTCTGCTTTTCAAGGTATTCTCCTCATTTGCCTTTTGTACTGCTTTTATTATTTTCTTCAGTAGTTCTTTAGCATTTCTTTCACCAAGTTACTGACTTGATTTTCATGATTTATCTACATTGCTCTTATTTCTCCTTCCAATTTTTCCTCTACCTCCCTTAACTGCTTTACAAAGTCTTTTTTGAGCTCATCCATAGTCTGAGCCCATTTCCTATTTTTCTTTTGAATACAGATGCTTCAGTTTTGTTTTCATCTGAACATGTATTTTGATGCTCCATGGGACCAAAATAATTTTCTATGGTTTGATTCTTCCTTTTCTGTTGTTTGCTCATTTCCTCAGCCTATGACTGATTTATCACACTTCCAAGGCTTTGGGAGGAGTTTTGGGACAATCCAAAGGTATCCTAATTCCTTCAAGGTCTTATGAGAGGCTCTGACTGCTCTCTTTACTGTGTTCAGGTCCCTCTGCCCTGGAGCTGTGAGGATGGTCCCTGCTTGGCTATGGTAGTATGGGAGCCCAAACTGCAACCAGATCTGAGTAGCTGAGTCCTGCCCCAGGGAGAGCAGAGAGACCTCTGCAATCTCCCCCAACCCCCTTACCATCTATGAGCTGAGAGCCCTGGGTGTGCTGGGTGGCTCTGCTGACTCTCCCGGTAGGTTCTTACCACAGGGCTGCCAACCCTGATTCTTCTTGATCTGCTGCAATTGATACAGCTGATCATCTTTTCCTCCTGGACACATCTTTCTGGGTTTTGGTGATCCTCTTCTCCTTTGGTCCACTTCCTTTCTGAGAACTTCTCTGTCTCCTGTCTAGTTCATCATACACATCATGGATTCAAATCCTCCACATCCAACCTAACAGTTGGTATTTCCAAAAATTCTGTGCTGGATTCTTTTCTTCTTTTATATTCTCACTTTATAACTTCAGTTCCCATGGGTTTCATTAACATCTCAATGCAGATGACTCTCAAGTCTACATAAAATGTTTTAGTCTCTTTCCTGAGATTATCATCACCAACTGTCTATAAGGATATTTCTAAGTAGATATTCTATATTTCAAACTGGATATCCTGGAGACATCTTAAACAACATTTCTAAAACTGAACTCAACTTTTCTTCTAAAGTCCCCCCCCCCCCAAACTTCTCTATTTCATTCAAATCGCTCCCAGTGTTCAGGTTCATAATCATGGCATTAATTCATAACTCTTTACTCTTCCTCATTTTAAATATCAATTTTTTTTGTTTTTAGAGTTTTTTTTCCTCCATTCACACAGCTACCACCTTACTTTAGGCCCTCATCAATTCTTGCCTTCTATGCAGAAGTCTATTAAGTCTCCCTCTGCCTTTAGGTTCTTCCCAATATTTCACTTTATCGAATACATTGTATAAACAGTGAATTTAGTCCTTTTTAATATATGTATTTGAATTATTCTTTTTTGGGTCTGTTAGAACAGAGTAGGGCGAGCAGAGTTTGGGTGATGTAACATTTAATCAAGCTATTTTAGATTTGAAAAGTGTGCTTACAGAGAAGACTACCTTAACTTTAAACAGAACAAAAGGTTTATCTTAATAATTACCTTAATTAATAATAAAGTGATAATAAATAATTATCTTAATTCCATAACGAGTCCCTCTCACTTCTGATTGAGAGTTATTTTAAACACCTTCATTGTTTTATCTAATGATAGCCTCCCCAAACCCCCTTCCCAAAGTTGTCCCTGCCTCATACTAAGTTGCAGGGAATGGGGATGTTGTCATAATCTTCTTTGATTGGACAAGCCTTCGATGACATTTCAGATCATGCCTTTTAATGGTCAAGGTGATTTAAGGATGACAATAGGCCTCCATCTTGGGAAGTTTGCCTCCCCCCATGCAAGCCTATATAACTCTTGACTCAGAGAATGTATCTAATTCTATTTTGCTCTTTCTTAAAAGCTTGAATGACCCCTCCTCATTTTGGTAGCCATTTACACAATTGCTAAGTAACAAAGTAATTTTCCTTGCGTGCATATCTGTCAATGGCATGCCCTTAATTCAACCAAATCCAGCAGTCCCCCACTGTCTCTTAAGATCAAATATAAACTCTTGTATTTAGCTTTCAGAGGCCTTTACAACTTGATCCCAATCTTTCTTTCCAGTTTCTCTGGACATTTAATCTCCCTCCTTACACTCTATGATCAATGAAACTGGCCTTCTTTCTGTACCTCATGACATGGGGAATTTCACTGCTTTATTACTCCTACTTAAAGAGGTTTTTTTGTCTTGTTTTTCTTTTAAGATAAAGATTAGGCAACATCCTTTACATGAAGTTCTCCTGATCTCAATTGCTAGTCATGACCCCACCCCCAACTACCTTATGTATTTGTGTTTATTCTCCTTCTATTTTCACTACACATTTTATCTCCCTCATTAGAATATAGGCTCACTGAAAGTTTACAGTTTTCTGTACATGTATCCTCCCCATCTAGGATAGTACATAAACATAGTAAATACTTCTAGATCATTTCAATGTGGCTAAATCTGAAAAGAGGGCTAGGCTAATGTATTTAAACTTACTGAATGGTCTCTCAACTGACAGTGATCATTTATTGGAGCTTAAGCAGCTACTTCCTCTTCCTCTTCTTTTTTCTCAGATGATCCAGCTCCTTTTTCTTTGGGGAAGAGCTTTATAGTTTCTATTTGTTTGAAATGCCTTTTCCCCTCCTTTTCTACAAGACATTCTTCTACACTGCAATATAATGACACAGCTAAAAATTTCCCTCTACCTCTTCAGATGCTTTTTTGTTTATTCTCATACAAATGCTGCTTCCATTTTGTAAGGAACATTTCATTATCCTAGTTAACTTGGAGAATGAAGAGTAATACTCAAGCTGCTTTATTTCCTCTTTTAGAAGGGACATCAACTAGGATTTTGAGAATAGGTAGCAATTAAAAAAAAAAGAAAGATTCTTAAAAAAAAAAAAAGAAATGAGAATAGGTAGCAATTACCTGTTGACTATTAAAACTACTCCAAACTATGCAGGGCAATGTAACATTATTCCTACTTTCTGTATCTTTTGGAAGTGTCATTTTCATTCCTTTGGTGCTTTTACTAGCAGCTCATCTAAAGAAGAAGCTGGGACAAATTGCCTGTGTATATTTGTAAGTTCAGAATTAAGTTACGGATTTCTAATTCCCAGCTGAGTACTCTTTTCACTGTTCATCTTGATTTAGTATTCTTTACCTTTTAGCAACTTGCCTCTAAAACAAAGCCTAATTTCTTTTACTTTATTTTACTAGATTCTCTGGTCTTAGTAACTTTCCTCACTTCCAGCTGAAATCTTCCTTTTGTTCCAGCACTAGCTTTTCTCCATTAGTTTGAATTTTCCAACTTTTCCTCAAGTCAACTCAAATTTCTCTTCATCATATTCATTCTCCTGTCTTCTTTATAATTATAAGGTTTTCAAATAAACTTCATGGTTCCTCCTTTTGCTCAAATCCACCTTTCACATAAATTGGATAAAAACACAAATAAAAATTCATTTAATCATTCATAACTTTCTTAGATTACAAAGGGACTTAGAAAATCAACTAGTTTAACCTCTTTATTTTATAGATGATGAAACAAACTCAGTGAAGTTAAATGGCATGCTTAAGGTCACATATCAAGATTATGGAAGGGCCAGGCCCTAATTCCCAGCTGAGCATCCTTCTCATTGTTAGTATTGCCTTTTCTGACTAGGCTTCCTACTGTCAGTGACAAATGCAAAATTCTGTCTTTCCTTAATATAACTTTGATCATTTAACTAATCAACATATAGAATATTTGTGAATTTCTCTCTAGCAGGAAAACAAGGATTACTTTACCATTATTAACTTTACATTTGTACTTCCTTATGAGAAAATTAGCTAAATTCCTGCTGCAATGTAAACAGCTTCCACCAGGAGGAGCAAGGGAGTTTGGAACATCTGAATCAAATTACAGTAAAAAGTAGCCTTGAAAAAATTGTATAGTCCATAGCAAGACCTATGTCTTCTGAATGAGCCCATACTTTATAGGTAGTTTGTCATCTTCTCTAATGCCCTACAAAACACAATCTTTCAGACTAAAACATTCCAGGGACTAAGTGGCACATTTAAATCAGGCACCATTACATAAAAAAACAGATCCACAACAGATTCAAAGTAAACTTAAAGAACGTGTTAAAAACCTCACTTACCATTTTAGCCTCTGACTGCACTGGTTGTGGGGAAGAAGGACCTGGGATTCCTGGGATACTAGGCACCATGGTGACAGGTCTAACAAGCTGCGTAAAGATGTTAAAAGTTTATTTTTTTCCTACAGAATATATATATATGAAGACTCATTCTGTTTATATAAGATAAAAAGGGTATCCAAAAATTCTGACTCTTTCCTATTCTAACTCTATAAGCAAATGAGAATATAGTAAGTATAACTACATGCATATAGACACCCTCCAATCACAGACACAAATACATACTCATACACAATTTTTCCTTCTTAATTCAACAAGACTTTTAATTATCACCCAGTCATTCTGCCCTGATTTCCAAGACCTATAATTATGTATTCTTTTTTTTTTAAAGTTTTTGTAAGGCAAATAGGGTTAAGTGGCTTGCCCAAGGCCACACAGCTAGGTAATTATTAAGTGTCTGAGGCCGGATTTGAACCCAGGTACTCCTGACTCCAGGGCCGGTGCTCTATCCACTGTGCCACCTAGCCGCCCCTCTCAGTCAAGTTTGAAGTGCAGTACAGACTTTGAAGTCCTTGGTCCTCTGACTTGTTTTGTTTCTGTCCCGCCCCAATTATGTATTCTTGTAAAAAAAAAAATCTCACAAATTCTCCATAGCTGCATTCATATTTTGAAATCTGAATTACTTAAAAATATCTTAAGGTGTGTGTGTGTGTATACATATATATAGTTAGTTAGTTTGCATCAAGCATTTTAAAGAAATCAGAAGAGCCCGGGACTGAGTTAATATTGGCTCAGAAAAGGTTAATGGAATAGTTATAATCCCTCTCACTCTCAAACCAAGAGACACTCTACAAGGTTGGATCTATTGACTTTAAAGATGTAATGACTTGCTATATCCCTATTACTAATCCTAGTAGTTCAATAAAAGATACCTATATGCCTGAATGGTATTGTTAAAATAACAGTAAGTATTATGCTGACTAGAAAGTGGGTTGCAGACACTTTTTTTTGCTAAATAAGTCTTTTTGATTAAATCTTTTGATGCCAATATAAATTAAAATAAAGTCAAAATGCATTACTTTTTTTAGCCATTCAAATTGCTTCTATCATAGTTTTAATTTTCATCATTTTAAGATTATAACTATTATTGGTTGTGGTAGCAGTTACAGGGATTTCATATTCCCAACTTTATCATAAAAATGTACAGAAGCATGATACTCTAACAATTTCTAAATTCACTTGTAGACTACCTGGTAATACTCAATAATAGTGATTTTTTAAACAGACTTTTAAAGTGAAAGTCTGGCTTAAAGAAACATTATCAATATTATATACACATATATTTTACATACATATATATATATACAAAGAGAGAAGAGAGGAAAATAGAAAAAAATTCATTAAAATAGTGTTGAATGCAATAAAAACTTCAATTTTCCTTTTGTATTATTTGTGAGAGTGGTGGTTGTGGTCAGGGTCTGAGATTTTAGCAGTACAGGAAATTACCTATATGGAAACTCACTCCACCAAAGCAGTTTGGTAACTAATCTAGTGAAATGCCTGAAGCACTCAGGCCTGAAATATTCAAGTCTGAAAACTTGTTCTCAGGTTTGTCTCACTCCAAGGCTGGCCCTCTATTCTCTAATATGCTGTCCTATCACTGAAGGAAAAGTCAAAAGAAATGTTCTATGTGGCATTATATTTCTAAGGAGCCAAGTTTTAAGACACTAAGACATGCACAGAAATATTACTCAAATTTAATATTAATAGTACATCCCAACAGTTAGGATTTATGTATCGGGTTTTTTTTTAAGGTTTTTTTTTAAGTTTTTTTTCAAGGCAATAGGGTTAAAGGACTTGCTCAAGGCCACACAGCTAGATAATTATTAAGTGTCTGAGGCTGGGTTTGAACTCAGGTACCCCTGTGTCCAGGGCCGGTGCTCTATCCACTGTGCCACCTAGGCGCCCTGGATTTATGTATCAGTTTTAAGACATGCAAAGCATTTCACAAACATTGTCTTATTTTATCCTCACAAAAACCCTGAGAGGTTGGTGCTGATATCATTGCCATTTTACAGATATGGAAACTAAGGCAAATAGGTCAAATTAAATAATTTGCTCAGGGTACTCCTCTGTATGATGTTCAAAGCTCTTCATAACAAAGTACCCCTTCTACCCAAACCCTGCCCTGATAACATTCCAGATTTCTTACACCTTAAATTTTCCCCTCCAAAAATTCCATATCTTTTATGGCACCAGCCTCTTCATTCCATTTCTCAACTCCAGCATTTTCACTGACTGTCTCACAAACCCTGGAATGTTCTCCCTCCTCATCTCCTGGCTGCCTTCAATCCTAGTTAAACTCTCACTACTACAGGAAATTTTTTCCAATCTCTCTTAAATCTAGTGCCTTTTCCCTATTTATCCAGTTTAAGGTTTAATTTGTTTATAGTTGTTTGTATCTTGTTTATATCTTTTGCAACGGATTGTGAACTCCAGGAGGGCAGGGATATTATCTTTTGCCTTTCTTTGTGTCTCCACTGCTTATCACATATCTGGCACAAAGTAGATACTTAATGTTATTTATTGACGAACAGACACAACTTTGGATTTGAACTGATTTGATCTAAAATTGGATTTCAACTAAGATTTTCCTGATTTTGGAAGATCTTAAAAATCCAGCATTTTATCTTTTATATCACCCAGCTGATTCTAAAAAGAATTTTACTCTTAAATTTCCCTGCAACATTAGAAAATCATTTAAAAATTTTATAATAATACAACTTACTAATAATAATTAATAGTCTTGAAACATATGTTCTATTTACTTTTACTAATATACCCTTTATCAACTAAGAAAATTAAATTTCACACTTACTGGAACTGCAGCAGGAACATGTACGTTAGAATTTGTAATTGAGGCAGGAATGGCAACGGGCATAGTCTGTCCATTGGGAAGATGTAACAATAGAGGAAAAGGACCTGGTACAGGACTGAGAAACAAGATGGAGAAAATTTAAGTAAATATAAAAAGAAAGGAGAGAAAAAAGCAATCTTGTTTTTAAGTTTCACAGCTAAATTATCTATTATCAAGTGAACCTCAAAAAATATACCTTGAAACTCCTGCAACTTTCACTTGAAAATAACTGCAGCTATTTGCTAAGAGTTTCTTCTTAATTCACTCTTTCTCATCTGCAGCTCTTCTCCTCTCCATGCACAAGTGATTCTATACTATCTATGGTTCTCCTGCAGATTACCTCTTTTATCGGTCCCATTCTCTTAACTTATCTTCAAGCACACCCTGTCTCTTGGATGCTTTGCTACTGCCTACTAAATGGTGCATAGAGCACTGGCCTTAAGAGTTAGGAGGACAGGAGTTTGAATCCAGCCCCACTAGGTGTGTCTTTGGACAAGTCACTTAATCCTGATTACTTCACATCCAGGGCCATCTCCAGTTGTCCTGATTCATATCTGGCCACTGGATTTAGATGCTTCTGGAGGAGAAAGTGAGGCTGGTGATTTAGCACAGCACTCCCCTCACACTCATATCCAATTCAATGTGCTTGTCATGGTATCACCTCCCTGATTGTCATTGTCAACTTCAATAATGAAGGACAAACATCATCATCATTTATCATTCAGCCCTGTTAACTATTTTCCCCTATCTCTTGTTTATTTTGTGGCTAAAATTATGGCTACTTCCATTTCCTTCTTCTCATCCTAAGTCATTTAAGGTTAATGACTTCATCATTCAACTGAAACAAAAATCTCTCCAAGTTATCCATATCTTAATTGCCATATCTAAAAGCCCTTTTCTCAATCCTTATCTTTCATGCTCTCTCTGCAACCTCTTTCTCCATAAATTTTCTCTCTAGGTATTCATAACACTATTCTTTCCTCATTCTCCTACCTCTCAGATTGCTCTTTTTCAGTCTCTTCTGTTGGATTTTCATTCAGGTCACACGGTCTAAAAATGGGTGTCTCCCCTGCAAGGTTTTGGTTCTTGATCTTCTTTTCCATCTACTCTATTTTTCTTGGTGATCTCATCACTCCCATGAATTCAATTATCAACAAACCTATACTAACAATTTCCAAATCAACCTATCTGTGGCTACAACCTTTCTCTTGACCTCTAGTCACACATTTCCAAATTAATTTCAACTTAATATCTTGAGCTGGAAATCTGGTGACATTTTCAACTCATAATATCCAAAGTGAAATTCAAACCCTCTCTTCTTCCTAACTTCTCTAGTACTGCTGAGGGTACCATCATTCTGCCTAGTAGCTAGGCTCCTAACATAGGTGTTACACTTGATTCTTCACTCTTCCATACTCTCTATCCAATCAACTGCTAAGTCCTTTTGTTTCTACCTTCCTAATACCGCTTACATATACCTTACCCTCATAATGTCACATTCTGGTACACATCTTGATGATCATTACTCCTAAACTACTGCAATAGCTTCCAGTTGTATCTCTCTTCTACATTACTGCTCTCTTTACTCCAGTTCATTCTCTACTTAGCTATCAAAACGAACAAGTGTAAGTCTGATTCAATCAACTCCCTAATTCAATAAAATCTAGTCTGCTTCTCACTTCCAAGATTACATATGAAACATCTCTTAGTTGTTCAATACTATTCACAACATTTCATGGCTAAAACAAATTTCTAATTTTTTCTTGCCAATTAATATTTTGTTTTAAAGATGGGAGAAAATATAGAAAGACAAAATTATAATGTCCTGGGAATTATGATACATAGTATTTTATCAACTAAAAAGTAAGTTTTTTGAAATTTTAAATTTGTCCTGAAACCCTACCCTAATACCCTAATGAATGAAAAAATTATAAATCTCTAAGAAAAAAAGAGCAATATATGTCACTTAATTATCAAATGGCATTACTTACACAATTGGCCTATTGGAGGAAGGAGCCTGGGTGATGACAGTACTTGATGTTGGAGAAGGTACTGCCTGCTGAATTATGACACTTGAGTCCGAACTTGTGAGCAGTACATTGGGAACCTGTAGTGATGCTGGACGAACTATAGTTGACGTGGGCTGTGCAGTCTGTGGCAATGATACTTCCTATTAAACAACAGGATACAGGAAAACAATTTTTACATTTACCCAAAGTGTTTCAGTGATCTATAAATACAACTAATGCAAAGACACTGTTACTTTGCCAATTCATTTGTTTACCATTTCTATCAGGTTGACTAAGATTATTATCCAGCACATATCCAATTTTATTGGGTAAGTGTTAGTATTACTTTAAAAAGGATCATTATTTTAATTTTGACAATTATTAGGAATATCAGACTGTAAGGAATTCCTATTATTGTGGACTACATTACAGTAGTTCAAGAATAATGTTGCGGAGCATAAGGAGGAAACAAAATGTTACCAAGGAAGAGTAACCAGAAGTAACTTCTAAGTGCCTACTAGCAACTTAGAGAATATAGGTTTGATCAAAAGCCAACAAACTATAAAATGGTCCTGTATTCCATCATTCTGGTTAAAGACAGAGCACTTCATTACCTGCTGGGAATTGGCTTATGTCTATAGCACAACAAAGTACAAAAGAAAAAGTCAGACTTCAAAATCAGAGGGTACTGGTTGAAATTTTACATTTGAGTGCCTCAGTTTCTCTAAAATGAGGAGGTTGGGGGTGGCTAGGTGACATAGTGGATAAAACACCAGCCTTGGAGTCAGGAGTACCTGGGTTCAAATCCGGTCTCAGACACTTAATAATTACATAGCTGTGTGGCCTTGGGCAAGCCACTTAACCCCATTTGCCTTGCAAAAAAACCTAAAAAAAATTAGGAAAAAAAATAAAATGAGGAGGTTGGCCTCTATGGTCGTGTTGTGTAATTTCTGGTTCCACACTTCACCCCAAACCCATTTCAGGTGTTACTTGACCCTAGGAACTCATATATCTCTTTTGACCACAATACTATCCAAGGAAGCACAAAACTCACTTGAAAAAGACAGTTTCCCATTGCAATGAGAGAAAAAGAGTGTTTTTGGTATCAATAACAAATGAAATTTTAAAAATTAGAGATATTATTTATTCCATCTTCTTTCATGTAAGGTTTATAATGTCCATCAGAAGTGTCAAACACAGGGGGGCAGAGCCAAGAGGACAACAGGAGAGGATCATCTCTTAGGTGCTCTCTCTCTCTCTGATATTACCAAACTTATAAAGTAAGGACTCTAACTGAATTTTTGAGAGACAGAACCTACAGAGGGATCCAGTGAGGCAGTTCTCCAGCCCAAGGTAACCTGGAAGAGTGGAAAGGCTCCACTCCACAGGGTTAGAGGGGTGGTCCACCAGAATGAAGGAACTTCAGCCTCCGGAGGCAGCCCCAGGGTGCTGGGAGCTGTGGCTCATAGCAGCGGGGGCAGTTTCCTGACCCACACCCCAGGGAGCACTGGACACAACTTGGGGAATCAGCAGGGGGACCTCTGCCAGATTGAGTGCGTGAAGCTCAGCCCTCAGGGCACTCAGTGAGCAGCATGGTCACAGCAGCCCAGATCCAGGAACTGGAAGCAGGTGGAGCTGGTAAGAAGGAGCTCCCAGGCGTGAGTGCTGAGCCTAGGTAGGGGAGTGGAGAGAGACTGCCGAGGTCAGTCCTCTGTCCCTGGAACGGGACTCTGGGGCTCTGACCACATTCAGATCCTGATCACAGTCTAGGCCCCCTATAGAACAGCAGCCCCCCCCCCCACATCAGCCCTGTGGCAGAGAGGGGTGCTTTGTGGCCATTCACAGACCAGAAGGGAAGACCCAGCCTCACACACGGAGATCCTTGTCGGGGGGGGGGGGGAGGTGTCCCAGTAATACTCAAAAGCTCAGGAAGCACCCCAAAAACCAGGCACAAACTGGAGAAATGAGTAAGCAAAGAAAAAAGAGGAACACCATTGAGAAATACTTTGTCTATGAGTCCAAGAAGGATCAAAAAACTCAATCTGAAGATGACTAAGACTCCATGAAAAACAGAAATTGGGCTTAGGCTATGACAGAGCTCAAAAAAGATTTTTGAAAATCAAGTGAGGGAGATAGAAGAAAAATTGGGAAAAGAAAAGAGAGAGAGAGAGAGAGAGAGAGAGAGAGAGAGAGAGAGGCAGGCAAGAAAAACATGAAAATGAAATCAGCAGCTTAGTCAAGGAAATCCAAAAAAATGCTGAATAAAATAACATGTTAAAAACCAGCACAGGTCAAATGGATAAAACAGTTCAAAAAGTTACTAAGGAGAGAATGCTTTAAAAAATAGAACTGGCCAGATGGAAAAAGAGATAAGAAAGCTCTCTGAGGGAAAAAAATCCTTCAGAAGTAGAATGGAACTGAGGGAGGTTGCTGATTTTACAAGAAGTCAGAACACAATACTTCAAAACCAAAAGAATGAAAAATTATAAGAAAATGTGAAACATCACATTGAAAAAAACAACTGATATGGAAAACAGATTCAGGAAAGATAATTTAAAAATTATTGGAATACCTGAAAGTCACAACCAAGAAAAGAGCCTTGACATCATTTTCAAAGAATTACTACAGGAAAATTGCCCTGATATCCTAGAAGCTGAGGGCAAAAAAGAAATTGAGAGAATCCACCAAATCTCCCCGAGAAAGAGATCCCAAAAAACCCAACTCCCTGGAATATTATAGTCAAGTTCCAGAACTCCCAAGTCAAACAGAAAATATTACAAGCAGCCAGAAGGACACAATTCAAATATCATGAAGCTGCAGTCAGGCTCACACAGGACACAGCAGCAACTACATTTGTAGGGCTTTTAATATAATATTCTGGAAAGCAAAAGAGCTCGGAATACAACTGAGAATCAACTACTCAGTAAAACTGAATGTCCTCTTCTAAGGAAAAAGATGGACTTTCAATGAACCAGGAGAATTTCAAATGTTCCTGTTGGAATGGTCAGAGATGAACAGAAGGTTTGATCTTCAAATAAAAGACTCAGGTGAAGCATAGAGAGTGGAGGAGAAGGGGAAAATATGAGAGACTTAACGATAATGAACTAAATGTATTCCTGGCATAGAAAAATGATACTGATAATACTCATATGAACCTTCTCATTTAATAGAGCAGGTAGAAGGAGCTTTTATAGATGAAGCACAGGACAGAGCTGAATGTAAAGATATAATGGGGTGTAAAAATGGAGTCAATGGCTAAAAGAGAAATGTAATGAGAGAAAGATAAAGGAGAGGTGGAATAGGCTAAGATATTTCATATAATAAGATTTTTTTTATTACAATGAGCTATTGCAATGATATGGAAGGGGAGAAGGCAAGGAAGAATGAGGGAAACTTTGCCCTCATGAGAGGT
The DNA here is from genome assembly GCF_037893015.1 of Macrotis lagotis. Classification (NCBI taxonomy): domain Eukaryota; kingdom Metazoa; phylum Chordata; class Mammalia; order Peramelemorphia; family Peramelidae; genus Macrotis; species Macrotis lagotis. Next base: position 687,276,391 of record NC_133658.1, on the reverse strand, counting down.
GGCTAGGAGAGTAAACAGCATATATACTCAATGGGGTATAGGCATCTGGAGTAAGAAAGAGAGAAGAGAGCCAGGGGAAGGGGGGGGGGGGAAGTGAGTGATGGAGGAGAGGATGGACCGTGGGGAGAGAGTGGTCAGATATAATACATTTTCTTTTTTTACTTCTTGCAAGGGGCTGGGATTGGATGGCCTGTCCGGGACCACAGGGTTGGGTCCAAGGCAGGGCATGTGGGCTTGGGGCCTCTTGGCCCCAGGGCCAGGGATCTGTCTGCTGTGCCACTCAGCTACCCTACAGCACATTAAAGAAGAGGGACAGAGTGAGAGAGAAAATATAGTGTTATGGGAGTGGGGAAATATGAATGGAGGGAGTTGTGATCAATCAGCAATGGCAATGGTGGAAAAATATGGAAGAAGCTTTAGTGATGGACTTATCATAAAGAATGTGATCCACTCACAACAGAGCTGGAGGTGCTGGAACACAGCCTGAAGCACATTTATTATTATTATTATTGTTAATCCACCACTACTACTACTACTACTACTACTACTACTACTACTACTACTACTACTACTACTACTACTACTACTACTATTTTATTTTGGGTCTTTTTTTTTCTTTTTGGTTTTTACAGGGCAATGGGGTTGGGGTGGCTTGACAGGGGTCACACAGCTGGGTGATTGTTGGGTGTCTAGGGTCGGATTTGGGCTCAGGTGCTCCTGGCTCCAGGGCCGGTGCTCCATCTACTGCGCCACCTGGCTGCACTTATTATTATTATTATTGTTATTACTACTATTATTATTTGTAATTTGATTTTTTTCTCTTTACTTTATTGCTCATGCAGGTCTATATTTTTTGGGGGGAGGGGGTATTATGTTTATTCTTAAACAAGAATATTTTAGTAATGTGTATATAAAAAACATCATTTGTACAAAATAAGAATAAATAATTTTAAAATTAAAAAAAGAAGTGTCAAACACACAAATCACAGAGTGAAAGTTGCAATGAAGCTCACAACACTCTCAAGCACAGCCCCAAAGTATATTAAAAGCTTAACTGGGAAATATTTAACAAAATAAATAATAGTAAAATAGGGCACAGTTAATGATATGTGGTTTTCTAGGTCAATATATGACTGCAGGGTTCCTTATGTATGACTTAGTGGTCCCTGTTTTTATTTTATTTTGATAATACTGATGCATGTAATATATCAGTATAGTAGTACATGTATAAACTTCACAAATAAATATATTTTGGCAGTTCAAGCTCAAATTTTTTATAGATAGGATCACACAATCAAAGTTTGGAGATCACTGATCTAGATTGTGAGACATGATTGAAAGATCAGTCCAGTGATTATTACTACATATATATCTAGGTCACACACCATAGATGAACAATGAATAGGAGAAACACTGAAAAATGGAAGAGGAAAGTAAATTTGTAAAATTACAAAGTGCTTTTGAGGATCCTATCCTTCTCCACAGCACAAAACCCATGCTTTAAAATATAAATATCCTCCTGACAGTCTCCTGGTGCTGTTGCACAGTAGTGAAATCTTCAAACACTAAGATCTTTGAAGGCTTTAGGTGATCCAAATATCAAGGATATGTGTGGCAGCTACAAGTAGATTGCATTAGGCTATGGTTATTTATGCTGCAAGATTGAGGGATAATGGGTTCACTAACATATGTCTTAGAAATGTAAACTTATTTTCCTCCTTGTGAAAATAAAAGGAATTGGGAAATATCATTCTTTATACTCCAGTTTATTAGAAAGAGTAAAGAGTTCATACTTTATATTCCAGTTTATCAGAAAAAGTGTAGAACTACTAAACCAGAAAAAAATAAATCTGTTAAGAGAGGAAGAAGTAGATTCTGAAGAGACAAGGAGGATATAGACACTAGTAAGTAAAAGAATGAGAGAGAGAGAAAAACTTTCCAATTATCTATCATAAACTTCAGGAGATCATAAATTCCTTAAAGGATTATATAGTTTTTCATCTTTATTGTCCTAGTATATCACACCTTGGTAAGCAACTTAATATTTATCTAACTGAATGTGAAAGAAATCCTCAATCACTAGAACCACCTATCAAGTAAAAGCTTCTTACTATAAAGTATGAATATGGTCCTTCTGAAGAAGCTGCAACACTACATGATTCACAGAAATATTAGGAAGAGAATGTAGAGATGCTAAAAAATGTGAAGGAACATGATACTGGCTCCAGGAAAAAAAAGAGCATAAGCCACAATCTAACAAAATTGTGTCTAAGTAGCATATTTAGAAGGCACAGATGAGAAAGGCATAAACTTAAGCTGAAACATTTAGATAAGAATAAAAGATAATAAAAACAAATAACACTGAAATAGTAGTAGAAATTATATATACATTTAGATTTACATGAATGATATGGTGATTTGTTCATCAACATATGGGTTTATAACTATAATACTCAGGCCAAAAAAATTTACCAAAGAAATTGGGTCATATAAGGAGTTTGAATTCTTTGATTTGTATTAATATCCTATCTCACACAAAAAACTATTTCCTTCTCAGTTTTTCTTTTTGTCTACAATAAAAAGGATGTTATTCAAGATATACAAAATCTTTATTTTTCTTGAAATCCTTGAGTTTTCTTTTTTTTAATTAAACTGCTTTTGTCATACCCAGAATTGTTAACAAGATGGTATGGTAAGTTTATACTCATTTATTAAATGTTCAACTCATTCAGAGTATGAGCTTTAGAATGGTGACTAGTTAATTGTTATTTTAAATTTTCACAATAAATATAAATGTCTAACCTTTTCATCACTGGTAGTTGATTCTGGGTGAGGCAAAGGACTATCCTGATGAGTTGTCTCCACAGCAGAAGGTTCTTCAATTTTGCTTCTTATTATAGGTGTTGCAAGTGGAGATAAATCTAGAGGCATCTAAAATACAAATGTTAATTAAAATAAAGTCACTAAATGCAAACTAGAAATAAACAGATAAGCACATGAATCAAGATACTATAATAACAACTATCAGTATCCCTATGAAATCTTTAAATTGCAAGTATTGCCAACATACTTTTTTAATGTCATCTTCTGAGGCTTTTTTGAATTCATTTTCAAATGGACTCGCTAGCTCATTAAACAAACCGACTTCTTCACAGTTCTTCAAGAATCGTGTTGGTGTTGGTGTCTGATCTGCAATTAAATGCAAAGAAATAATCACATATTTCATGTATCAGAAAAAATATTCTAAAACTTGGCTATTTATACAAAAATAGCAAATAACTGATTCAGTCAGCTATTTTTTTTTCTTTAGAAAGAATTTTTCCTTTAAAGCAAACAAGATTTAGTTAAATTTCTATAGCAGAGAAGAAGGTTCCTCCAGTTTTATAGAAATAAGTTTAAGAGAAGTCTACCATCAGTAGGATGGTTGGCTATACCAATGTAATCAGGGATCAATTATTTTTAATTGAAATCATTACCACTATCCAACATGTCAGTCATTTTAGATTTCTCTGTGGGAGAATACAACATAAAGTAGCTGAAAATGAATAAGTTTTAAGGAAAAAAATTAAAAGAAAAGGTTTAATCTTGAAATCAGTCTTTCTGGGGGAGAATGGGGGGAATAAAGTTTAATAGGCAGGCTAAAATGTCAATGTAATAATACCTTAAAGAAAACATTTTTAAGATCTTAAAATATCTACTTACCATGTTTGAAGCTAACTCTTAATTTTAATACTACCTATGTTTATCAATAAGCAAATGTGCTGCCAAAAATATATCTTTTATAGCATGAATATTAACAAGGATAATTAATAATACTCTTTTGAGTGCTTTCTAACTTAAGATATTATATCAATACTTGAATTTATGAGTACATACTGCATATAGTAACATGCACACGTTGTATACATGCACCATTAGCTAAAACAAAAATGCCAGCTACAAGGTGTACTGAAGTAGGAATTAAAAGCAAATTTATGCATTTGACATTTTAGCCTTTTATTTCCAATGTCTATTAATGTATATAACTTAAGACTTCTGCTTTAATTAACATTGTTATCACTAGAAATTGTGGATACATTGCTGTTGAAACCAGGAAGCGCTAGGTTCAGCTAATCAAAATCACTTTTAATACTGTCTCCCTGATGTGAAAAATGGGAACTAAATTTCAAGCAAATCAATAAAATTCAAATGGCTGAACAGTTAATCTATTAATTTCCTAGTTGTTCTACCTTTGCAACAAATACTAGTCGGCATTTGGTTTTAGTCTGCAATTGCAGAAAATATGTGTATTTTTAATATATGTATGCATATATTGAATGTATATTCAAATACACAAAAAACATCATATATGTGTATATATACACACATAGACACACACATATAAAAAACCACAAGTATTTTTCTGTATGTGTGTGTGTATATAATATGTACATAAATCCACATATGCATGTTTACATATTAGTATAAATACAATATTTTCATTATTCTGTGATGTGTACTTAAATTTGGCAGAAGGCAGGTATTTCTTGCAGCATATGCATTTAATTGTTTAAAATATTAAAATTTAATTATAGCATATTATACTTACTATCTTTCTATCAAGTAATCCTGCAACATACCCCTAAGAAAATTATATTATGTAAATAATTTCCAATTTAGTTTTCTATTTTATCTCAAATTCATCAGTGATCAAATAGTCTATGTTTACTTCTGTTTAAATTAATGTTTTATTCAACTGTTCTTACCAGAGACTGGTATTAAGTATTAAAAGGGAAAAAAACTAACAAGTTTTCATTAAAAAAGGATTAGCTTTAATCAATTTTTATCAATGAATAAACTGAAGTCATGAATGAAACACATAAAACAAAACCAGTAAGACTGAGAACTCAAATGTGAACACAGGTGTAGCTATTAATGTAGTGAGTATTGATGAATATTAAAAATTATAAATATTGCAGAATCTAAATGATTAACTTATATATGCAAATATGGATGTTTTTATTTGATGTTTCTTAAATATAACAAATTCCATGAATTATAAATGTAAATACAAAGTCAAATTTGAGCTCATGGAAATACAAGGTAGTATTAAGAACATAGAATAATGCTTTTAAGTCTATTTCTTCTCGTTTAATTTAGTTTTTATTCCTTGAAAATTAGGGGCAAATTAAATTAGTATTATTCAACCATTTACAATTACTGGTCAAAATGGGTCTGTTTAATATTCAATGTCAATAACTATTCTCAAGGTACACATTAGCCTGATTGAAAAGCAGCTATTAAAGAAGGTTAAGACAAAAAACAAGAAAGTATTTATAAGGTATTTTAAGGGCTTGAAGTGTTTTTATATAAAAGTTAATTCATTTGATCCTCACAACAATCTTAGGAGTAAGCCCAGTGATTAAACCTATTTTACAGATGAGAAAACTTAATTTTTTTAGATTTTTACAAGACAATGGGCTATGATTTGTCCAAGGTCACACAGCTAGGTAATTATTAAATGTCTGAGGTCAAATTTGAACTCAGGTCCTCCTGACCCCTGGGCCAGTGCTCTATCCACTGCACCACCTAGCTGTGCCCCCCCCCCCCCCCCCCCCCCCCCGCCATGAGAACACTTAAGCAGATAGAGATTAAGTGAATGTCTGAGACAATTTGAACTCAGGTCTTTTTTTGACTTAAGTCCAGAGCCTTTTCTGCTATGCCACTTAGCTCAACAATTTGGAGGTTTCATAAGGAACTCAGATAGTTTCTCTTTTTCCTTTGATATGTTAAATTATAAATTTAAAATAATTGGCCATCATTAAATATACTTAGAATTACTAAATTGGAAGGAATTTCAGTGACTATCTAATTGTTAATATCTACTGGTGGAAAAAATTCCCAACAAAATGCCTGCCATGTAATCATTCATATTTTACTTGAAAACTCTGATGTAGGAGAACCCACTACTTCCTAGAATATCCTATTCCATTTTTGGTCACTAATTGTTTTTTTGCAAGGCAAATGGGGCTAAGTGGCTTGCCCAAGGTCACACAGCTAGGTAATTATTAAGTGTCTGAGACCGGATTTGAACCCAGGTACTCCTGACTCCAGGGCTGATGCTTTATCCATTGCGCCACCTAGCTGCCCCTTGGTCACTAATTAAGAAATTTTTCCTTATATAAAGCCTCAAGGTTAAATTTAAGCATAAAGTTACACAAAAATTAATCTAGAGAAATTTTAGGAAATGGATTGTCCACGACTGGAGATTTTTCAAGCAAAGCCTAGAGGGCCACTTAGGTATGTTATGAAAAGGATTCTTCTAATTCAGGTCCATATTGAATAAAAGATGACTTCTCTAGAGAAGTACCTTCCAACTCAATGACTATGTGATTCTGAGTTCATGCCATTCTAGGCTTGTGAAGTCAGCTTGTTCTAGGCAAATTCCTTATGTTAAATTAAGACTAAAGATGAGAGAAAGAATAGTCTTTTTGTTTGTTTGTTTCTGCAAGACAATAAGTGACTTGCCCAAGGTCACACAGCTAGGTAATTATTGTATCTGAGGCCAGATCTGAACACTCAGGTCCTCTGACTCCAGGGCTGGGCTCAATTACTGCACCAACTCACTGCCTCAAAAAAAAAAAGATTATTTCTAAGAACAAGCTAAAAATGAAGGCATTCTTGAAAGTTTATTATTCATCACGAATATTTTCTAAAACTTCTGAGAATGCTCTATTATCTAATTTTTCATTACAAATATTTTGCACATTGAAATAAAATACTATAAACAGTTCTGTCTTATCTCTTCTTTCAAAATTATTACATATTCAGTTATTTTAAAATGACCCTATTTCAAAACTCTTTTGGACAATGTATCTATTTTCAAGTATTATCTTTAGGGTACAATATCATTTTTTAAACAGTATCTGTAAATATTAGAGGTTCAATAAAAGAAGTACTATTTAGACTGCAATTTCTGAGCAAAAATCAAAGGAAGTGAAGCATTTGAAGTTCTGGAAAATTGAATACTAATTATCAGAGAGACAAATGAGTAGTTCATAATGAGTTTTTAAAATTTGAATGTAGTTTTGTTAATTTTGAGGCAATGAAAAGAATATTTACAATTGTGAATAAAATATGTCCATGAAACTTATACAAATATTCTGTCAAAAAAAGTGTGAAGAGCAGGGAAAAAAAATTCACTGATTTTTCTATTTTCAAAACAAGTTAATAGAGTAATATGTTTTGGTAAAGAAAAATGTTGACTAAATTTCAAACACTGTTGGGAGAATTAAAAAAGAAATTAAATATAGTCAAATTCCAGATTCCTTTTCTGTTATTCAGGATCACTAATAGTGTTAAATCTAGGTAGAATACCTTATTTCAAAGATAAAATTAATCTTAAAAGTATAAACAGAATCTAAACTCATGAATTTGCTAATAGCATTTCCTAATAGCAGTCAGGTGCTTGGGGCCTTATAAATAATTTCTAGAATATTTAGGAAATAAGGTTCAAGAAAGTCAAAAGTAACATTCACTTAATACCAGAGCTATTCAATTATTAGCAACCTTGGTGCTTATTATGAATGTTCAAAAAGTTTCCCACTAATTCCCACCATACTAACGACAAAGAAACCTACATTAAAAAGCACATTAAAAAAAAGTGAATGAATGGTCAGAAGTGGAAATGGATATGTAATGGGTAAAATACATGTTGCAAACATTTATTGCAAATGAAATCATTGGCATTTTTCACCAGGATAAAGGGCATCACACAATTATGTACAGAAAATACACAAAAATTGTGCACATTCCAGGAGAACGATGTATATAAGCTATTAATAAAAGCATATACTAACCAGCCACAATGACACTGTCATTACGAGCTGGACCAAATTTCAGTGTCATCTCATGTTTATGTTTATGGACAGCCAAATGATCCTCGTTGGTAAAACGCTGTGGCAAAAAGTTTTAAAATATAGTTAAGATTTTCAATTTGATTAAAATAAATAATATGATATGGAAATTCATTTCCACAACATGTAAAACCACCATAACAATGAAGTAGCAATTTTAACTACAAAAGAATCTTATCTTTGTTAGTATAGCTATCACCAAGGTAGATACCATGTGATCAGAAAGAGGCACCCTAAATCTAAGAACAAACACTACAAAAGTGTATTCATAATCTGCACAATCCACTTGTGATGAACGATTTTTAAAAAACAAGTTAAAAATATAAATCTGTAGATTTGCATTAATTTCCATGCTATGGCATCGCATTCTATGACTCTATATTTAATAGCAAATGAACACATTAAAATAACTGGCTTTTGAAGACAGTATTTCATTTTTCAAGATTTTAAAAATACTTACCATCATAAGTTAAAATAAAAATTCAAAACTAATCTTAATTTCTTCTGAAAATACTAGTCCTAGACAAATTAAGAAAAACCTTTGCATTCTTTATATTCTAAATACAAATGTATACATAATGGGCCACACACTTAAAATGACCGGGCATGTGGAATGAAAGGACTTGCCTAAGATGGGGCAACTTCAATTTAGGACTACATAGTACATAGAGATAAGTATTACAAACACATACAAACACTGTTATCAATTAGTTAGTCAGAGGCTTAGTTTTATTAGTTTAAAAAGCCTAATTATTTATAATAAATACAAGTGACTTAATATAAGAAAAGTTATTTTTAAAATGGAACAGGAGAATATTTTTTATTATCCTTATAAAAACACAAACTCCTCTCTAAAATGAGGCATGTACTATTTTCTATGCTACTTGCTGTGTCAGACTATATATCTTGACATGAATTGCGGATGTGTTCACAGTGAGTACAAATATAAATCTTTATAATGCCTACTACTTTCAGCATATCAACTTGCTCCTAAGAAACATTTATTAAGTATACATGCTTCATATTTGAAAAGAAGGAATATTTACTATTTAGTGATATAGTTAAGATTCCAGAGCAACCACTTAAAAAACCTGAACCAAGCAAAAGCACTCCAGCTCAGATGTATATTGCACTAGATCAGTAGTGTCCAACTCAAACAGAAACAGATGTTGCCTTAAAAAACCACAAATTAGTATTAGTGTTACAGTGTATTTCAATTTATGCTGCAAAACATTTCCCAATTATATTTTAATTTAATTCCACCAGAATTTTGTAGGCTTTTAGTGTGACACTGTTGCACAAGGTGGATCACTCAGCTAGGCACTATAATTTCTCTAAGAATCACATGAGCATACCTCTTCACCAAAACTTCTGATTCCAAAAATGTATTGTGAACTAAAATTCTCTGATGAATAACTAGAAAGTTACAGCTCCATTTGTCCCAAAACCTTAAAATATTAAGATGAAATATTATTAGAAAATACATTTTGGAAGTCTTAAATCATAAAAACAAATCTATGAAGTACAGAACAGTTCACAATCTATTCAATGTCATAAAATCCTAACAAGAAAAAAGAAATTCTAATCTATATAGAATAGAATTAGCAATAATCTATATAGATTAGTTAATCTATATAGATTAGTTTTTTTTTTAACACAACTTGTTATCCAGTCTATTTTTTCCATTAAAAGTATGGATTTCTGCTGGATAGCATTTTTAGTACTCTGCTAAGATGTTTTAAATACACACACACACACACACACACACACACACACACACACACACACACACCATCTTATTTGAGTAATGAAAAAGGTAGAACAAAGTTTAAGCAATTATTCTGATAAAAGAAAAGGAACGTAGAATATACACACAGATTTGCTAGAATTCCATTTCTAAGTTTAAACATTTATTAATTGTATGAATGCGTCTACTTATTTCTTATTTCCCTTTATTTCAATAGTTGCCCTTTTCTCAACAGAAGTTATCTCTTAAAATCACTGAATATGAGAGCTAGAAAAGATCTTATACTATTATTTAATCTAATGATTTTATTTTATAAATGTATTAATTCCCTTCCTCTAACTATTCAACTCTCTTGATTGAAAAATCTTTCATTGTCCACCAAATTTACTCTATTTTTTATTTAGGTTTTTGCAAGGCAATGGGGTTAAGTGGCTTGCCCAAGGCCACACAGCTAGGTAATTATTAAGTATCTGAGGCTGGATTTGAACTCGGGTATTCCTGACTCCAGGGCCAGTGCTCTATCCACTGCCCACTTAGCGGCCCCCTATTTTCTAGGTTTTTAAAACTCATTCAAAAAAGTATGGTTCTAGAGGCAGCTAGGTGGCGTAGTAGATAAAGCATCGGCCCTGGAGTCAGGAGTACCCGGGTTCAAATCCAGCCTCAGACACTTAATAATTACCTAGCTGTGTGGCCTTGGGCAAGCCACTTAACCCCATTGCCTTGCAAAAACCTAAATAAAAAAAAAAGTATGGTTCTTACCATATGAGAGAATGCACTATGATAAATGTTAATGGGCCAATGAGAAACCCTTGTTTAATCATTAATGTTTCTAGGTTTTGATGTTTGGCAATATGAAAAATTAATCTCTTTCTTAGGATCCTAGAATCTAAAAAGGTCCACTGGAGGTAAATCTAATCCAATTTCCCACCCAATACACAAGAATCTCTTCTGTCTTTCAACCTGGCATCTAGCCATCTAGTCCATATGTGAACAATGCAAACAATGTGGGGTTCATTCTTTTAAAAAGTAATATACTACTTTAAACTTGTGGCATCTTACATTATTTTGTCAGCTAAGGATGTTCAAGTTCTTGCAATTGTATATTTTGAGATCATTACACAGTATGTCCCAAACTTTTGCCAAAACTTTAATTAAATCACAAAAATCCACATGAATTTATCTATCTTTATTAGGATTTTCCAGAGAATCAGTCACACTGATAAATCTAGAAATATTAATTCTACTGACGTATCTAGAGATCCCATACCTACATTTCATGCCAGGGTTGTAACTAGCTTGCAGAACAAGAAATGAAGTATATTTTTTCTTCTCTATGACTGTGCCCCAGAACTGCTTGTGGGAATTCAGCATAGAGATACAATCCCCACTAGCTTCAAGGGATTTTATAGTTATCATTCCCTTTCTTAATGCATATCCTCTCACCCTTTATTGTTGACTAAAGACTTAGAATGTACACATGAATACAGGAAAAAAAATCCCTTTGGAATAGGTTAAGATTCCAAGAAAGGAAGAGAAAAGGGGATTCTAATCTTTCTCCACCTTTTTTGCAGAATTGACAGCTATGTTCTACTCCCTATAAGTAGATATATCCCAGAGCTCTGTGCTGGGCCATCTTTTCTTTTTTCTCTACACATTCTTTTCACAGGTGATCTCATTAGTTCCTACAGGTTTGAATCATGATCTCTATGACCCCTTGATCAACATACATAAAACTAGCCCTATTCTTGTTCCTCAATTCCATTTCTGCATCACTGGTTGCCTTACTAGCTATAACTACCTGAATACTAACTTAAACTCAGAATGTTCAAAACAGAATTCATTATCTTTCTCTACCACCAAATCATCCATTCTTCCTATAACTTCCCTATTCTTGTGAAAGGATTCATTATCCTTTTTTGTCCTCTAAGTTCATAACTCTTGATTGTTTCTTTCATCTTTCATATCAAGTCAATTGCCAAGTCTATCTCCATGCTATCTTACCCATTCTCTCCATTCACAAGGCTATCACCTGAACTCAGTCTTTCATCACCTCTTATCTCTTCCTCTGACAGCCCCTTAATGTTTCCTTCCACTTAGTCTCTCCCTCTTCTCTAATTCATTCTCAACTTAGCTGCCAAAATGATTTACCTGAAGCATAGGTCTGACCATATCACACTCCTGCTCAAGAAGTTCCATTGGCTCCCTTTTGCTTCTAACATGAAATACAAGCTCCTCTGTCTGGCTATTAAAAACCCCTTTACAATTTAACTTCTCCTTCTAGATTTATTGCACTCTTCTGAACTCCAGTCAAACTGTTCTTATTGTTCCCTAAAGAAAATATTCTTTTGCCTCTAAAAAGCAGGGTCTTTAAAACTAAATGTTAGCATCTACTGCCAAATAAAAATCCACCAGAATATTATTTCAGAAATCTATCAAGGGAACAAATGGGAAAAATGTGATTCTGTATATCCAACATGAATAATATTCATTCATTCAATTTTAATTAACCATAATTTACAAAGCATTATTATGTGCTAGCCAAAAAGGGGGGAAAAATAATCAAGCTACTAATAATCTGGCATCACAGCAAAAATTGCTATATAGCGACAGCTAGGTGGTGCAGTGGATAAAGCACTGGCCCTGGAGTCAGGAGTACCTGAGTTCAAATTTGACCTCAGATATTTAATTACCTAGCCTTAGGCAAGCCACAACCCCATTGCCTTACAAGAAAAAAAAAAAAAAGAAAAAATCCTCTAAAAATTGCTATATAGCAGTTAGGGGTTGTTTCTATAAAGATATCAAATACATTTATCACTGACAGAGGGATTCTGATACAACTTATAAAGAAAATTGATACAGTAGTCACAAATTAAGAATTTGAAGTAAATTAATCTATCAAAATCTTAAAGTGGAGCAGAGAATGATTGCCAATAAATACTGAAATAATTCTTAACACCTAGCACATTGAGAAAAGGTTGATATCAGTGTACCTTTAGACTGAAATATACTGTGGTTATGAATACATGGATAAACACTATTGTATTTGTGAATTTAACAAAAGTAAAAGATCCACAGAATAGTAAGACCCAGATGGAACTTTCAAAAATAATCTAATTCCAAGAAAAATTATCCTCACTTTTCTGCCTGACTGTGGTGGTCTAGGTTGAATAGGAAATAGGAATGTTTGAGTTCTTTTTCTAATTTCTATTTTTGGTAGGGATTCTGGAAATAGGACAAAAGTATATCCCAGCTATGCCAATTTGCTAGATCTTTTGATTTGAGCAAGTTCTTTAAAATTAGTTTGGAATAGATTTGGAACTCTGAATATATAGGTCAGATTCTGAAACAGGAATTATTGTACGATGAGACCATTTTGATGAAGATTAAGGGCAGAAGTATGACAGGTCTGAATTGATTTTAAAACCCTAGCATTCCTACTTAATACTAGATTGGTGGTATGTGGAATTCCCAGACTGATTTTTTTTTTTAAAGCTCAAGTGAGGGGCAGCTAGGTGGCGCAGTGGATAAAGCACTGGCCCTGGAGTCAGGAGTACCTGGGTTCAAATATGGTCTCAGACACTTAATAATTACCTAGCTGTATGGCCTTGGGCAAGCCACTTAACCCTTAACCCCATTTGCCTTGTAAAAACTTAAAAAAAAAAAGCTCAAGTGTTGAATCCTCTAAATAAAACTGAATTTTATGTCTGGAATAAAAAATAAACCTAATCCACTACAACGTTCCATTGATAATTTATAGGAGAGAAATTTGAAGTTGAAAAAAGTATCAGCATTTGTCCAATGTCAACAAAAAAATATTTAGTGGCAGTGCCAGGACATGAATCCAAGTCTAATTTTCACATGCCAAATTGTCTCTCAGCTTCATAGTCTGTATGGGATCTTGAGATATTAACAAATTCCGAGAAACCTGAAACATTTACAAGATATTGGAGGAAAAAACTCCAGAACTGCATGATCAACTCATGTCCATCCCTCAAAGGAAAGAAGAAATAAGAGACAGACTTATTCAACTGATTTTTGCAACTACATTAAAAATATAATAAACCTATCTGTTTAACTAATGTTCCTGGTTCCCTGAGGCTGTCTTTAGAAACTCAAAAGTTATATAGAAATTGCAATAAATCTTATGGTTGAATTCACAAAAAACAAATTGCTGCCAAAATTATTACTATTACAGAGTCTACTCATATTTGCCTAGGGTTATGCTGTTCAACAACAGTACATATTTACAGGGAAAAAAAAGAGACTCAATCCTGAGAGTTGCTTCAAGGAAAATTTTCAGAAAACATTTTTAGAATTTCTACATATTAAAGAAAATATCCTGTTCCAGGAGGGAAGTTAGTTACTATTTAGATTTTTAAATTAAAAAATATTTGAAAATATAATAAAATAATAATAAGTTAAGACTCTACCAGCACTGATAACATCAAGAAAGCTCAAATTTACTTCAATATCAAGGGACTAGTTTAACAAGGGCTTCTTCAGCCACATCTGAGCATCCAGATAGCAATGTGATCAATGGTTTTCTCATCAGCTGTTAAACACAAGCACTGAATCTCCATTAAAACTAACTATAAGGTGGACTCTGAGATAATGCTAATTGGTCTAGGACATACTCAAAAATATATATTTTTTACTATAACAAAGCACTTAAAAGAATATAATTATAAGTCCCATGAATATTAATGCCAAACAAATGGAGAATGAGACTAATTAAGAAATATTTGAGGTTACCTTAAAGCAAAGTTTCAAAATCTTAATAAAAATTATTATTCATTGCAAAGTCAACCAAGAATACTAAATTCATTCTTTAAAACACAGAACAGTATAGGAACCTTCATGAGAACAAGAATATTTGCTTCACAACAAAAATATTTCTTGAGTTTAAAGTCTGATTTAAGCTTTAGAAATGATAATCAGGGGTTCTAGAGATCTGTATCTATAGTTATGACTAACTAGCCAAAAAAGCAGGTGGATGAACCAGATAACTTTTTCATGCTCTATACAACTGGATGATTTTTCCAAACTCTATGACATCTGAAAGTAGTGCTGTAGTTCCAGAACTCACAAAGGAAGTCATCTCAAAAAAACTCTCCATCCATTAATAGCTGAATCTATTAATTGAAAGCTGTGATTCACTGATTATCTGCCCTATTGTTAAATTAAAGTACACTGACTGTAATGCCAAGTCTCCAACAGGTCAATATACTATTTCAAAGGATCTTAAAAGTTACTTTGGATGACTACAGTCTATATAACTGAAAGAAATTGTTGATTTTCATTTGGCAAATACTAAAGCATGTTGTTAATAGATGTTTTTCTTTTAAACTCACCACAGACAACTTTACAGTATCATTCTCAATTGTTGTGCCGGTTGAAAAAAAGACAGCAAGTATCTGTGAAAGATTCTTATTTTATACTATTTAAAATCATAACAAGAGGAAAGCATGATAAATTTCTTGTAAGAGAGAGAACACTAAAATTTTAGATTGAATACTAAAGAAATAGTTTATCAATATTTGAATGTCCTATATATGCAAACATTGGCAATATGAAGCATTGCTTTTCAATGCAAATTCCATTTAAAAAAAAAATATATATATATAAATAAGGATATCACTGAAAAAAGTACTAATGCCAAATGAAGTCTTCTATAACATAAAATCTCATTTTTTATTGATTTAAGATACTCCTCTTAAAAAATGACTTGCAATAAATTAATGATTATTTTCACAAATATAAGAAATACCCAAATAGCAACATAGATTTTGTTGCATATGAAAAAAAAGTAGCTGTAGGTAACAGCATTCTAGAGCTGCAGAAGATTAAAGTTTTCTCCTTCAAATGTTTAACAATTTATAGGTATAAAGTTTAAAGTTAATGTTAACCCTAGTAAAATACTATATTGAAGTTTCTGAATCAGCTTGTCAACCTTAACTGGCTATAAAAAAAAAAATCACAGCAATATTGCTAAATTAACACCATTTAATTTCAAGGGTAATACTGATGATGCCTTTTAAGTTTATTTAATGAGCAAATTGTTAGTACTTTATGTGGGAAAGAATCAAGTGTTTTGCTTTCACAAGGTGAGAAAGGGTATTGCAAGAATGTCCGTGAGGATAATATATTAAAAAAGTCAGGATGTCTGGTCATTATGGAAACTGAAAAGATACCAGTCTGTTCTACAGGAAGCTGAAGAATTTGCAAAGGTAAAGGTAATTAGAAAGGAATATGACTAATTTGTGAGCTAAATGAAGCCCCTCACCAGACTTCAAGTAGTCTTTCTGGGGGGAGTGAAAGTTGTGAACTAGCTCAAACTGGTGTGGCCTGCTTAGTGAGGGGAGGGTGTGTCCTAAGAATGAACCCCTCCCCCCATGATGAGGACCTATCAGGCCTCAGTGGGGAGGAACCAGGGGTCTTCTACAATATAATCTCATCTGTTATGAAGATTTAGGGTGTTTCATGCTAAGGGGCATCCATGTCTTGTAAGAGCTGTTAATAAATGGATTAATTCTTCCCACATTCCAGTAAAGCATAGTCTCCTTTCTTTTGCTATCTAGGGCCAATTTCTCCTTCTCACAAATCAGCATAGTAACGGGAAAGTTTGGAGTGGCTTTGGCTGGCTCAAACTATTTCCTTGGCTCTGCTGAGGGTGGAGAATATGCCAGCCTATTTCTAACAAACTTGGGGGCTCATTTGGGACTGCAGAGTCTCTAAGGTGACCCCAGAGAAGAATGTGGGGAAAAAGCACTCCTACTACTGATTTAAGCACTTCCCCATTTCCTTTGGAGAGTCTGAAAAACCTGAGATCCTGGAGTTGACTGGGTGGAGTGTTAAAACAATTAAAGAAGGAACCAAAGTGAACAAAAGCAAAATGAATATTGCACTAAGGGGAATAAGATGTTTAACTAAGAATCTTATGTTTAATGTAAATTCGTAATATATGTTTAATTTTAAAGAAGTCAAGAATGTGCACTTCTCTCTTGGTAACTACAGAAAGCTGATGTGGGAGGCTCTGATGGATGAACAAATTAACAATTGGATGGTCCCACTATAGGGTAGCTCATTGACGAGTAAGATGTATTTACCAGTTATGTGATATTTTTTTGTAAGGTAGGAAATTACTGTCTGCAGTACTGCCTTGAGTGGGCTTAAAAGCCCTCATTCCAGGTAGATGAGTCCAGCCCTTAGGACAGGTTACTGGGAGTGCAGCCCCAGATGTAGGGAGAAAATCCTGGAGATAGGAGGCCTAGGATCAAAACGGAAGGTGTCAAAGGGAGAAGAGGAACTCTCCAAGGATTCCACAGGAGACTTAGCCTTAAAGGGAACGAGACCCTGCCACAGGTGGGATGTGATTGGGAAAGGAAGAAAATATAAAGTCCAGGGGTTAGGAGACACATTTATTGGAAGGAAATTATGTTTAATGAACGTCTCTGCTCTGGCCATGTGGTCTAAGAATGCTGATGTTCACTGTTTTTAAGGTTTCTGAACTAGTATTTTGGGAACTACTCTGAGGATTTTTAGAGAGTTAGTGTTGTTACATTCTGACAATATCTGTACAGAATGAGAGGAATTAAATAACCTAGTTTGTTAAATTGGTTTGGTATCTAAAACTCCACTGAAACACCTTTTAGTTAAAGGAAAGTGGTATTGTGTTACTAAGAGGAAAAAATATATAATTGCATTATCAGGGATATTTACTGATTTCTTTTGGGAAAGAAATATTGTATTGAATTGTGTAATCTGATTTGTTGTACTATTAAATTGATATTGATAATACATTATCAACAATCTCATAAGGTCTTTTGTTAGTAAAGGAGGAAAGTTTGTAATAATTTGGTCTTATCCCGTGTTTGTGGATGGGAATGTGTGTGTGTATACATATATAAAAAAGTAAAATCCTACTTAACATCTGTATTTTAAAATAAGAAAAATGTATTAACAATACCTAAAATTTATAGCATAAATAAGAATTGCACTGGGGGTTTGAATGTATCATATGTATGAGATTGGATTCTTGGATAATCTGGAAGACAAAAATATAAAGATAGAACAAGAGCAAAATGAATATTGCACTAAGGGGAATGAGATGTTTAAGAATCTTGTTTAATGTAAATTAATAATATATATTTAATTTTAAAGTAGTCAAGAATGTGAACTTCTCTTAGTAACTGCAGACAGCTGATGTGAGAGGCTCTGATGGATGAACAAATAGCAATTGGGTGGTCCCACTATAGAGTAACTTATTGATGAGTAAGATGTATTTATCAGTTACGTGATATTCTTTTTTAATTGCAAAGAGATTATATTTACAATATTTTGAGTTATCTCTTGTGAATATATAAGCTATTTAAATACTGTAATGTTAAAGCCTGGAATTAAGATGTGATTGCTTTGAAGGGCAATAAGGGAAATATAAAAACTTATGACCCCTTCTGGGATAGATCTTTGGGTTCATGAATAATGTAATAATGAAAGGATTGCTTTGTACAATCTAGTAATTTGTGTTATTCTTATTGCTGTTTTTGTTATATTGGAATTAATAACACATGCTGGAAATTTAAAGTCACCTAAGATGTTCTAATGGTTTTAAAGAATTCTAAAAGTAATTTATGTTAGGGGGCAGCTAGATGGTACAGTGGATATAGCACCAGCTTTGGAGTCAGTAGGACCTGAGTTCAAATAGGGCTTCCAGAGACTTAATGATTGGCTAACTGTGTGACCTTGGGCAAGTCACTTAACCACAATTGCCTTGCAAAAACAATAATAAAAATTTGTATGTTAAGGATGGCTAATAGCCAAACAAGTCTATATATGTAAATTAGTAATATTTTATGCACACACACACACACACACACACACACACACACACACACGTGTATGTATTCCAAACCTGGTTGTTTGCTTTGAAGTAAAAGCACCTATGTAATATGAGAAAGATAAAAAAAGAAAGATGAGATTTTTCTGCGACAATATTTACCTTGTTATATGAGAATTTAGGAAATGATAGGCAATCTCCTGGTCAAAAAGGAGGCATTTATTTGTTGTAAAATACAACAGACTAGAAGGAGGGTTCTCTAGCCAAGGGGAATCTGATACACTATCTTTATAAAGTTAAAGTAGATATGATTTCAGACAAAGGGATGTGAGTCTGAAAATCAGAGGCCTCTAGTAAGAGGTAGGAGATGAGGCCTGTAGGGTCAGTCATAGTTAGAATTCCTGTTTTTAGCAAGGACCCAGGAAGGGCATTCAGAGCTTAAGGTAAGGGTTTCATTAATTGGGACTCCATTAAGACTATAATTGGAATTTAGTGAATTGGACTCACTGGAAGTTCCAATTAGATAAAACAACTATTTTTAGATCATGGGACTTTTAATTGTCTCTTTTTATGTCAGATACAAGGATGGTCAGCAAAAAGGAAGTGTTACTGGGTGAATGTGTTGTTCTTGGAGCCAAGGAAACCAATGGGCTAAAGATGTCAGGTGAAAGATGTGCAGTAGAGGCAAAGGTTTTTCAGTATGGCCTGAGGCTGAACCTTTTTTTTTTAATAAGACTTTTCAAGGCAATGAGTTTAAGTGGCTTGCCCAAGGCCACACCGCTAGGTAATTATTAGGTGTCTGAGGTTGGATTTGAACCCAGGTACTCCTGACTCCAAGGCCAGTGCTCTATTCACTATGCCACCTAGCCGCCCCAAGGCTGAACCTTTTTGACTTGATTTCCCCTAAGTGACATTTGGATAATGTCTCACCTGCAGAATAAATCTGGCCTAAGACATTTGACTACCCACATGACCTCTGTCTGGACACTGACATTCAATAATTATATGTATAAAAGAATTTTCCTTTAATGCCCTGGATCTTTATAGTAATTAAGCAAACCTAACAAAAAAAAGTTTTAGGAGATTGGATTTAATAGCCAGATAGGTTAGGTATGTGGTTCTGATACCTGCTAACAGTTACATGTTAAGATAGGAATTAAGCTTCCTCAATTTTTATGTTAGAGGGGATAGTTAGGTAAGAAGAATGGGAAATTTTTAGGATAATTACAGTTTAAAGGACTAGTTTAGGGAAAGGAATCCAAGTCAGTTAAGTACATTAGGAAAAAGGAAAATCTATGGTATATTTGGGAATATTTTGAAAAAATTCATTTTGGGTTAAGGATGTTTTAATCATTGTAATGAGAGGAAAAGATTAAGACTTACAAGTTCAAGTCAATGTGATAATTCTCATTGGGAGTATGCTCATGTAGTAAAACACTTAATGGAAGTTTATTGTGTTGAAGTGAAGTATACATGTCATACTTCATACAGTGAGTAAGGCAAAATGTAAATTGTTATAAACTCTAGAATTTTATCCTCTTGTGATGAAAACACGTGTTTTGATCTGAGTAAAATGTTAAGCAGTTTCTTTACCAGAAGAGGAGGTCTCAAGTCACCTGAGCTGGAGAGGACCTTTGGAGAGGAGAGGAGAGGAGATTCTGTGAGTGTGACACCCCTACTTATGCCCTTCTCCTTATGGAAAGGAGGAGGAGAGGCAGGGTGAAGATGTTCTCCATTTAGAGAAAAGGAAATTGAGAATACTGAGTGGCATGATTATATCCTACATGAGTCTGTATATCCTATCTCTGATTTAGTAATGGTGGAGGAGAATCTAGCTGACAGAAGTCAATGCCCAGTCTTTTAGTGTGACTGTGGTGGTACAAAGAAATGTGAGAATTGGCCTTGGTTGGCAGTCCCCCTGAATCTGGCCTAGACTCTCAGTTCCTGGTCAGAGATGCACTGTGGCACAGGATTCTGGTACAGAGGAGAGAAACACCAGCAGCATATGACTGAGTCAGTCTAGCGTGACTATTGTTTATACCGATCTGGCCAGGATATTTTCCTGGGGAGTAGCAAATGTCTGGACATGTTCAGAAGCAGGGTACATATATTCTGGACTGTACAACTTAAAGAGATAGGTGGATTGAAACTCATGTGAGTTATAATGATGGTACCTGCATCCCTAGTCAGGATCCATCATAGTAAAAAAAAAATTGTGATTACTGCTGCATATACCCATCTGCCAAGGGTTGGTTAGGGAGCTGTTATCTAGACTTATGGGCCTTCTACCTGGACACAGGATGAGAGTTAGGGCAATGAAACCCCAGTTTATATTCTGATTAGATTCTAAGCTGTAGTAGAAACCATTACCACTCATATAGCTAGGGCCTTGGACTTGCTGACTGGCTAAGCCATGCAAACAAGAGAGAGTTATTTAACATAGAGTTTTATTAGACTGTTGACTGGAGAAGGAGGAGCTTATAGTAAATTAAATCTATCAAGTTACTGTCTAAACATAGATGTCAATAGGCAAGTAGTAAAGAAATAGGTAGGTACATCAGAAAGTTGGCAAACCTGGGGAACAGTATGAGTCCATGCCTGATAATGAGGAAATAAGATCATGATAGAAAAATCAGGAGTCATGTCAATAATAAGGATTATGATTTGAAAGAGGAATCATTAGGAAGGTGTGGAAAACAAAACTGATAAAAAGAAAAAGGGAAGTTGTGGGAAAGAATAAAGTGTTTTGCTTTCACAAGAGTGAGAAAGGGTGTTGGCAGATCTCACAGATGTCTGTGAGGATAATACATTACAAAAACCAGGATGTCTGGTCATTATGGAAACTGAAAAGATGCCAGTCTCTTCTATAAGAAGCTGAAGGATATACAAAGGGAAAAGTAATTAGAAAGGAATCTGACTAATTTGTGAGCTAAATGAAGCCCCTCACCAGACTTCAAGTTGCCTTTCCAAGGGGGAATGGGGGTGGAAAGTTGTGAACTAGCTCAAACTGGTATGCCTGCTTAGTGCAGGGAGGGTGTATGCTAAGAATGTATCCCCTCTCATGATGAGGACTTATCAGGACTCAAAGGGAGGAGCAGGGTCTTCTACTATATAATCTTGTTATGAGGATTCAGGGTATCTCTAGCTGAGGGGCACTTTTGTCTTGCAAGAGACAATGGATTAATTCTTCCCACATTCCAGTAAGCATAGTCTCCTTTCTTTTGCTATTTAGAGCCAATTTCTCCTCCCCACAAATAAGTTTGGAGTGGCTCTGGGCTGCTCAAACCATTTCCTCAGCTCTGCTGAGGGAGAATATGCCAGTCTGTTTGTAACAACCAGTTTTAATATCAATTAGTTATTAGAGACATTAGCTAAATTTTGTTGTGGCTAGTACACAAAGTAAGTATGATGATGAAGTAATTTTTTTTAAAGCAAAAAAAGAACATGGCCTAAATTAATACATACAAATGAGTGCTGTCTTCTGAAGGAGCCACTTTATAAAGCTATATGATTTATTTCAAAGATGCTTCAATTATTTGTTCTTTACAAACATCTAGAATTTATAGTTAAATATAATTCAGATTATAAGCCATAAAAGATGAATGAACCTAAATATTTTATAGTTGCTTTTCACTTTTTATCAGTCCTGAATCAGACAACTTTTGACTTTTTGAAAAATAAAAATTGGAGGATTGGAGACTATCTAAAATGTTGCTATGAAAAACAATTTCAAAACTATTTTTAGGATATGGCTTTGATGACATAGATGTACAGCTTTCCAAAGTTCAGTTGGGGGCAATATTTATTTGAATTTTAAGTTCTTTTCAAAAGTTGTATTATGGCTACATCCCATATCCTGAATAAATTTTAACAAAATTTACAAAAAATGATTTCTTAGACACCTGCTCACATAAAAGTCTAGCTAATTTAAAAGCGGTCCTATTTATGTACTGAGTGAGACTTTGGAATAATATACTGCAACATAATCAAGAAATCATCCTGTAGAATAGATTTTTATACCTGTCAAAATTCATTTGGGTCACAAAAGGCAAATGAATTTATATGACTATATTATATAAGATATATAAATATAAAAAATTGGCCAGAATGTACTGACATTTGTCTTGTGATAATCCAATTCTCCAGTCAACCTATAATCTCATTAAAGTAGATATTCTTTCCAATAATGCAGATGTAAACCATTGATTTCTCCTTATTTTGTATAATTCTTCTCCAGAGCCAAAGGGGGGAAATGAGTCCATGTAATGGAAGCCTTTCTCAAGTTCTTCTGACAGAGCTATCAAGTTATAATATCTCTCTTACCATGCAACAAAGTCAACCTATCCAGGTGTAATTTCTGTCTCACCATGCAGCAATCTCTCACCAAGATAATCTTATTCTCTAATCACACATTTCTTTCATTATATCCTTTATACTACTGTCATAATTCCTTTTTTGTATTCTGTTGCAACCTGCTCCTTACCACTATGTACCTGCCCACTGCCCTCTAGGTGATCCTCAAATTCACATCTTCATGACTCACAGTTATATGTCCACACCAGTTCAGAATTAGAAAGATAGGCCTTTGCTTCTCAAAGAAGCTTGAAGAACATTGTAATTTTCCAAAATCTAGTCCACTTTCTTCTTCCTGTTAAATTATGGGAACAAATCAAACTGCACATTTGCAGGCTTTATACAAGCTTAAATTCAAGGAGCTCAAAGAGCACTATAGGCTCTCTACACAAATGCCTCTCACATTCCGGACTATAGACATTCTATTGTTTTTTGTTTTTGTTTTTTTCTTCCAGAATAGTTTGGTCAAACTTTTTTTGCATGATAATTGGTCTCAAAAAGCTCTGTGTGTTTTGGGAAATAGTATATTCAATACAATGTTATTCACATAAACAAAAGCTTTTGGACCTCACTATCTTCAGAGAATCCTTTTCCTTCAACTTGTCTTCTGCACAGGCTCTCATCATCAATGAGAGACAGTTCTTGAGATGAACACAGAGCAAACAAATACCTCTTTGAAAGAATACCATATGTTTACATATGCAAAGATAACTTAAATGAACCATATTTTCCAATTTTCTTGCCATCTTTACATCTGTGTTTTGTGTATTTAAGTCATTATTAGAAAGCCTTAAAAGGTAATATTTTGCATTATCTAACAAGATGTATTTATATCTCAGAGAGTAAGGGCAGTAGGATCTCATGTTCTCTACATTTTTAGTTAATTACAGGATAATACAGAGTTCAAAAGCCTGCTGATAGGCACTAACATTTCCAACAATGTTCTCGATTACACAGACAGGAAAAATGGAATGAGGCAATTATTAAAGTTCTGTGATTCCCTGTTTTGAAGGCAGTAATAAGAATTAATACTTTTTCTACACTTTTGCTATTATCATCCCTTCAGAAAACTGCTACTTCCAAAAATTCCATTTAGTTTTCTTACATGTTATTTCCTCTAGAGCACAGAATTATAGCATGTAGTGTCAAGTATGCTCTACTTTTGATGGTTAAAAAAAAGGAAGTTTGTTATTTAAAAAACAATCAGATCTCCATCTTTTTGTCTGTTTCCTCCTTCAAGTTTTATCTTTATTTGCCCTAAGAATTATTTTACTTTGTCAAATCTCTTTAAACTCATTTTCCTGCTGTTTTTCATGAGATTTCAACAAAAAATCCTATTCTGAACAGATATTGCCCTGAGTTGCCATCTCTCTCTCTCTCTAAGTCAAGTGTACTACTGATTATTTTAGGGCTATTTTCGGTTTTCTACCTGTATAAGTTAATTTATATTGTTTTTATTTTTGAGTAAAATTTTTGTAATGTGTTACACACTTTCCTCCATCCATTTTTCATTTTTGGCATCAATTACTTGTGTAAATTTAAATTATGCAGGAGTTCTTTTATTGGACATTAAATCTTTTTCTCATTTTTATTCTTCCAGATTTGTATTAATTTTGATCTTTGTGCAAACAAAACAGCAGTCTGACTATACAGAAAGCTGATTCAGGATTCATTTGATCTAATCAATTTCCTGCATATTAAATATAAGCAATTTAACTTTTAATCATACCACAGGCTTCTTATCATATCTGTACATATTTACACACCTACATGCATGAAATTCAGTTTTACAATGGTCAGTGCAATTTTAGCTTTAATAACTCAAAACAACCTATTGCCCATATTTCTTGCCATCTTTACATCTGTAATTTTTGCATTTAAGTCACTAAAAGATATTGATTTTCTAAGGAGAGTCTTATCAAGTTCTTCAAAGAATATTTCAAGTTCTTCAATTTCTGCATTAGCTACAATTATTTCTATGGGCTTTTGGCAAATGCTTATCCTGAATACTACAATTTAGGAGATCACCAAATAGAGGCATGTGACCTGCAGGATGATTTTATATGGACCCCTCTGGGCTAATTAAATGCTTTTAGTAAACGAAGCTGTGCCACCACAGAACTTATTAAAAAGGCAAATCATAATATATTGCCTATTGTTTCAATAAAAACTTTTAAAAGTAAGGTTGGGCAGACCTGTTCTAAAGTACCTACTATGTACCAGGCACTGTGCTAAGTTCCAGGGATAAAAAAGAACAAAAGACACTGTCCTTGCTCTCAAGAAGCTCATAGTTTCAAGGAGATAATATGAAAATAAATACAACAGAAGCTAGAGATAGTCAAAAGCAGAAAGGGGATAACATAAAGGGGAAATCAGCAAAGGCTTCTTGAAGAAAGGTGCAATTTTAGCTGGGACCTGAAGGAGACTAGGAAAACCAGGAGTCTTAAATGAGGAAGGAGAGAATTCAAAGTATAGCAATCAACCAGGAAAAATCCCCAGTAAGGAAAAAAGGGTGTACAGAGAAACAGTAAAGAGACAGTATCACTGGATCATAAACAATGTGAGGGTGAATAATGTTTAACAAGGCTGGAAAGGTAAAAGGGAAACCAAGTCATTAAAATCTTTGAACACCCCAATGGATTTTATAAAAAAATTGGGGTGGGATGGAGAGGAGAAGGAAAGAGAGGGTGAAATGTGATCAGACCTGCGATTTAAGAAGCTGAACTCGGCATCTAAGTGGAATGGGAAGGGACCACCAGGAATCTGTTATAATAGTTCAGGAATGAGATGATGAAGATCTGCACTAGGCATGGTGGCAATGTCAGGAGACAAGGTGGACACAGCATATATGAAAATGACAAAACTGATATAATTCCATTCCTCTTATAGTTTGTTACACATTGTTGATTAGGCGAGGATCTCATAGTTAAGCTAAGATTTATAGTCTAAAAGCTGTGTATTCTTAGGATCATCTGTTCCCATTTTCTATCATTATAACACCATAAAAGCAGAAATTTAAGTGGGTCAAATGAAGACATTTCACATTTTCCCTTTTTTTTTGTGGGTTACAAAGAACTCATCACTAAGTGGATAGTTTGTAAACAATAAACCTCTGCACTTTTCAAGATTGGTTTGCAGAAATTAAGATGGTCTCTTGCTTGAGGCCTTTCCTGTTCAGTGGGACCCCCACAGAGAAGTTGCACTCTACCGACATGTGCTTCATCATAATGAAGTTAAGTACAGTAGAACTTTGTGGAGACTCAAATATCACTTTAGAAATCCAATCTATTTCAAATCAAAGATTTGGAAGAGGACTCCATTGAGATGCTATGACCACTTAGGAGAAAAATCCAATGAAACACTTCAAGAGCTACTGAAAGGATTCAATAAAAACATTTATCAAGTAACCTCTAAAATTAGGTACTGTTCAGATACTGGAATATAATAATCAAAACAAAAACTGTCCCTAACCTCAGAGCTTACATTCTACTGAAGAATGGCAATTAGTAACTAACTTAGAATATGATACGTGTGAGCAAGGGTCTTTTCCAAAGTATGACTTCTATGCTAATATGTGATATACCTTTGGGGGAGGGGGGGATTACTTAAATGGAAGAAAAAAAGAAACTTCCTAGGGAAAAAGTATTTCATTGTTGAATTTCTCTATCACAATGTTTTTTGGGAGGATGTGAAGGCACTAAGGAGGGATAAGAAATATGACAGACCCAATTTGCCTGAAGTATCATAAAGTCAATAATTTGCTCAAGGTCACAGAGATAGAACTGGATCTCTGATATTTTTAACTCTGAGGTCTGGTCTCTAGCAACTAAGTCAACATGGCTCTGTTTTCATTAAATGGAAAATAGGGAGAAACCTAGAATTTTCTCTTTGCATTACTGCAGACATGTTAATCATAGAAAAGTTTGATTTTATAACTGTTGTTAGGAAAAATAATTCCTGCTTATATACCAGGGAAGTTTCCTTTTTTTTCCCCAAGGCAATGGGGTTAAGTGGCTTGCCCAAGGCAACATAGCTAGGTAATTATTAAGTGTCTGAGGCTGTATTTGAACTCAGGTACTCCTGACTCCAGGGGCAGTGCTCTATTCACTGAGTCACCTAGCTACCCCCCAGGGGAAGTCTCTTTTGAAAAGCCAAGGGAAAATAATATTGAAAAAGCCATAAGTCAAGGCACATAAATGTTCACTAAGGCTATGAAACACACACACATGCATGTATATATAAATATAAATGTGTGTATTGGTATATACATACACAAATGTAGACATATGTACATAGCTATATAGACACCACATACATGAGCACTAGATATTCATTTTAACACACTAATTATAAAACATTTCACTGAGTTTAACAGTAATTAGATTAAACAAGTTAATAGTTTAAAAGTTTATTTTTTCAGTTTATTCAAACAAATTTCTGAAAGTTCTCAACCAAATCTTTTTAATTTTATAACATAGCAGATTTGAAGAATACAAGAATATTAAGAACAGTACTAGTTGGTTATCCACTAATTATACAATAGTATAAAGTAAGTCAGCATTTTTCTGGATGACACTGTAATTTTAATACAAATTTCGTTTTCTGATATATTTAAAAATTATATTGCATTTTATTACCCCCACATTATGATACACTTCAATTAAACTAAGTTTATAACTGTGGGCACTTTTTCTTTGCTTCCTTTTCCATGTCTTCTAATCAATTTGCCATAATAACTTTAACTAATATGCATATTGGAACATTTTCTTCCAAAGATGGTAGATTCCTTTAGACTGTGTTTGCTTCTTGTTTTTTTTTTTAGGTTTTTTCAAGGCAATGGGGTTAAATGACTTGCCCAAGGTCGCACAGCGAGGCAATTATAAAGTGCCTGAGGCCAAATTTGAACTCAGGTCCTCCTGACTCCAGGGCCAGTGCTCTATTCAATGCACCACCTAGCTGCCCCTAGACTATCTATTAAATGAAAATTATAACTACTTCCCAGAAATTTCCTGGGAGAGGGGTAGGGGAAGGGGGTAGTCCTCTTCTCAGATGTTTATTCAATCCCCAAAATGGCTTGCACATACACAAAGGACAAAGAGATCATATTACCTGGCCACATCCAGGGGCAGTGCATAGAAAGGGTTTGTCATCACTCATATTCCACAGGTCCTTGAACTGCCTGTATTAAAAGGATAAGATAAGTCTAAAAACCTTTATAGTACATTTATAATTGTTTGAAGCAAAAAAATTACTTTAATTCAAAACTAAACTTCATTTTCTGACATATATGATACATTTTGATCACTTACTTTAGAATGTGCCATAAATTATATAATTGTCTTTATTAAAGTGTTTTTGTAGTATTTAAATCCTTTATTACATCTCCATGTTGTAAAGTTAGACAACTCATACACATTGCTAACATAAGAATTTACAACCAGGAAACTAGGTCTACTTATTGTCTAACAATATTTTAGCACTTAGCATTGTGGACAAAATTTTACCTGAAAATATAGGATTCATTCTTTCTACTTTTATTAATTTGCATTTTTTGTCCTAATAATTTGAAAGATCTCATATAGTTCTTAAAGGTTCTTAAAGTATTATCTGAAGAAAATAGGTACATAGCACCAGACAACACCACTTGTTGGGACAAAAGTAGAATCCTGGCTTTTGGTTGGGTTCTTTGCCTTTTGTATACTTAAGAATAAAGAGGACACATGGGGTAGAAGGAAGAGTTATGGAAATATCCTAGCCATCAACACATCAACTCTGCTCTGAACCTTTCCAGAACACAATTCAACACGCTAATTTTATTATCAAACAAAAGTAGGACCCAATAATCTATAGCAGTATGCTACCCTTTTCTTTGAAACTGAAAAATTCTCATGTGTAGAAAAGCTCCTGAGATCAATCTCAAATCCATCAACAACTATTTATTACATACCTGATGGTTATATACAAATACAAAGAATGAAAAGTCTTCTAATTGTAATGAGCTTACATTCATTATGATGTAAGCAAATCTATTTTATTTTTTTAAAATTTTTATTATAAACTTCATATCAAAAACCTCACTCTATAAATAACAGAAAAGATGGTTGTATCTAAAAACACTGTGGCTAATTTAAATACACACACACACACACATTCCAGTTCATTTAGTGCTGTAACATTATATTTAATTTTAACTAACTTGCCCTGCTTGTCAAATGTGTCTCCTCTTTTTAAATGTTTCACTATCAATCCTTTCTCTTCTACATCATTTTACTATCTACCAAGTTTCCTACCCCTTCCCTAATAAGACCTCCCTTTAACAAATAAGTAAATTCAAGCAAAACAAATCAACACAATGACTAAGTCTGAAAACTTATGTATCATTCTAGGTCCTTTTCTGCCAGTCTTCGGAAATCATATAGCTCAATGAATTAATCAGAGTTCTCAAGTCTTTTGAAGATATTTTCCTTGATACTGTTACATTCATCATGAATGAAAGGATGAAAAAGCATTTAGAAAGAACTTACTATCTTGTCAAAAACTGTATATATTCCAGTATCTAGTGATACAATCTATAAAAGCTAAACCAATATTTGGTCTTAAGGATCTTTCATTCTAAGAGAGAGAGAGAAAGAAAAAACAGTGTTGGCTAGGAAGGATAGTTTGGTTTAGAGAGATAGTCTACCCAATGGATAGTAAGTTGATACTTTCTCAGGAAATAATTGATTTATGAATCCAGAACCAGGAGGGGCAGGATAAGAGAAGGAGGAGGTGTATATGCAATGGAGGCTGATGTGCTGAGTGGGAAGAGTTAAGTCAAAGGTGACTGGAACAAATACTAAATGTAGTAGGTGATCAAGATGGTCATTAATTAGAAATGTTTTCACAGGGTGAGGGTTGCAGGCATAGAAGATTTAAGTTAAAGGAAATGACTATGATATAAAAAACAATTAGGGTAAAAAATGCAAATTAATAAGAATAAAACGAATGAATCATTTTCAGTTAAGATTTTCAAGGTTTAATAAAAAGAAGATGACAATGATATAAAAACAAATGTCAAGAGAGGTGATCAGGAGATCCTTGCTCAAAGAGGGATATATTGTAGCATAGAAAGAGCCAAGAATGCCTAAATTCAAGCCCTGACTCTGTCATATACTGTCTATTGGTCAAATAATTCATAACAGAGTTAGCGATGGGTGGTGGTTTATGCTACTAAAAGACTGTAAATTGCAGAGTAGATGCTGATCTGCTTTAGCAAATGGATTTTCCTTTTCTCAGAGTTCTCTATGTTAATGAAATCTTCCATGTGTTTTTTTCTAATTCCCCAGTTTTTTTTCCTTGCTGCTCAACAATATTCCATCATATTTATATACTATACTTCTTTTAGTCAACCTCCAAAGAACTAGAAACAAAGTAGATACCAATCAACTAAAGACTGGCAGAACAAACTATGGGAGATGAACATTATTACTGCACTGTACGAAATGACAATTATGGCAGATCCCAAGATTAAGTTGTGTGGTTATATTGTTTGTGTCATGCTGATAGGTGCTTCCTGACTGCTTTCCCTTAATGAGGGAATGACACAAGCTATGTATCCAAGACTTGACTCCTTTTCACACCAAATGTCAGCTCCACAACTTCACATAAATGTCAACACCACATATCACATAGTTAATAAACTCATTTATCCAAACAAAACAGAAAACAGAGAGTATACCAGACAATGCATGAATGAGTTTTCCCACTGGAAGCAAGATAACTTGGGACAGCCAAGTGTATCTCACCTCAAAAGAATTCTCTACTGCAGTAATAGGTAACAGAGACATAATGTGCCACCTCTCCAACAAGTTGGCTTCCTCTCAGGCTCAGGGTCTTTCTCCTTTCAGGGATCTGACAAGAGTCTGATGGAAGCCAGAAAACCAAACTTTCTCCACTGCCAAGCTCTCACTAATTCTGTTCCATCCCTTTGGCACTGAAATCCTCACCAATGAAGAAAGGCATGCAATTAAGTTTTATGCCACAGGTTAAAACCATTAAGCAGTCTATGAGTATCTTTTGTTCTCATACAACCCTGGAGCACCAAAATGAGCTGAAATAGATCTTACAACTGTTAACAAATTATTCAAGTTATATTTTCTTTCTCTAATAATAGATAAACCACAAAAGTTATAAATGAACTATATTATTCTTAATGATTCTTTTTAAGTATTTTTGCTGGAATGTTTTTGAACAATGTATCTTGTGAGCAGTATATATTGGTTGGGTTATATCTGATGTGTCAAAATGCATAAAAATTAATCTAAAATATGATATTTAATTACCTTTTCTAATCCTCTAGAAAATAGAGAAATTCATTGAGAACCTGAAAAAGGTTTAAAAATCAAATCTGCTTCTACACTGTGAAATTCAAAGGGATGCTAAAACTTAAAAGCTAAAAAAAGACAGATTTGCTTTAGAGAGATAATTTTAAATCTTAATAAACATAAGACTGGAAAATAAGGTGAGATATTCAGTAAGAGGATTTTGCTGTAAAATAATGTCACAAATAGCTAGAATGATGCTGTAAAAATGAAGGGGTGAAGAGAGCCTAAAATTTTTATCTTTTGTGAATGAGATCTAAAAAAACAATAGAGATAGCTTTAAATAAATCTTACTACAAAATCTTCTTTTAAAAATAATGGATTTCTTTTGATGGTATGCATTGTGGTGTACTAGATAAAACAGTGGCTGTAGAATCAGAAGACATGTCTTAAGTTTAACCTTAAACTATTATTTCTGAACTGTTGTCCAATATGTTTGACCTCTCCCAGCCTCAATTTACTCTGTAAAACTGGCATGGAATACATTTCACAGCTTCATAGAATTGTTATGTGTAAAGTGCTTTGCAAAATTTAAAATACTACATAATGAATTATTACTAATTTGGATCAACTAACACGTAACTATACATTCAGTAATAATTATAACAACAATAATATTGCCATCGTGTAAATTTTTGCTTACATTATTATCTTCTGGTCTGCTCTGCTCCTTTGCTAGATCCTATACCCATGTCATGTTCATTAACTATGGTGACTTCCAAAGCTCTTGTTCTTAAGCCAACTGTCATAGGTTCAATTCTTGCCTCTATTCATGGATACAAGTCTAATCCTGTTTTTGCATTCCAGTTTCTTGTTACCAATTTCCCTTTTGTGATTAAGAATCAGATGTTCTCCTATGCCTAAAGGGCAATAAAACTGTGCTTACTCTGATCCAGCAATATCACTATCAGACCTGTGCGCCAGAGAACATAAGGGTAAAACTGTCCACATGTACAAAAATATTTATAAGCAGCTCATTTTGTAGTTGCAAAGAACTGGAAATTGAAGGGATGCCCATCAATTGGGGAATGGTCAAATAAATTGTAGTTATATATAATATGGAGTACTGTTCTGTAGGAAATCATGAACGGGAAGACCTTGGAAAAGCCTGGAAAGATGTGCATGAAATGATGCTGAGAAAAGTGAGCAGAATCTGAATATTGACAGTGACACTGTGTGATGACCAACTATCATGGACTTGCTCTTCTCAGGAATACAATTATCAAAGACAATTCTAATGTGATGAAAAATACCATTCACATCCAGAGAAGGTAATATGGAGTCTGCGTGCAGACCAAAGCATACTATTTTCAATTTTTTAAAATGTTATTTTTTCCCTCTTTGTTCTGATTCTTCTTTCACAATAATGATTAATATGGAAATATACTTAACATAGTTATACATGTATAACCTTTAGTAGACTACTCTCTGTCTGGGGAAGGGACAGAGAAAAATGTAGATTTCAAAACCTTAAAATAACAAACACTGCTGAAAATTATCTTTACATATAGTTGGAAAAATAAACAGATTAAAAACAAAAAAGGAATCAGATGTTCTCTAATAATCTCAAAATTACATTTCTAAAACTAAACTCATTCTGTTACTCCTCAAACTGTTCCCTGGTTTGCAATTTCCTTACTGCTGAGAGCACCATCATTCCACCATTCTCCCAGATAAGTTGGAATGCTGGTTCACAACTCTAGTTAATCACCTCACATATCTAATGTAGTCAAGTCTTGTCATTTCTATCCTCACAAATGTTTTATGTATACATACATACACACACTCAGTTCATCATTCCGGTGATGGGTTCCAACAGTTTTCTGTTTGGTTTCTTTGCACCAAATCTCTTCCTCACTCCAATCTATCCTCTACTGAAAAAACTGAGGCTGGAAGAGATCAAGTGAGTTTTGTTAAAGCACAAATCTGACAATGTTAACCTTCTCAAATTTCAGTGGGTCCCTGCATTGCCTCCAGGATCAAATATAACGTATTCTTTAAAACTAAGACCCCTTTGTTCCTGGACCCATTCCAACCTTTTCAGTTTTTTTTTTTTTAAGACTTACACCCCTCCCCATACTTTACTGTCCCAGTAATCGTGGCCAATTTGCTACTCTTTAGACAGGACACTCAACCTCCAGCCTCCACATCTGGAAAGCTCTCTCAACTCACCTCTGTCTCCTGGCTTCTTTCAAATCTTGCTTCTATTTTACTTGAGATCATTTCTAGCCCCTGACTAGTTCCACTCCACTGTTACTATATTTCCTCAGAGATTATCTTATATGCATATATATATATAAATTGCATGTTATCTCCCCCTTTTAGAAGATGACTTCCTGAGGCCAGGAGCTATTTTTAATTTTCTTTATATGTCCAATACTTCCTAGAGACCAGAACATAGTATTCACTTAATAAATGCTTCTTGATTAATTGACAAAAAATAGTAATGAAGAATATGATTAATTACTAAATTGGGTAAATTGGGCTCTGACTAGAGAAATGAGATAGATATCACTGTAAATTTACATTTATATAGAAGATGGTGGAGTGGAAGCAGAAATTTCCACAAGCTATCCCCCAGATCACTCCAAATACCTTTAAATAATAACTGTAATCAAATTCTAGAAAGACCAAGAGAAACAATTTCCCCTTTCTAAGGCAATTTGGAGGATCTGCGGGAAAGGTCTGTTACATCGGGGTAAAAAAGGCCCACAGTGGGTTGAGCCAGCCGCACCAAAAACTGAGCAAACTGGGTGCCTAAGACCATGGCAGTGGCAGCAGTTCCCAGACTTCTCAGCCCAAAGATTGCCAAGGACGGCTCAGAAGGGGTGGAAAAACTGCCACATCAGAGTGAGCTCAGAGCTCAGTTCAGCACAGGCCTCAGCACAGAGTTGGACCGGGGACCAGGAAAAGGGCCTGGGGAGCCACCTGGCAGCTGCTTCCAGAATATTCAGCTCACAGATAATAAGGGGGAGGATACAGGAGATTGCAGAGGTCTCTCTGCTAGTTGTTCCTAAAGCAGGACTCTGGCTTTGCCTGTGCTCAGATCCAGGTTGTGCAGCCCAGGCCCCAGTCTCAGGAAAAGGAACTTTACTGCCATAGCAGAGCAGAGAGCCTCCTCACAGCTCTAGGGCAGAGGGGAGTGCTAGTGATCATCCACAGATCAGAAGTCCCTAAGGATGGGTTTGGGGGATGGGGGAAAAGGGGAGGTCCCCAAAGACACCTGCAAAAACTCTCTTGGTATAGTGTGTTCCCCACCCTGGAAGCAGAGCCCCACCTTAACAAAGACTTAAAATCCAATCACAGGTTGGGGAAATGAGTAACAACAGAAGAAAAAAATCTGGTCATAGACAATTACTTTGCTCCTGTAGAGGATCCTAATACACATTCAGTAGATAACAAAGTCAAAGATTCTGTTTTTAAAGACTCCAAGAAAAATATAAATTGGTTTCAGGCTAGGGAAGAACTCAAAAACGACTTTGAAAATCAAGAGAAGTAGAGGAAAAATTAGAAAGAGAAATGAGAGTGATATGGGAAAAATCATGAAAACCAAGTCAGCAGCTAGGTGAAGGAGATACAAAAAAATATTGAAGAAAATATTATCTTAAAAACAAGTTTTGAGTCAAGTGGAAAAAGCATCCCAAAAAGGCAAATGAGGAGAACAAAGCCTTAAAAAGCAGAAGTGGCCAGATGGAAAAGAAGATACAAAAGGTCTCTGAAGAAAATAATTCCTTAAAATATAGAATGGATCTAAGAGAAGTTGATGACTTAGTAAGAAATCAAAAAACAATAAACAAAACCAAAAAATGAAAAACCTGTAAGAAAATGTGAAATATCTCACTGGAAAAACAGCTAACCTGGAAAAACAGATCCAAGAGAGATAATTTAAAAATTATTGGACTACCTGAAAGCCATGACCAGCAAAATTGCTTTGCTATCCTATAGAAGCTGAGGGTAAAATAGAAATTGAGAAAACCCACTTATCACCTCCTGAAAGCAATCCCCAGAATCAAAACTCCTAGGAATATTATAGCCAAATTTCAGATTGTCTAAGTCAAGGAGAAAACATTACAAGCAGCCAAAAAGAAACAATTCAAATACTGTGGAGCTACAAGCAGGATAACACAAGATTTAGCAGTGTTGGAGTAAGATTGGGGAGAAAATTGTAGAACTCAAAATAAATAAAATCAAAACAAAACAAAAAGATTTAGCAGTGTCTATATTAAGAGCTCTTAGGACTTGGAATATTCCAGAAAGCAAAAACGCTTGGATTACAACTGAGTATCAATTACCCAGCAAAACTGAACATACTCTTTCAGGGGAAAAGATGAACATTCAATGAAACAGGACTTTGAAACTTTCCAAACAACCAGAGATGAACAGAAAATTTGATATTCAAACACAGGTGTCAGGTGAAGCACAGAGAGAGTGGAGGAAAAAGGCAAATTATAAGAAACTTGATGTTGAACTGCATGTATTTCTGCATAGGAAAATGATACTGAAAATACTCATATCAACCTTCTCATTTATTACGGCAGTTAGAAGGAACTTATATAGACAAGTCATAGAAGGAAGCTGAATATGAAAATATATTATAAAGATGGAGTTAACAGGAGAGAAAGGAATATACTGAGAGAAATGGAAAGGAGAGGTAGAATGAGATATTATTTTCACATTAAAAATAGCTTTTGCAATGGAATGGAAGGTGAGGGGGAATGAGTGAGTCTTCACTCTCATCACAAGAAGCTCAGAAAGGAAATAACACACTCAATAGGGCATAGAAATCTATCTTACTCCAGAGGAAAATAGGAAAGGAAAGAGATGGGAGAAAGGAAACAGGGGGAGAAGGGTGGTTAGTGTAGGGAATAAAAAAAAAAGAGGAAAGATTGTGAGATAGAGCAGTCAGATACAACACACTTTTGACAAGGAACAAGATGAAAGGGGAGAGAGAGAGAGAATAGAATAAATGGGAGTAGGGAGGAATAGAATGGAGGGAAATACAGCTAATAATGGTAGTTGTGAGAAAAAAATATTGAATCAATTTCTCTGATGGGTTTATAATAAAGAATGCTATCCATCCCAAAGGCAGAGCTGATGGTATCTGAATATAGACTGAAACACAATTTTTTTTCTCTCCCTTTATTTTTCTTGAAGTTTCTCTTTCTTGTGGGGGGGGGGGAATTATTTTACTTTTACAACATGACTATTGTAATAACATGAAAAAATAAAAAAAAGATAGGTCAGAGGCTGAGATCAAGGGAACAAAGGTTTTTGACATGTGGAATGCTCAAGGCAAATGGATCTTCTGTTCCCAGTAAAGTGCAAGTCAAAATAATTCTATGGTATTTGGGAGAGGAACAAGAGATAGGGTAGGCAGTGGGAGTGAATGTTTTAATTTAAGCATAGATTTGAGGCCAGAATAAGAAGAGGCTTGGAACTTAGAGGCCTGCAAATATGGTTGACATAGCCACAGAAATAGATAATGAATAAATAAAATAATGAGGGTAAGAACTCATTTGTACTTGTGTCTCCAGCACCTAACAGTGCTATTAGGCACTATTTTAATAAATGGGTTTTTTTATTCAAAAAAATTTATATTTATATACCTTACAGATAGAAAACAAGCAATAGGAAACATAGTGATTTTGTTCTTTGGTGGAAAATTATGACAGATTGCTGGATCTACCAGCTCTACCTGGACCCTTTCAGTTTTTCTCCTCAGTTGATGTGCATATAAACCTAAGTCTTGTTTTTATTCCTGAATTATCTCCAGCTACAGCAGAAACCTTTCATTTAATAATTCATCCCATTATTTATTATGAAAGAGGAGAGAACAAGTGAGATGAAAGGAATCTCCAACCATCACTCACTCAGCTCCACTGAAGTTATTCTGAGTAAACAGGATGATCTGACTTTGGCCAGACTAACAGCCAAAAGTTAACAAAAATTTTAGAACCAAAATCAGGTAACATTAAGTATTTATTATGTATCTACTACTATGCTCAACAATGGGGTCATAAACACTTAAATAATTAAAACGATCCCTATTCATAAAGAACTCATTCTATTGGAGAGCAAAAGATGTTGTGTACATGCATGTGGCATGTTGAGTATGAGCATATACAGAATAAATACAAGATAGAGGAGGATAATATTAAGTGAGAGGGGCGATTAGGAAAAAGAATCATTAAGAAGTGAGTATGAGATGTATGCTGAAGCAGGTGAGGATTCTGTGAGGCCATGTGAAGAGGAAGTGCCTATTTTAGGCATGGGCAATGGCCAATGGCAAGATTATATAAATCCGAGTGACAGCTGAAGAAAAGCAGTTGGAAAAAACTAATCATCTTGCACATATACAATCTACATCAGATTTTACATTGCTGGAGGGAGGGGGGAGGGAGGAGGAAAAGGAAGATAGGAGGAAAATGTGAAACCCAAAAGCTTGCAAAAGGATGCATGCTGAAAAAAACTATCTTTGCATATAATTGGGAAAAAAAATTTTAAGGGTTTATGCTGACTGTCTGCATTTGCTGTAACAGTCTTTACTGACAACTGAGTTTAGCTCTTTTTCTGCATGGAAAAGGTCATAAGAGGTGCAATTCATTAGATGTCATTAGAGTTTAGCAAAGGACCCAAAGAAGCTTTATAGCAGCCAATGAGGAGTTAATAGAAGAACAGCTAAGTAGAAAAATCTCTGCTAACTATTATCCATTATCTCTTCTGCCTTTTGTAGCTTAAACTGCTCAAAAAGGTTGTCTACAATAAGTGCCTCTACTTTCTCTCTTCTTAAGCTTCTGTCATTTAGAGTCCACCAAAACTGCTCTCTCCACAGATACTAATGATCTCTTAATTACCAAATCCATTGGCCTTTTCTCAACCCTCATTCTCCTTAAATTCTCTCTTCCTTGATACTCTTTTCTCTCTAGGTTTCAAGAACATCATTCTTTTTTATAACCTGCTTTTCCTCCTATCTCACACCATTCCTCTTTTGTCTCCTTTGCTTCATCCCTTATCCCTATCCTCAAGACTCTCTCCTCTATACACTGATGCCCCTCAAATCTATCTTTACTGCTTCAATCGCTAAGCTTACTTCAATTCCATCTCCAACAGCCGTTTGGAATCTTAAACTGAGTATGACTAAAAAAGAATTCATTATCTCTCCCCTTAATCCACTACCCTCTTCCCTTTTACTATAGAGAGCAATACCAGCCTCTCAATCTTTCAGACTCACAACCTAGGTAGACATCCTGGATTCCTAATTCTCACTCAAGGATAATGACTGACAAGTACTATCATTCCGCTGCTCTCTTTTGACAAAGCCACCACTCTGATGCAGACCATCATCACCTCACCTGAGTTATTGAAATATCTGCCAGTGAGACTGTCTGCCTCAAGTCTCTCTCTCCAATACATTCTCCATTTCATTACTAAAGTGATTTTCCTAAAAATGTCAGTCTGATCCTAACACCACCTCCTACACAATAAACTCCAATGGCTTCCTACTGTATCCAGGCGCAAA
This sequence comes from Macrotis lagotis, assembly GCF_037893015.1. Lineage (NCBI taxonomy): Eukaryota > Metazoa > Chordata > Mammalia > Peramelemorphia > Peramelidae > Macrotis > Macrotis lagotis. The sequence goes on along the minus strand of NC_133658.1, from coordinate 687,237,681 downwards.
TATAAAATGATCTTTTTGACATTCAAAGGCATTCATAACCTAGTCCATGTCTACCTTTCCAGTTTTTTTATACCTTACTCACCAACATTCACACCTCAATCCAGGGGCAGTGGTCTCTTGGTTCTACAAGCAAGACACTCCATTTTTGGGCTACCAAGCATTTTCTCTGACTATCCTCCCATACTTGCTAGATTTTCCCTCCTTTGGTCCCAACTGAAATCTCACCTTCCAGAACCTCTCTTTAATTTCAGTGCTTTCCCTCTTTTTCACATACATCCTGTATATAGCTTGCTTTGTATTTGTTTGCATGTTGTAAACTACTTGAAGGCTAAACCAATTTTTTTTGCCTCTTTTTTTATTCTCAGTTCTTACCACTGTGGCTGAAACACAATAAGTATTTAATAAATGGTTGATGATATAATAGAGTTAAGTGACAGAGAGATTAGAATAACAGATATCTCCAGTTTAGCAGAGGAAGCAGCAGGCCTACTGACACCTAGGAGGGCAGTGATGTGTATGTGAGTTGCCCCATTTCTGCATGTGTTCCCTAGTCTCAAAGACTTCTTTTTTACATAAACCTTGGACACATGTGATCCTATATTATCTCTTCTTCAATTGATGGCACATAATAACCAGGGAGATATGTGCTGTGCCCATAAGGGCTCTTTTAGGCAGTTTACTTTGTTCTTCTTGCTGCTGTCTTTTCATTTGACTCAACTTTTCCTCTAGTAAAAGAAACCTATCAAGGGGATTGATGGGCTATGATTTTGAATGGCTGCAGACTCATGAATTTGATTACCTGGAGTTAGATGTTGAGGAATAAGTACTCTCAAGGACTATATACTTTCCATCATTTGTTCTTCACAATCACCCTACAAATGGCAGTTGTATGATATTACATGGATAAGGAAAATGATGATTATAAAAGGTTAAGTGGTTTTTATGTCATATAGTTAGTAAATGGTGAAAGCAATACTAAAAGTAAGATCTTGTAGTTCCAAGTTGCACTTTCCACAACACCAGGATGGGAATTTAAGAGTCAGGGAAGACTTTGTAGAAAAAATGTAATTTTATAAATGGATAGGAATTGGAAACATGGAAGAGAAAAGAAAAGGCATTTCAAGGAGGCCAAGATGTATGGGAATGGCTGGTGTGAGGAACAGCATCATCACTTAAAGGACATGGTTACGGAAGTGCTTCAGCCTTTATTTTCTGATGTTTATAGAAAAATAACAACACAGTACAATGACAACACCTATGGACAAAACCCAGAGTAGGTAGTTTGAGCTTGCCATGCTTTGGTTTAAGAATGGAGATGATTAAATGTGCATATAGTCAAAGGATCATAATTTATGAATAATATGCACTTAACATCCCTGCCATACTACCTCAGTCTACAGAATGCAGTCACTATAATTTAAAAAGGCTTTTCCTTTAATGCCCCTATTCCCTCAATTTTAGAAGGGGGGGAGAGAAGAAATTCTTTTTTAATCCTAAATACTAGCATAAAATTAATGCATACTAAGTTCTCAGTAAAAAAAAAGTAGCAAAAATTAGATTCATTGCTAGAAGAACACTATTCAGAATACTGAGAGAACTTTTGTGGCAGTAAGTTAGGGAAGATAAAGTAGTGTTAAGAATGTATGTGAAGTTAGGAGACAGGTTTGTGTCTTGCCTTCACCAAACTTCCACTAGGTTAGATTCTCATATCAGTCACAACCAGTACATTGACCTTGGGCAAATGTCTAGAGCACTTTGACATGTTTTAAGCATTAATATTTACATTACCAACTCAAAGTTCTATCACAAAGCTAAATGAAATAAATAGTGGATGCAAATTACATTGCAACATAAATGTAAGTTAGTACAAATTGTCAATCTTGACTAAGATTGTTTCCAATGATTAGAGATTCTGGACCATGAAAAATTAAGACAACTTTTCTGGATTCCACAACTTCTCAAACCTCTTCAAAATAGAAATCATACAGCAGAGATAAAGAAATTTCAACTATCTCCATGATCTAGGACACCAAGAATCCTATAAAATATCCATAAAAACTGCATGAACAAGTAGCTAACTCCAGCTCATAGAATAACCTCTCCCCTACTGCTAGCTCATCATGCATGCTCTTCCCATCAAGTTTATACAAATTGCCTGCCTGAAAGACCTGCAAGAGACCCTCCTTCTCCCTTACCAATCCCGTGAAAATCCAAATATTTAACTAAAGAAACATGATGAGGCCATGAAAGTCAGAGAAAGGCACCATCCTGGCCTGCAATAGACCTGGGAAGTAGAAAGGAGAAACAGAAAGATAAGGAAAGGACATAGATTCAGGAACTCAATTCTACACCAACTGCCACCTCTTCCCAAAACCATGGAGATTGAAATTCCAGATAGGAGAAATTTGTTCAGATTGTTATAGCAGCAGTGGGGCAGAACTCTGTGTTGTTAGGACACAGAATTAAGGGAACAGGGCAAGACGATGTTTGCTGATGAGAATCCTAAGGATTTAAGAAAGATATGGAATCACAACATATTCCTGAGTTGTTTAAAAGAAAAATAAGAAATATGAGAGCAAAAGTATCACTTATACAGCAGAAATATTTGACAACACAGTAAAACTTGAATTTGTGGTGTTAAGTCTCACCAAAAGAACAAGAAAACTGAGTCTGAAGTCAAAGCAAATGTACATAAGTGATGGACAAACTGGAAGTAAAAAAAAAAATAACATTAAAAGAAAACATGTTCTTATAGGATCAATACATATTGATTTACTTCAAAGACAGGATCATATAGGCATAGTTTAAAAATTGTCTTCTAGAAGAATAACACAGGTTAAAAAATTTAAACACTTTAATAATTAATATAAGACAATTTGCTAAGTACCTCTAAACCAAGAAAATAAAATGTCAATGTTAAGAATATTATCACATCCAGGAAAAACAAATGAGCAGTTTTTTTCAGGGCCTCTCCAAAGGTTTTGGTCATCCTTTCCTTTTGATATTTTTACTTCTGTGCTAGGTTTCTTCTATAAAATGAGGCATTGGGGAGGACTTCCGGCCAAGATGGCAGAGAAAACACAGGCACAGTTCTAAAGTCTCCCGATCTTTCCCTATCTATCATATGAAACAAACCTCTTAAAAGAAATCAGACCCACAAAACCCAGAAATAAAAGCCAGGAGAAAGAACATCTACCTCAGGATCTGTCTCCCTCAGCAGCACTGGACGAATTCGGGCGGGTAAGTCTGGGCACAGAGGGTAGATCAGCCTGGATCAAGCAGATTAGCAGCTGAATTGGAGCCGGGGAGTCTGAGGGCGCGAGAGCCGGACCTGCTGGATCAGCTGTGGGGCTAGACGGTGGGGGCTTGAGTCAACTAGGGAGCAGGGGTGCACTGACCCTCTGGAGCTTGCCAAAAGTGCTGGAGGGAGAGGAGCTCCAGTGCAGCAGTTTTCTACCAAAACTAAACTACCTGTTTAGTGCCGTACCAATCAAAATTCCAAAAAATTACTTTAATGAGTTAGAAAAAATTTTTAACTAAATTCATATGGAGGAATAAAGTCAAGAATTTCCAGGAGCTTAATGAAAAAAGGTGCAAAAAAGAGGTGGCTTAGCCCTACCTGATCTAAAATTATATTATAAAGCATCAGTCATCAAAAACTGTTTGGTACTGGCTAAGAAACAGAGTGGTGGACCAGTGGAATAGACTACGTGTAAAAGCAGATGATTACAGTAATCTGCTGTTTGATAAACCCAAAGAGTCCAGCTATTGGGATTAAAAACTCCCTCTTTGATAAAAACTGCTGGGATAATTGGAAGTTAGTATGGAAGAAACTTAGATTAGACCAACACCTAACACCCTTTACCAAGATGAGATCCAAATGGTTACAGGACTTAGACATAAAAAACAATACTATAAGCAAATTGGAAGATCAAGGACTAGTTTACCTGTCAGATCTATGGAAAGGGGAGCAGTTTATGACTAAGGAAGAGTTGGAGAACATCACCAAAAACCAACTAGATGATTTTGATTGCATTAAATTAAAAAAGCTTTTGCACACATGAGACAACTGTAACCAATATCAAAAGAAATGTAGTAAACTGGGAAACAATCTTTAACATGTTAATGATTCTGACAAAGGACTCATTTCTAAAATATACAGAGAACTGAGTCATATTTTTAAAACAAAAAGCCATTCCCCAATTGACAAATGGTCAAAGGATATGCAAAGGGAATTTACAGATGAGGAGATCAAAACAATCCATAGCCATATGAAAAATTGCTCTAAATCACTAATTATTAGAGAAATGCAAATTAAAGCTTCTCTGAGGTACCACCTCACACCTCTCAGATTAGCCAATAGGACCAGAAAGGATAAAGATCATTGTTGGAAGGGTTGTGGGAAATCTGGGACACTATTAGACTGTTGGTGGAGCCCTGAACTCATCCAACCTTTCTGGAGAGCTATTTGGAACTTCACCCAAAGGGAAACAAAAATGTGCATATCATTTGATCCAGCAACACCACTACTGGGTCTATACCCTTAAGAGATGATGAAAAAGGGTAAAAACATCACTTGTACAAAAATATGCATAGCAGCCCTGTTTGTGGTGGCAAAGAATTGGAAATCAAGTAAATGTCCTTCAATTGGGGAATGGCTTAGCAAACTGTGGTCTATGTATGTCATGGAACACTACTGTTCAATTAGAAACTAGGAGGGAAGGGATTTCAGGGAGGCCTGGAAGGGTTTGCATGAACTGATGCTGAGTGAGATGAGCAGAACCAGAAAAACACTGTACACCCTAACAGCAACATGGGGGTAATGTTCAACCCTGAAGGACTCACTCATTCCAACAGTGCAACAATTGGGAACAATTTTAGGCTGTCTACAAAAGGAGAGTGCCATCTGTATCCAGATAAAGAGCTGTGGAGTTTGAACAAAGTTCAAGGACTATTCCCTTTAATTTAGAAAAAAACCCAGATATTTATTGTCTGATCTTGTTACCTCTTAGACTTCTTGTCTCTTCCTTAAGGATATGATTTCTCTCTCATTACACTCAATTTGGATCAAGGTACAACATGGAAACAAATAAGGACTGACAGACTGCTTTCCATGGGGGGCAGGGGGAGGGAAGTAAGATTGGGGGGAAAATTGTAAAACTCAAATAATATCTTTAATAAAAAAAAATAAAAAATAAAATGAGGCATTGGAACTCACTGACCCCTAACTACTAAAATCTGTCATTCTATTTATAATTATAACCAAAATTAATATACCATATATTATCTTTTTATGAAGTCAAGTTATATTTCAATTTTCCTAAACAAAGCATTACTTTACATGTGTAAATGGAACAAAAATAGTACATATCTTAATTGTTCTCAAAATTTCAAGAAATTTTATAAAGCTAGTGGTTTTTGAGCATTCTCTAGGAGATTTTATTTAGTCCATTCCCATTAAATGGAATATTATCTTATTTCATCTCTTGTCTACATAACAGTGGAAATGTCTACTTCTGGTACTAATCTTCCCTTACAGAGTAACAGTATTTCAGAACTCCAGATTAAATGGAACCTTTTTTGGAAGAGGTAAGATATAACTTAAGGAAACAAAGATACAAGCTGAGACACAAAACAAAAACAAATTCCTATGGGGGGGGGCGCATGTGGTGAAGTTTCAGGTTTTACCTCTTCTGTAATTCTAAAACTATGGTACAAAGATATGAAAACAGACTCCTTACTTAGGACAATAGTATTGACAACTAAATTCCTATCATTTTTTTTTTAGGTTTTAGCAAGGCAAATGGGGTTAAGTGGCTTGCCCAAGGCCACACAGCTAGGTAATTATTAAGTGACTGAGACCAGATTTGAACCCAGGTACTCCTGACTCTAGAGCCAGTGCTTTATGCACTGCGCCACCTAGCCGCCCCAATTCCTATCATTATACAAGATGTCACGGAGTTTTAGTTTTAATGGCTTAAGAGTTTAAAACCTGCACTAAAAACTGTCATGTATACTATGTAACAATATTTAAGATTTCAGAAACATTATGCTCTAGAGTCTACAAAGGCACACTACTGTCAAAATTGCATTATTCAATGTCAATAGAATGAGTATTACCAAATTATCAATAAATCAGTGTTACAGCGTCATCATGGTAGTTGTAACTACACATGATTAACAAATGCAATTCTGCACAAATTATGAAAACAAGAGGTTTGGACACTACATGAAATAATTAAAGGGAACATGTAAATGACCTCCAGAGTTATCTCCAAATGTAAAGCAAAGGGTGAATAATCCAGCCTAAAAAATAATTTTGCTCTTAGTTCTCGTGTCAATGAACATAACAAATAAAAACCAGGCCTTGACTAGGATAAAAGATCAATCCAGAGCAATTCAACAAAATAAGAGAATTTTGCTGGAGGAGAAAGGAATCCAGGAATTTAGAGAATGCCAGTGAAGAGAAGGAATTAAGCCTAGAAAAGTGAAGAAAGTAGAGGCAAGGAAGATATAAACAAAAAAGAAAAAACAATAATCTAAGAAATTCAATTATACAACAACCCATTCTCTATAACAATCCCTTCTAAAGACAATGGGTACAAATCTCACCTATAAAGAGGAATGTTGGAAGAGATGATCATTAAGTTCTCTTTAATTATTAAAGCAATGATCCTTTGATCTTGTATAATTCAAACCGTAACTTTGTAGTTTTAGATTTTTAACATATTTGTCTACGAGCGAAATTTCCCCTGGTAGCCATTAGACAAATTCTTCAAAAGTCTATATAAACTTCAAGGAACAACAGAAAGGTGTGGGGAATGTTAGATCCTACTACTGACCTTGCTTCACATGAGATTTACACAATGGCTGGGTCCTTAAAGCCAGAAAGTACTGAGTCAACAGAGTGGACTTCACTTTCTATGTACAATCTTTGCTCTTTCTTCTAGAGACTAGCCTTGTCCAATTCACAAAGGCTTCAGTCAAATTTTGACCTATCTCAGAAGCTATACCCATCTATTTCTCCTCTCACCAGTTCTATTCTCAACCATGAAATAGTTAAAGTTCTTCAACCTCTTTTTCTGACTTGAACATTGTTCTCATATCCCAATCCCACTAAATTTCATCTTACTGATTTCTACCCATCTTTCTCATTTGTACAGACCTTTTTTTGAACCTTGATTACAAAGAATCATATAACTTAGGTTAACCATCATTCCACGTTGGAAACTATTCTTCATTTCTTAGTGGGCAAGGACATATGCAAAATGTTTTCAACTATTTTCTTATTAATTGCAACTGTTGGGTGTGAAAGCAGCATTTCCCAGGAACTCCTACCCCCCCCAAACTCCAGAAGCCAAAATTATGACTCTAGCCAAAATTTAGAGGGGCAGAACCCACAGAAAGACTGAGTGATACATTTTTCCAGTCCATGATAGCTTAGAAGTTGCGCAGAAAAGGTGTGTTTCACCAGGACCGGGGGCTGGAATAAAAGCCATGGCACAGCCCAGCCCAGCCCTGAGATCACAGGCAACAGCTTGAAGGGGCCAGGAGAGAATTGTGTTGCACCTGGGTGAGTGTGGAACGAGGAGCATCAGCCCACAGAATCTGCAGTAAGAAGCTGGAGAAAGCAGCCTGCACCCCCAGAGACAGTAAGGAAGTCTGCAGAAATTTCTTTTCTCTCCCTCAAGGTAGGACGCTGCTGTTTGCCTACACTCAAGATACTGCAGTTTGGGCTTCCATACTAAGATAGAAGGATCCCTCCCTATAGCCCTAGGGCAGAGGGAAGTACAGAGCATCTACATATCAAAGCACAGGCAAGAGAGCATAAGACCTTGGAGGAATAAAGGTCTCAGTGGGGTGCCCCCCCCCAAAAAAACCCCAAAGCCTTGGAAGTGCTGTAAAATTAGTCTTGAACCAAGGAAATGAATAAACAACAGAAATAGAAGAATTTGACCATAGAAAATTACTTTAGTCCCATGGAAGATCAAAACACATACTCAGATGATGACAAAAATCGAAGTTTCTGTATCGAAAACCTCCAAGAGAAATAGAAAATGAGCTCAGACTATGGATAAGCTCAAAAAAGACTTTGAAAGGGGTGGCTAGGTGGCGTAGTGGATAAAGCAACGGCCCTGGAGTCAGGAGTACCTGGGTTCAAATCCTAGCTGTGTGGCCTTGGGCAAGCCACTTAACCCCGTTTGCCTTGCAAAAACCTAAAAAAAGAAAAAAAAAGACTCTGAAAAGCAATTAAGGGAGATGGAGGAAAAATGGGCAGGAGAAATGAAAGCAATGCAGAAAAATCATGAAAACCAAATCAACAGCTTAGTGAAAGAGATACAAAAAAATACTGAAGAAAATAATATGTTAAAAACCAGTTTAGGTCTAATGGAAAAAAGCAAAACAAAAGGCAAATGAGAAGAATATCTTAAAAAGCAGAATTGGCCAGTTGGAAAAGGAGGCAAAAAAAGCTCTCTGAAGAAAATAACTCCTTCAAATGTAAAATGGAACTAAAGGAAGCTGATGACTTTGCAAGAAAGCAGGAAGAAATAAAATTCTTCCAAAAAAGCCAAAAATTAGAAGAAAATGTGAATTATCTCATTGGAAAAACAACCCACCTTGAAAACAGATCCAGAAGAAATAATTTAAAACTTAGTGGGCTATCTGAAAGCCATGACCAGGAGAAGAGCTTAGACTTCATTTTCCAAAAAATAATACAGCAAAATTGCCCTGAGATACAAGCTGAGAGTAAAATAGAAATTGAGAGAATTCATTGGTCACCTCCTGAAAGAGATCCCAAAAGAAAAACTTCCAGGAATATTATAGCCAAATCCCCAAACTCCCAAATCAAAAAGAAAATTCTAAAAGCTGCCAGAAACAGACAATTCAACTACCAAGGCTCCATAGTCAGGATTACACAGGATCTGGCAGCATCTACATTAAGGGCCCATAGAGCTTGGAACATGATATTCCAGAAGGCAAAATATCTTGGTTTACAACCAAGAATCAACTACCCAGCAAAACTGAACATCCTTCTTTCAGGGGGAAAAGATGGACTTTCCATAAAACAGGGAACTTTCAAACTTTCCTATCAAGATGACCAGAGCCGAACAAAATGTTTGATCTCCAAATACAAGACTCTGGTGAACCATAGAGGGAGTGGAAGAGAGGGAGGAACTTGATGATGCTGAACTGTTTGTATTCCTGCACAGGAAGAAGATATTGATAACTCATATGAACTTTTTCATTTATAAGAGCTGTTAGAAGGAGCACATATAGACAGGACATAAGAAGGAGCAGAATATAATGGTATAATATAGTAAAAAGATGGAGTCAATGGGTGATAAAGGAAAGTACTGGGAGGAAGGGAAAGGAGATGAAGAAGAAGCAGCTAAGAAATTTCACATAGGAGTCAAGAGAAAGCTTTTTCAATGGAGTGGAAAGGGGGAAGGTAAAGGGAAGTGAGTGAGCCTTCATTCTCATCAGAAATGGCTCAGAGAGGAAATAACATACACACTTAATAGGGTGAGGAAATGTATCTTACCCTAGAGAAAAATTAGAAGAAAGGGATGGGGTAAGGGGGGGAATGGGGGGAGGGAATAGGTAATAGAAGAGAGGGAAGATGGAGGGAGAGGATACTCAGATGCAACACACTTTTGGACAGGGCCAGGATGAAAGGAGAGAGAGAGAGAGAGAGAGAGAGAGAGAGAGAGAGAGAGAGAGAGAGAACAGAATAAATGAGAGTAGGGAGGATTAGAGTGGAAGTACAGCTAGTAACAGAAACTGTGGGAAAAAATACTGACGCAACTTCTCTGGTGGACTTATGATAAAGAAAGCAACTCACCCCAGAGACAGAGCCATTGGAATCTGAACACAGACTGAAGTACATTTTTTCTCTCTCTCTATTCTTGTGGTTTCTCATCTTCTTGGGGGGGATGGGGGGTGGTTTATGTTTACTCTTATAACACATTCAATTTTGATCAATGTATAGCATGGAAATAATGTAAAGACTATGGGGGGGGGGTTGTAAAATTCAAAACCTTACAAAAAAATACTAGTATTGCATATAATTGGAAAACAAATAAAATGTTAAAAAAAAATAATTGCAACTGTTGCATTAGCTCATTCAAGACTTTTTTCTTCTAATCTCTTAACTGTGCTTTGTAACTACTATTTATCAACTAGTTTACTTACCTATATAAATAGCTAGAGAGGGCTAAACTTCTGGTTGGATCAATTTACTTAACCAAACTCAGGGTGCTTTGTTTTAGTTCTAATTCTACTGAGATGACAACTGAACTCATGGGTGGTAAAGAGATCACCAAGACAGAGAAAGAAAAAGGCCCAAGATAGAATGGTAAGGGGGAAACTAATAGAGTATAAGCTATTAGGTTGTTTTTTTTTTAAAAAAAAGGTCTTTTATTTCCCCCAAGTTATCTGACATTAGTATAAGAATGGGGATGAAAAAATATTTTCTTTCCTGCTAACTAACAATCTTATTATCTGTTTAAGGTACCACTATATTAGTAGGCAACATAAAGTATGATATTTAAATTCTGTGGCTAAACTCTGTGGGAAATTATCTAAATAAATTTTAAGATACAAGGTATTATTCTTTAAAATGCTTTAGGAAACATCACTTAGGCCCTTTGTAGCAGCTCTAAAATTCTAAAACTTGATAACACCATCATTTCCCCTTATTAAGTTATTAAGATGATCAAATATAGTTCACATTTCATATCTACATGTTCTATCCCTTGGCTTTGCATAGAGAAAACATTCAGTAAATTTCCCTTTTATGTCCACTTTGAAAAAGACTATCTAATATATGTTAATACTTACATTCTTCAAATATATAGGTAGTTGTAATTTTGCCACTTAAATGTTTCACTTAACTAAACTGTCTTCAATTTCTGAATCACTAACACAACTACAATAAGGAAAGGTGTGCAAAAAGTAAAAAAGTTATCTACATGCTATCACAAATTACAATTTGTAGTGATATTGTTTTATATAACACTTTAATCAATCAACAAATATTAAGGAGCTACAATGTTTCAGGTACTATGCTGACCTGACTCCAAGAAAGTCCCTTCCCTTGAGGTGCTTACAGTTTACAATGAGATATTTCTTTTTAAAGCACAAAAGGAGGGGGTAAAGGGGTATGCATGCATGATAAAGAGAAAACTGGCCTGGGTAACACAACCCTTGAATAGAGCAGGCTCTGGAAGGAGCTCTCCAACTCCCTCTGATACAATTGGAGGGAGGGGGCCCAGGTGGAATGGGGTACTGATGGCATGTGAGTTTCAGAGTTGAACTGATCTTGTTTAAAAATTATATATCCTTGGATTTCTCTCTCATAACATTCAATTTGAATCACTGTATACCATGGAAACAATGTAAGGACTGGCAAATTGCCTTCTGTGGGGGGGGGGGGGGGGGGAAGCAAGATTAGGAGAAAAATTGTAAAAAAAATCTTTAAATAAAAAAATTATATATCCTGATTTTTTTGGCGAAATTTGAGTATTTCATTCCATTCCTTGAAATATTTCAATATTTCATGAAAGAAACTGCAATCATCAAATCTATGTTTTAAAAAAGATACAAATCTTTCTATAAAACATAGTTTTATCTCCCATTTCTACTGGAAATCCTCAAATGACCGGGAAATCACTAGCTAATTAGGCAGCCCATTCAATTGTTTGGACACCTCTAATTATTAGGAAGTTTTTTCTTACAATAAACTAAAATCCACCTCCCTGGTTTCTTCAGCTCTTTGATCTTCTCTCATTAAAAATCAATTGAATAAATCTAATATCTCTTCCACATGACATTCTTTCAAGTATTTGAAAAGCCTCCTACTCCTACATCTTTTCTTCTTCATTCTAATATGGCTAATTGTTTGGATCTTGTCATTCATTGAGTACAAATCCATACATCATTGAGCCCATAGTGCTCCATTTTGTCCATTAAGGATCATGAGATTTTGTAGATCTGTTAAATTTCTTGCTGAGATCAAATGTCTGCATTATTTGTTTTCCAAGGATATGAAAGGCACGTTGTTTTCTCAGACTTTTCACTCTAAGATACAACCGCCAATTTTTAAATTTGCTCAGTTCCTAATTGAAACCAACCTCCACTGACGATGAAAATAAGAGAGGTAGGTGCTGGTAGAACGGAAGGTAAAAGTGGATCCTTCAAAAATATATAACTTGTCAGTAAAAAGGTGAGAAGGGACATTAACTACCAAAAATAATTGAGATTTTTGTGCCATCTCATCACCAGGGCTCAAGCAAAGCCGAAGCAGGAGTCTGACCTAACTGGGAAAAGGGAATAAGAAGAAAGAAAGGCACTAAGTTCTTGAACTTAGCTACACACAATTCACACAGAAAGAACTGCAGAGAAAGCATGGTTTATGATAAAAAATAAACTGTCAGGGCTAACTTGGTGAAAAACAAATTCTCTTACACTGTTGGAAGATCCTGCTCTGACCTATTTATCAGTAGAGAAAAAAACCATTTGAGTACTTAATACAGGGCAATAGCATTTAATTTGGAAAAATAACAACAAACCCATAAATTACTTTCATGTCCTTAGTGTCTGAGGAAGTTAAAATTCACTCTTCTTTCAAATTTCCACTCTATGGCTCAACCAATTTAGCTGGGAACTGAATATAAACTACCATACTGACCCATTAATACCAGTCTCTTATTTACCTCTTCCCATTCCATTAGGCTGTCCATCTAGGCCATCTTAACCATTTTCCTTCTCCCACCCCCACTTTCCATTTTTTTCCCCTCTAGGTGCATCATCAAAAAAAACAATACCATGACTTATGTAAAGGCATGTAATTTATGTCAACTTATCATTTCTATGAGTCCCCAGACCAAAACTGTCTTCTTGCCAAGTAGCCAGAGTCAGTCCTTTTTCCTCAGCAAATTTACATTCTAATGAGGAAAATAACACATAAAAATTTCCCGAAAGAAGGGAGTCATTTTCTTTCCCCAGTACTTTAGCACAAGGCTTGGAACATTAATAACCACTTAATTTTTTTTTATTTATTCATCTGCTTCTTAGTTTGATACTGCCTACAATCACAATACCAATACAATTCTCTTCTTACTCTTTAGTTTTAAAACACTTGATATGATTAAGAAACATCTGAAGTACTATGTTCAGTTCTGGACATTACAGTTTAATGACACTGATAAAGTGGAAAGTATCCAAAGAAGCTAAACAGAACCAAAAAGATGTGACTAATGAAGATCATTACTTCCAAGATATAAAGGACTAATATACTTTTTTAAAAGCACAGGAATCAGTTAATAAATTTCATTTGAGAGCTAAAACTTTATAATAAAGTAAGATTACAAGATGAGGTAGACACGATTTGGGTTAGATTAAAAATGAAGTTTATGAATATGTTGCCAAATACTAGAAGAAATTATCAGATTATAGAATTTCCTGATATGGAGATCTTTCAAAATAAATGACTTTTTAATACCTGGGTTATGGCTCTGACCAAAGTAAATGATTACTCAAGGCTCTTCCATTCCCATAATCAAAAAATTCTAGTGGAGTCAGATGTTTTTTACAGGAGAAAAGTAATCTATGTTTGCAAAGTATAACAATATGTTGTAATTTAAATGTATGCTTCACAGAAGTATGTACTTGGCCATTATTTTCAATTCCTTATTTTAAAATGATTTATTAATTGAAAGGTTTAAAAAGATGAAACAGAAATATCAAAAATAAAAATAAAAGTTCTCTGCTTTGACTTTACTTTTAAAAATCCCCTAAATGGTTTTGTTTGTTAAGTACTTTTCACATAGTAACTGTCCATCAAATATTGATCAGATTGAATTTTTAGTTTTCTATATCCCTTCTATCACCTCACAGCATTTTAAGGATCTACCTGGTCCAATCTCATTTTACAAATATGGTCACTAAGGCTTAAAAAAAGAAGCATCTTATTCAAAATCAAAAACAAGATCAGCAGCAGAACTAAAACTTATGTCTCTACCTTTTCTTGAATATAAATTATTAGTACTACTAGTCCATATCCCTGAATATGTAAATAAATTCAAGGTCTAAATGGGAAACTATATTGTAATCTCCTATAGCAAATACAGTCAAGGTACAGAAAAGGTAAAGCAAAAAATTACTTGTGTCAGGAAGGAGAGAGAGTAGTTTCCTAAATGGAATCTTAGGCATAGCTCAGCAGATAGAATACTGGGCCTGGAGTTAGGAAGCTCTTCTTAAGATTTCAAATCTGGGCCTCAGTCACCTACTGTGTGACCCTGGGCAAGTCACTTAACCCTGTTTGCTTCCAGTGTTCATCTGTAAAATGAGCTGGAAAAGGAAATGGCAAACCACTCCAGACGCTGCCAAAAAAACCCCAAATAGGTTCGTGAAGAATCAAGCAAGACTGAAAAAAGACTGAATCAACAAAACTGAAGCCTAAATCCCTATATTCCTTTTAATTTTATGTAAATTATCTGATATTTCCTGCCTTAATTATGTTATTAAAGCCCCATTCAGCACTACTTACTCACATCATCAAGATTGTTTTACTGGACCTTTTCAAGTCTCTAAAATTCTTTCATAATACTTTAAAATAAACAAAAATCCCAAGAAAACATTTAGCAGTTTTTCCAAAGCACTTTATATTGATTCTTCATTCCTACTGACAAGAGGAAATGGGAAGTCCAAATATTTATTTCTAGATATCCTGGATAAGTATGTGGCAACTAAGATAGTAAAATCAAAATAAACATTGTGCTACTTAAAATAAAGATTTGGGAAAATAAGTAAAGGTATATGGGACAGAAATCTTAAGGATACACTAACAGAACTTTAAAATATCTTTTCTTCATGAGGAATTGTTTTACAAAAAAAGATGAAAATGTATGTCCAAAAACAATCTTTCCACTGTAGCATACTTTAATCTACTTAGATTTTAAAGAATATAGCAATCTTATTAGATATTAAATAAGAGAAATTAGTTAACCCAAACTAAAAGTTAGCAATAGTGATTTTTCTTTTAAAATGATGAGAACCGAATGAATTTGTGATGGTCACTTTAAACACAAATGTTGACAAAATTCCAGATTATATCATATGTCCTTCCTAACACTAATTAAAAACAAATATGATAATAGAAAAAGAATAAAAAATGTTCCCCACACATCAGAACCATCTTCAATATTTTAAATAAAAATTTACTTAACAATACTAAATATATACCTGGCAGAATTCTCGTGTAACTTGAATTTCATAAGGCAAACAACTTATCGCATCCACTTTTCATGGCAAGGATACTGAAAAACAAAATGGTTTTGTAATGTTAAAAATATAGACTGAAACACTAGAGGAGAAGTAAACAATATCTACCACAACCATGAAATAAGGTTGAACTATATTATTTCTACCAAAGATATTAAAAAACAAATCATCTACCCTGCCAATAATAATGTTATTTATGATAAGATTGAAGGTGTTCATAGACTTCTGGTTCTCAAGACAGAAACACATCACTTATGAATGTCTAGAATAAAAACAAAGTTTTTGTAAAATGAAAGTAAATTGATTCCAGTTCTAAATTTCCAATCCTCAAATCTTGTGAAATATCTAAAAGATTTAACTGTTCTTTCTCATCTGAGAATCTGAGCTTTTTAGTTTTTCTCTACCCCTTTTCTACTCTGCCAGGAATTTGCTTTACAAATGAGAAAAAAGAGACCCAGAGAGACTAAGATTTCAAGATCACAAAGAAAGTGACAAAATCAGGATCTGAACTCAGATACCCAGACTCCAGTGATGGAGTCAACATTCTTTCCATTGTACTGTGATGTTTCTCTTCACTTTTATTTGCTTATATTTTAAGAAATTAGCAACTGTATTAACAAATTAAAACAAGTAACTCTACCTGATGGATTGCTCAAAAAAGGCTCCATGGAAACAATGTAAAGACTAACAGACTGCCTTTTGTGGAGAGTGAGGGGGAAGGAAGTAAGATTAGGGGGAAAATTGTAAAATTCAAAATAAATTATTTTTAAAAAAAGGCTCTCTGGGCTGGATATATATTAGAAGACTTCTGAATCTATAACAAGTGAAATATCAGGGAGATTTTTGACCAGATAATCATTCCCAAGTGCTCTATGCCAAATGCTGAAGCTAACATTTTTTCTTCTTGCCAAAACAGGAAACCAGGGTCAAAAACCTGGTTCTCCATTGGACATCTTCCAAAAACCTTGCCAACCCTTGATTTAACCTAACATTTTATTATGTATTTGTAAAAAAAGCTACAAATGATCATGGCTTTATGATTATGAGCAATTTATATTTAATAACAAATTCCTTCAGGAAAAGAAATTTTTCTTATTCTATAGTGAAGGCAGTAACACTTAAAAGAAAAAACACTGGCTTTGGAAGCAAAACAAAGCAAAACTGGATTCAAATGCTAATTCTGCTAATTAGCTGTATAACCCTAAAGACGATATTCAACTTCTGAGTGTCTGTTTCATCATTTCTGGGGTTTTTTGGGGGTTTTTTGCAAGGTAAATGGGGTTAAGTGGCTTGCCCAAGGCCACACAGCTAGGTAATTATTAAGTGTCTGAGACCGGATTTGAACTCAGTTACTCCTGACTCCAGGGCCGGTTCTTTATTCACTGCACCACCTAGCCTCCCCGTTTCATCATTTCTCAAAGAGATAATACTCATACAACTTAACAGGGTTGTGAGGAACTTGTCCAGAACTCAGGTTAAACGAATTAAACTCAAGGAAACTACCATGAGATGACAAAACAAAATCTGATATCATGAAGGTAATATAACCCTTGTAATCAAGGCATTATTATTTTATACCAGTCAGCTGAATGACAATAACAAAATTGTCATCTGGTTATTATTTATCAGAATTACATATAAGTGGAAAATCATTTAATTCAACCATCTCATTAAACTCAGGGAATTTAAAACCACTGTCACACAGCAATTTGGGTCACGTCCTCTGACTCCAAATCTGATTAGGTTTCAATTAAGTACAAGAGACTGTGAAAATAATAAAACAGCAAAAGAGGAAAGAATAAAATATTCATAAAGATAAAATAAGGAAAAATAATTTTTACTAGGAAAATGGAATTTATAAAATATTTTTAAGTATAGTACTCTATATAACAGGAGTAGCTAGTGGTGAAGTGGATAGAATGCTGGGCTTGGAGTCAGGAAAACTTCAAGTTTAAATCCTGCCTTGGCCACTTAATCTCTCAGTCTCAGTTTTCTCATCTGTAACATCAGAATAACAACCTCTTCAAGAGTTGGTGTGAGACAACAAATCCTTTCATTTGATCCTCACAACAACCTTCGGAAATAGATGCTATTATCCCTATTTTATAACTGAGGAAACTGAGTCTGAGGCTGGATTTAAATTCAGATCTTCATGATCAGCGCTAGCACTCCATCCACTGTACCCTAGCTGCCAATGCAAGCATGGATGAGTTGTGACTACATCCTTATATCAAGGAGATCACAGATACAATGAAATTATTACAGGCTGAGATGAAAATAAAAGGCACTGCATAATACACAAACCTATTCCTTTCTGGCATGAAGATTCTCTTATTCTATGAAATTCCATTATTCACTAGAATAGACTATTGTGGTGAGTTATTTGGCAACAGTAAAAAAAAAATAACATAAAAACATCCTCAAATCTAAATCACAAGCCTAAACTTTCCTTTTATTCAGCAATTGTAATCTATTAATAGAGAAAGAATTCTTAATCTTTTAATGTATCATGGACTCCCCCCTTTGGCAGACTGATTAAATTGAGGGACTCCTCAAAATGTTTTTTAGATACATAAAATAGAATTTATATCTGCAAAGGAAAATGATTATATTAAAATAATTATCAAATTTTTAAAAATGCTCATAGAATGAGTCAAGGAAAAAAAATAAAAGAATATGAAGGGAACTTATGGAAAAAAATCCAAGGTAAAGTGAGGCTAGTTGTACTAGATCTTCAACTTTATTAAAAAGAGGTAGTAGGTACTGGTTAAGAACTAGAGGTGGATCAGTGGAATAGATTAGGCATAAAAGAAACAGTAGAAAAAACTATACTAATCTATTGTTTGATAAACCTAGAGACTCCTGCTTCTGAGATAAAATTTCGCTATTTGACAAAAACTCTGGGAAAACTGGAAGACAGTATCGCAGAAACTAGACACAGACCCTATAACACACTCTATATAACAGAATGGAGTCAAAATGAGTACATTAGACATAAATCAAATGGGAGAACAAGGAGTGGTTTATCTGTCAGGTCTATGAAGAGGGAGAAATGTGTGGCCAAACAAGAGACAGAGAACATTATAAATCTTAAAAAAATGGATAATTTTGATTACATTAAATCAAAAAGGTTTGCACAAATAAAACCAATATAGTCAAGATTGGAAGGAATGCAGAAAGATGGGAAACGATTTTCACAGGAGTATTTCCAATAAAGGTCTCATTTCTAAAATATATGGAGAACTGAATCAAATTTATAAGAATACAAGTCATTCCCTGACTTATAAGTCAAATCTACAGGCAGTTTTCAGATAAAGAAATTAAAATCATCTATATTCATATAAAAAAATGCTCTAAATCATTAATGATTAGAGAAATATAAATTAAAATAGTTCTGAGGTACCATCTCATACCTATCAGATAGACTAAAATGACACAAAAAGAAAAATAATCAGTGTTGGAGGGGATGTAAGAAAATGGGAACACTGATGTTGTTTTGATGGAGTTGTGAACTGATTCAACTATTCAGGAGAGCAATTTAGAATTAAGCCCAGAAGTGGTTAGGTGGCGCAGTGGATAAAGCACCGGCCTTGGAGTCAGGAGTACCTGGGTTCAAATCCAGTCTCAGACCCTTAATAATTACCTAGCTGTGTGGCCTTGGGCAAGCCACTCAACCCCATTGCCTTGCAAAAGCTTAAAAAAAAAAGAATTAAGCCCAAAGGCAATAAAATTTTTAAATTAAATTAAAATATTACAATATGCCCTTTGATCCAGCAATGCCATTAGTAGGTTTGAATCCCAAAGGAATCATTTTTTTAAAAAAGGGAAAAGATCAACATATATGAAAATATTTATAGTTGCTCATTTTATAACAGCAAAGAATCAGAAACTGAGAGGACTCACCAATCGAGGAATAGCTGACAAATTATATGGTACATGAATATGATGGAGTACTATACAGTCTTATAAGAAATCCTAAGTGGGCAGGCTTTAGAAAAACCTAGAAAGACTTTCATGAACTGATGCTGAGTGAAGTGAGCAGAACCAGGAGAATATTATACATTAACAGCAACACTGTAAGATGACCAAATATGATGTGCTCCTCTCTGCAATTCAATGATCAAGGACAATTTTAAAAGACTTGAAAATACCATCCACTTATAGAGAAAAACATCCAGTTTGAATGCAATCCAAGGCATACAATTTTCGCTTTCTAAAACTTGTTTCATGTGGGTTTTTCTTTCTCATTTCTTCCCTTTAGTTCTGATTCCTCTTTCACAATAAGACTAATATGGAAATAGATTAAACATGATTGTACGTGTATAATCTACGTCAGATTAGTTGCTGACAGGGAGGAACAAGGGAAGAAAAGTGTGGAATTCAAAATCTTACAAAAAGATGAATGCTGAAAACTCTTTGAATATAATAGAAAAAATAAAATGACAATTAAAAAATGTTATGGACTACCAGAACCCCTGGTCTATGGATTAATTTAAATTAGTGAAATAAAGAAACAAACCACTTCAATCTCTTTTCAATATTTGGAGGTGAAAACTGACATTTTATCTAATTTGTGAAAAATAACTCTCAGAGGGCTAAAAAGTTTTCCTTTTGAAAAGGAACTAAATTAACATTTACTACTAATAATATTTAATATATTTAACATAAATTTAAGTATTCTTTAAAAGATAGCACAAAGAATCTTTACATCATAAATAAATCAGTAGGTTCATTCAAAATTGGCAACATTGGGGCAGCTAGGTGGTTTAGTGAATAGAGAGCACAGGTCCTGAAGTCAGGAGGACCTGGGTTCAAATCCAGTCTCAGACACATAATAATTACCTAGCCGTGTGGCCTTGGGCAAGCTACTTAACTCCACTGTCTTGTTAAAAAATAAAGAGAGAGAGAGAGAGAGAGAGTGAGAGAGAACTAGGAAACAGTTTTTTCAAACTGGAATTTCCTGGGTTGCCTTTGACTTCATATAGGAATCTCTCACAGTCCATAAAGGGTCAAGTTTTATCTTGTAGTGGTGCCTTGGTACAAGATTTATAGTTGGTAGTGGTGTTTTGCAAAGCTCTTAATATTGACCTATATTTGCTTCTATTCATGGGATATGCCATTTTGCTAGGTGCATTTTTGAAGTCCTTAACAATCCACCTGTGGAAGACTAAAGAAAGTTCTCCTGGTGTTTAGGGTTGGACAAATAAAAGGATAAAACAAGGGCAACATTTTTATGAAGATCCCAAAAAAATCATAGAAAAGAGTAAATGTGGAGATGAGCATGATAGTATAATGCAAAATTAGTTGTAGAATTGGAATAGTTACAAGTTAAAAGAAAAAGTAATCAACAAAACTTAGAAATTAAATTGCCTACAGAGGAAACACTGGACTCAGATTTAAAAATACAAATTTCCTTTTACTGGATCTACTTTTTTAAATTTAGATTGACATGACATTTGAAATGAGGAATCAAGAATTAAATATTTGGTTTTGTTCAAAAGTTTTTTTGCTTTCGATTTTATTAATTTCTCCTTTAATTATTTAGAATTTCTAATTTGGTAATTAATTGGGGGTTTTTAATTTATTCTTTCTCTAATTTTTTTAGTTGTATATTTAGTTCATTAATTTCCTCTTTCTCTAATTTATTCATGTAATCATTTTAATATATATCCCCCGACAGCTGCTTTGAATGAATCCTATAGGCTTTGGTATGTTGTTTCATTATTGTCATAATCTAGGATAAAATATTCAATTCTTTCTATAATTTGTTGTTTGATCCACTCATTCTTTATAAATGAGGTTATTCAGTTTTCAATTAGTTCTGGTCTTTATCTCCCTGGTCCAATATTGTACATGATTTTTTTTGCATTTTGATCTGAGAAAGATGCATTTGCTATTTCTGCCTTTCTGCAATTATTAGGCTTTTATGCCCTAGTACATGGTCAATTTTTGTGTTAAGTGCCATGTACTTCAGAAAAAAAGGTATATATTCCTTTCTATCCCCATTCAATTTCCTCCATAAGTCTATCATATCTAGGTTTTCTAACCAATCTAATTACCTCCTTAACTTCTTTGCTTATTGTATGATTCAATTTATTTAAATCTGAGAGCAGGAGGTTGAGGTCTCCCACTAGCAGAGTTTTACTGTCTGTCTTCCTGTAGTTCTTTGAGCTTCTCCTTTAAGAATTTGGATGCTATCCCATTGGGTGCACACATATTCAGTATTGAAATCACTTTATTGTCTATGGTACCTTTTAGGAAGATATAGTTTCTTTCCTTATCTCTTTTAAGGTTATCTATTTTTGCCTTCTGCTTTGTCTGAGATAAGGAGTGCCACCCTTACTTTTTTCACTTCAGCTTAACCTTTTACCTTTACTCTACATATCTCTCTCTGCTTCAAAAGAGTTTCTTGTAAGCAGCATCTTGTAGGATTCTGGTTTTTAATCCACTCTATCTGCTTCCATTTTAAGGGAGAGTTCATCCCATTCACATTCAAATGTGTAATTACTGACTCTTTATTGTCCTCCATGCTATCTTCCCGGTTTATATTTTCCCCCTTTTATCCATATTCCCCAGTATTTTGTTTCTGAATACTGCCACCTTCAGTGTTTGTCCTCCTATATCCACCCCCTCCCCTTTCTTTCCCCTTCCCTTCCATTAGTTCCCTTTTTTCTCCCCCTCCCTGTCTCCATCCCCTCCTCCCCTTTGCCCCTTCTAATACTTGAAAAGTAAGATGTATTTTAAGTTAACTGAGTCTGTGTGTGTAAGTCAACTTTAAACCAAGTCTAATGAGAGGAAGATTCAGGTGTTTCTCATCTCCTCCCTTCTTCCCCTCTATTACAATGGGTCTTTTCTACCTCTTAATATAATGAAATTTACTCCATTCAGTCCCCTCCATCCTCCCATCTCCTTCCAGTCCCCCCCTTTTTAAGGAGGAAGTGTTTTTAAAATCATTCTGAGTTACAGAAAATCCTGAGCATCCACCACTTCTGGCTAAGTATATTCTCTCTAATAGAGTTACAATTCTTGAGAGTTATTAAGAGTCTTTCTCCCAAGTAGGGATATAGTCAGTTTCATCCCATTGGGTAGCAGTCTCATGGGTGTCATGAGTGTCTATCACTTCTGGCTAAGTATATTCTCTCTGACAGAGTTACAATTCTAAAGAGTTATAAGAATCTTTTTCCTATGCTGGGATACATCAATTATGTGCACCCACAAATATATGTGTGTGTATGTATATGTATATATATGTATGTACACACACACACACATAAATATGTGTGTACACACACACAAACACATACACTTACACATTTCCATTCTATATATTAAGGAACATTTGTGCTGCTTTCTACAAAAATTATATTCCCATAATTATGATCCTGTCAAAAGAGTGTACACTCTTCAATACTTTAAAGAGTTATAATTTCATCTGATTAGGCATTTCTTTCATTGATGTGGAAACTGACAGTTCTCAAGAAATACTGTGTACAGGGGTGGCTAGGTGGCACAATGGCACAGAGCACTGGCCCTGGAGTCAGGAGTCCCTGAGTTCAAATCTAGCCTCAGACACTTAATAATTACCTAGCTGTGTGACCTTGGGTAAGTCACTCAACCCCATTGCCTTGCAAAAAAAAGAAGAAATATTGTGTACAAAAATAATTCATCAATCTGCAGTCAACCCAAGTAAAGAGTTAAGTTGGGTCTTTGGACCATTTAGCTAAGCTGGTCATAGGCAGACAAACCCCTACTTAAAACCCTTTCCAGCTTGTTAAAACCTGTCAGAGTTTATGTGTTACTACCAAAATACTCAAAAGATACTAAGGGTTACCATCATGGTAATGATAACACTCATAACTTAGCTAAATCTTAAAAGATTTAGCTTAATCTTAAACAAACCATGACAATGATTTCAGGAATAAATTACATGAAAATATAGATGACTTTGAAGATATTTATCTACAAAAATTAAGATGCTCCAACATTAGCATCAAAGAAACCAAAGTTGGGGGCAGCTAAGGTGGAGCAGTGCATAGAACAGGAGAACCTGAGTTCAAATCCAGCCTCAGACACTTAGTAGCTATATGACCTTGGCCCCATAGCCTTGCAAAGTCAAAAAGGAAAAGATATATTAAGTTTTTTAAAAGTTCATATGAATTACTTTTAAACTTGATTAACAAGATACTACATTTCCCAAATGCATTTTTACAGACTTCCCCATACTTCAATTCTCCTCCTCCTCATCTCTACTTTCTAACTTCTCAGATTTCTTTCAAGTCCCATCTAAAACCCTAACTTCTTTAAGAGGATTCTCCCAATTCCACTTTAACACTCAGAAGGACTTGGAATATCAACTGACACAATAATTTCATTACTGATTTACTTTGAAATAAAAATTTTAAACCTATATATTTTGTCTTAAGGACAAAAAAAAATGCATTGGTCCTTAAAAAAAAAATCTAAATTCCATTACCTTCCTTCCAATTATTATGTCCAATTTACCTTGTCTACAGTTTGTTTGAAGCTATTGCTTTCATGTAGTCTCTGCTTCATAGTGAACGCCTTGAAAACAGGGACTGTCTTTAAATCCCCAGTACTTAGCCAACTGCCTGGCACACAGTAGGTGCTTAATAGATGTTTGCTGCCTAAAATACTAAAAATATTTGGAGGCACATTTCTAATTATTTGAGGTCCACATCATGAAGACAATTACAAGGCAGAAGAGTGACACTTCTGAAAGCTGAAAAGGACCTTGGAGACCCTAAGACATAAAAGCTGTATTAGATATCATAATGTTTAGGCAATATAATAGGGTTATAAGACAAAAATAAATACATTAAATAGAACAATACATATTAAGGCAATAATAATATATAATATACTATACATTTAGATTTCCTCATTTTATTAAAAAAAAAGTAGATACAAGACTGAACCTATGTGAATCTTTTTATCATGTAAGTATTTCCAAAGGAGGACAACATATTAAGCAGATGTTAAAATGAAATGATCTTAATAGTTGTCAGAATGAATTTTCTCTTTAAGATAATTTTAATACACTACATATGAGCATAAAAAAAATTGTTTTGGGTTTTTCCCAACTATTTCCTCATCCGTGAAAATGAATCAACTGCCAAGAAATGTGTGATATACTTTCAGAATTTTTGTTTAAAAAAGTACCAGTCTTCAAGAAACAGATAATCTGCTGGAGATGTAAACAAATGAATGTACTAAACAGAACATGTTATAGTTAACAGAGAATATTTAACAAATATTCCTTAATTTCAGTATTTATCACAGGATTCTGAGCTTAATAATTGTGTAATGTGTATTACAAAGATAATGTTTAAGAAATTCCTATAGATGCCATTTATTTAGAAAGTCTATTAGGTACAAGAAAATACTGGTTTGATTTTAATCATTAGAAAATTTAGGTGTGAATTTAGGCCATTTGCAAGCTATTTTAAAATTTGTTTCTAGCTTTAAATAGTAATAAAGAAAAAAGACTTCTGAAAAAAACTGCATTGGGGCTATGAAGAGATGAAATAAATGGAAGAAATTAAATGTATTATGAAAATAAATAAAACTCATTCTTTGAAAAAAAGGTTAAAAAATTCTGTCAGGGAAATTTAAATCAAACAGAAAGAGGGATATCCGTAATGTTACACAAACATGCTTCTAAAAAAGTATTTAATAATAGGGTTTTAAAATCTGTAAGAATGACTTTTTCTAAGTCTGAACTTGTGATTTTATCACTACAGGGAACTCAGTATAAAAACTTTCTTTAGGGGCAGCTAGGTGGCGCAGTGGATAGAGCACCGGCCCTGGAGTCAGGAATACCTGAGTTCAAATCCGATCTCAGACACTTAATAATTACCTAGCTGTGCAAGCCACTTAACTCCATTGCCTTGCAAAAACTTAAAAAAACAAACAACTTTCTTTAATGATTCAAACATTCAATAGTCAGAAACACAAAGTCTTCAAAAGTAAGAATTCTTAACTTGGGAACACGTTTTATGTGCTTAGATCATTGCTTTCCTCTGTAATCCTATTTCTTCAATTATGCATTTAAAAACTTTCTGAGAGGTTAATTGCTTCACCATATTGCCAAGGGTTCCATTTAACACGGAAGAATTTAAAGTCTTGTAGAGGCTACCACCCAAAGGTCCAAAGAGGTTAAGCAGTTTCCCTAGGTCATATAACTTAACAAGTCTTAGAGGCAAGAAGTTTAAGTGCAAGACCAGGCCTCAATCTGCTTCATTTTAGTACAGTGTCTTTTATACAAATTCTGTACAACAAAATATCAAAACACTCATCCAGCTTTCAAATACTGAAAACTATTTGTTTACTAATGGAATTTGTAATTACTTTAACAAAATGTTGTTTAAAATAAAAAATAAACTAAGGAAAAGTCAAGATTGGTTCCATATTGGAAAAATTTCAACTTTTTAAAATTTAATGAAAGAAGGTACTGCCCCAAACCAAACACAACATATAAAAAAGAGTGAAGCCAAGAATTAATAGACTAGAAGGAGGAAAAGGTCTTCAAAAAGAATAGTCAGATTTAATCAGTTTTTTGAAATATCATCTTATAGCACAATAGTTCAGTATTCAAATAATTCCAGAGTTAGAAGATCTATTTCAATTAGTATCAACTAGGAAAAAATGGTCAGAACTAGTTAGAACAGGAATTTTCTCTACAATATACCTAAAAAGTGGTCACTTAGCTTCTTTCTCAAGGTTTCCAGTGAGGAGCCTAGTAGCTTATTCTACTTTTGGACAGCTATAAGACTTTAGCATGTTTTCCTATACATAGCATATCTACTATTCCTGATGCTAGAGACAAAAAGAACAAATCTAAACTCAAACATCAGTCTTTCAAATTCTAAAGGTTATCTATCATTTAGTATTTCTCCTCTTATAGAGTATATATTCTTTGAGCTCAGAGACTGTTTCATTTTTCTTTCTATCCTCATCATTCAACAAAAAGATCCTGACATAGAAGTTTAAAGTTTGATGGATGACCAGACAAACCATTTTACTCCTTCAGTCCTCTTATGTATGTATGAGCCAAGAAACTTTGCACACTATTCTAGTTACCAAAGTTTATGGTGGCATAATCAGATCTTCATAAACAGAGTGAATTCTTTTTAAATGAAAGTACATAAAAATGTCAATTGTATACTAAAATCTAAAGTAATGAAAAACTGCAAAACGGTCTATATAACACTTGAGATAAATCACCAAAGTTGACAAAAAAATTTTTAGCCACTCTAACTCATTTGTAGGTTTTGCCATTTCCATAGCAAAGTGGTACCCATATGGATGAAAGCAATGACCCTGAAAGAACGGAAGTATGTTATTTTTCAAATGTAATTATTATTTTACAAAATATTCCCGACATCTAAATGTTTACATTATTTTTTGTTTATTCACTGCTTCCCAAAAAACCTTTGAGACAGCATGTCATAGTGCATACATTATTTCTGAGCATGGAACTTGAAAGATCTGAGTCCAAATACAGGCTCATTTTTATTAACTTTGACTTTTAGCAAGTCACTTAATCTCAGTTTCACCATCTAATAATACCATTAGAACCTATGTCACAGCATTGTTGACATACAAATGAGATATTCATGTAAACTCTAAAGTGCTCTATCAATGTCATTTATTCTTATTATTTACTATCTGAAATTAGGTTACATTCTTGAAATCCAAAACTGCTTGACAATTAATATCAAATATGAATTTTTGCTAATTTTCAAACTTATCAATTGACCATCAGTTAAAATGAACTATGTCAATTCCTGTAACTCTTATTTCCAATAAATTCTTTGGCATTATTCCCCTCTATACCCTATATTTTTACAAATCTGTACATTTACAATGTAAAATTTATAATTTGCAATTGTTTTTCTACCTCATACCAAAGTGTATCAAACTATTTAAAATATTATTTATGAAAGATTTTATTGCTTATGTCTGAGACATTAATACAACCTTTAAAGTAATTATAATCTTTCTCCAAAATAATTAAATGAATATAAGAAATTATAAGATCTGTAGCAGTATGAGGACTGAAAAGTATTAATACCACTACTTCAAAAGGTTTTTCTTCTTCAGTGACTTTGAAAAAAAGAAAACAGTCTTCTGTATTTGATATTTACCCTATTTTAATCATTGTTTAGATGGCAGGCAGTGAGCCATATGAGGTAACCGCAAAAGCCTCAACTTGGGGAAAATAGAGAGAGATATTTCATCTGAAAGAGACTTTGTAGCTAGTTGCAAATTCGGTTTGAGAGAACAGAGCATTATGGGTGACTAAAAAGGTGATATACTAATTCGTGCTAACAAAGGCATTAATGATGTACTGTGCATGATGCAGACCATATCTGGAGTACTGTGTTTAAATTTGGGTGCTACATTTTAGAAAGGATGATTGTTGATAAGTTCAAAAATATCCAGAAGAGCAACTAGGATTGAGAAGGGTTTTTCAAGATCATGCCATACATATAAGAGTCAGGTAATGGATGTGAGAATAACTTGAAGAAGACCTAAGAGAGTACATGATTACTGCCTTCAATTTGAAGAGCTGTCACATGGAAAAAGGACTGACCTTATTCATTTCTGGCTTAAACAAAACTAGAAACTGTTGCTAGAAGTTAGAAAATTCATTTAGGCTTTATAGAAGAGAAAACTTCCTTAATGAGCTCACTCTGAAAGGGAAATGGATTGCCTGAGAAGTTGTACCAAGAGGCCATCAAAAAGAATAGATGATCACTGGGAGGTAGTGTAAGGAGGATTTTTATTCTGTTATGGGATATAGTAGACAGGTTCTGAAGACCGAACTCAGATTCTATGCCAGTCTAGAGAAGTTGTACCAAGAGGCCATCAGACAAAAAGAATAGATGATCACTTGGAGATAGTGTAGGGAGGATTTTTAATCTGTTATGGGATATAGTAGACAGGTTCTGAAGACTGAACTCAGATTCTATGCAACAGTCTAGGAAATATTTTGGGAATAGCATCACCGGTACTTCCCATTCCTTCAAAGCAGTGAATAAATAGGAACAGTAATATGTACATGTTTAGTCATATGGATACTCTTTAAAAAAAAAAGTTACTATATATCCTTCAATTGTTTAAACAATTCTTAAGTCTGCATTATAGGTCAGGCATTGTGACAGGTACTAGAAATAAAAAGGACAATAATATCTGAATAATTAAAGATTGTTTTTTTAAAAACTAGAATATTTAACAATATAAACTTAGGAAGTGCTTACACTTTACAATTCATCAGTATTTTAAAACTCTTAAATAATTCACTTTTAGTCTTCTAAGATGAAATAATCAACAAACATTAGGTATTTCAAGTACTAGGGATAAAAAGACAAAAACAAAACATTAAGTCCTCAAGGAGCTTATTTACATTCTATTGGTGGAAAAGAAGATATATGAATAGAGACAAAAATAATTGGGAAGGGGGAAGAAGTGAAGTATAGCAGATCAGCAAGAACTTCTGCGACTCAATCTTCAAATCAGAAGAAAAACATTTTACATACTTTTTTTTGTTTTTTGAGGTTTTTGCAAGGTAAATGGGGGTTAAGTGGCTTGCCCAAGGCCACACGACTAGGTAATTATTAAGTGTTTGAGGTCAAATTTGAACTCAGGGACTCCTGACTCCAGGGCTGGTGCTCTATCCACTGCGCAACCTAGCCGCCCCCCCCCCCCCATTTTACATACTTCTAGAGGATGCTCAAAGAATTATGTATTAGTGTCAAGAATGAGTTCTCTGGTTTAAAGTCACAAATATAAACTGATAATCTAGAATTGATCCAATGATTTGATTTTCATACTTAATCCCTGATTTTATAAATCTCTTGGCCTTCAAAATAAATGTTACTAACAAGAGCTCCTCTTTACAATTTTAAATAAAACATATGAGAGTGGGTAGGGTTTTTTTTAATTTATGGAAACTTGCCTACAAGTCTCTGTTAGTAATAATTGTTTAACAAATTATGTTCTAATATGAGAAACAAAATGTTCCAAGGTTAAAAATAGATAGCTTTGAAAAAATATTCCTTGGATTCAGACGTTTAAGTCTCTCCTCATTAGACTGAACCAATTCTGGGGCCTATGTTCCTTCGACCATAATAAAAGAAAGGCCTGGTTTCAGTCACTCCATTTTACTTACATAGTGGCCAAAATCGCCTAAAAAAGAGGTTTTATACCAGACATCAAAAGCAGACAAGTCGGCACACACAAAAGAGGCTCCCACCTCCGCCCTTTCCCTAGTCCCCTCCCAGGTCCGGAGAGAACACAGAAAACACTGGAGGAACACGGGCTCCTCACAGGTGCCCTGGGGCTGGAGGAAAAAGAAAGGGTGGGGGGACCCCAACACCACCCGGCTCGTTCCCTGACAAAGCGTCCGCCGCAGCCCGGGGGAGGTCACCGACGGCACACCTCCAACTCAGGCCGCATTCCCTCCCACAAGCAGCCCAGGCAAGGAGGGAAAGGCCGGCCGGGGGCACGCTCCTAGCGCCAGCGATGCCCGCAGCCCGGGGGGCGGCGGGGCGCTCATCGGCCCCCGCCCCGGGGGCACGCCCACCTCTCGGCGGAGGGCACCGCGCCCGGGGGGGGGTTCTCCCCAAGCCGGCAGGGCCCGGCGGGCACAAGGGCAGGCGCCGCTAGTTGGGGCTCGGGAGAGCGCGCGAGCCGGGAGGAGCCGGGGCCCGGCGCTCCACCTACCTAACGGCCCGGGGCTCGGGAGGCCGCGGCGGGGGCGGAACTCCCGGCGCAGCCCGAGGGGACGGGGACGCGGGCCGCGAAGCAGCGGATGGTGGGGGGTGGGGACTGTGGCGAGCGCCGTCGCCATGTTAGCGCCTGCTCCCCTCGGCGCCCCCCGCCTGCTCCCGGCCGACACCCCGATGGCCGCCATCACTCACCTGCCCCGCTGCCCTGGCTCGCGCGCCGCCCCCGAACGCGGGGGCCGTGACCACGAGCTCCGGCAGCCGCGGCTGTTTACAAACTACCCCCGGAGGAAAGGGCTGAGCTGCACTTTAAAGGCCACGGGCTCCCACAGGCTTCCGTCCGATCTCGCGAGATCTTCCCGACAACGCTTTCCTCCGCCCCTTCCTCGCCCTCCCCCTACATTGCCCCTCCCACGTCCCCTTTCCCTCCTCTTCCTGCCGCAGGACCAACTCCTAGTCAGGTGGTGCCGGCTGGCTAGACCAAGGGGGTGGGGCGTGGGGTTAAAGGAAGAGGAGGGGCGTAAAGGCGGGTCGGCTCTGGCGATTGGTCGAGAAGCACGGTGGGGCGGGAAGAAAGCAGGAAGAGGAAGGAAGTAGAAACTTCTCTCGGGTTAGACGCGGGTGCGGCGGCCTGTGATTGGCAGAAGCGTAAAGCGTGGGAGGTCGGTCGTGCGATCCGCCGAGATCCTCGGGATTGGAGGAGACTTAGATAGGAAAGGAAGCGTGGCGTTTCAACTCGGTCGCTTGAACTCTTATGGCCCAAAGCTGGGCGGGGCTTGGCGTGAGGAGGTGCTACCCTCTCCTCCGGTTACTCCTCCGGAGGCGGCTGGCCCTCGGCCTCGGCGCCGCCCGCCAAGCCTCGGGGCGCCAAGCCTCGGGGCGCCTGCGCGTTCCCTGCCTGCTACCTGAGGGGCTCCGCCCGCTCCTGCCACGTCAGACAAGAGGCGGAGCTGAGATTCTGCGAAGGAATGGGCTTTTACTCATTTAAAGAGGAAAAGAAAGGCAAGGATGGGGTAGCTTTGAGAGTTGCTAACCACGGTGGTCCTTTGCTTAGTTTGTCTTTGAGGACAATTTCCAATGAAATATAGTGAGACCGAGTCGAAAGGGGTCTTGTCTAAACAGCCTCCACAGCATGGACTTGACCTGCTTGTAAGAGGAGTGATCTGCCAGGCACCCCTCATGGGGCGGCACAAAGGGAGATGCTGATTTTTCCCTTTAGCACTAGAATTTAAAGCTTCTCTTGTCCACAGTCGAGACTGCAGATGGTCTCCTGGATTCCTATTTGCAGTTGGAATTTACCTTCTTAGTTATCACTTTTCAGGGATTTTTTTCTTTTTTTTTTCTTTAGGTTTTTTTGCTGGCCAAGGGGGTTAAGTGGCTTGCCCAAGGCCGCACAGCTAGGTAACGATTAAGTGTCTGAAGCCAGATTTGAGCTCAGGTTCTCTTGACTCCAAGGGCCTGTTGTCTAATCACATCTAGCTTGCCCAAGGCCGCACAGCTAGGTAATCATTGAGTGTCTGAGGTCGGATTTGAACTCAGGTACTCCTGACTCCATGACCGGTGTTCTATCCACTTATCACCTAGCCACTCCCAGTCTTAGCATTAGGGAATCAGTCTAGCATTTGGATTCTGAGAATGAGTCGTTTATTATATAATTATTACCTGTGTAAACTTGGGGAAATTATTTACCACCCCGTGCTCTCAGTTTCTTCATCTGCAAAAACGAAAGGACTTAAATGAGATCACCTTTCAAGTCCCTTACAGCCTTAATTCTGTGATGCAGATGTGATGTAAATGGTCTCTCTTTTCAGCTTTTAGGAAATGAAGAAAATCACTTTTTAAATTCTGAAAATACTTTCCCATCCATTAGTAATCCCACCGAAGAATGGCTAACTCACAAATAGAAGGGTTTGTTTCTTCATTTTTGCTTGTACTTTCATAGGATTTAGAATTGGAAAAATCCTTAAGTGATCATCCAATCCAAATTCCTCATTTTGCAGATGAACTGAGACCCAAAGAGGTTGAGACTTGATCAACATCACAACCTAGGATTCAAATATAGGTCTTGTAACTGCAAATCTAGTGGGTTCTTTTCACTATTAATTTAAGAGTCATGAAGTATCTGCTATTTGCCAATCACCAAGCCCTGTTCTTACAAAAAAAAATTCAGACTCCATACTTCTAGAAGATCACATTTTCCTGGAAGGATAAACTGTGAACAAATATTTATGGAAAGAAAACTGAAATTATGAAATGTGGTCCACAGACTATTTTTGATTCATGCTTAGAAACCAATAATTATATCACTTTTTCTTTATTCCTGGTACCTGTAATACTATTTTTTTCTAATTAGGTTTAAATAAAAATCCACCGTGCATTTCGCTAATAGCAAATTTCAGAAGTATTGGGAACTTAAAATATAACTTGTTACCCATCAGCAAAGTTATTAATTTCAACCTTTTGAAAAAGTTATAGAAAACTGTATATAGAAATATTACCAAAATTAGCATTTTTATAACTATTCATCTCAGACATCACTTATTATTCCAATAGAGAACATCTGTCATCTTTACAGATGACTTTATAAAGCATATTGATTTTAACAAATCCACTGAAAGAAGATTCTAGCATTTCATTTAAGCTTCCCTGAAATGTGATTTTTGGCTCTACCATCAAATCACAGGTGTGCTCCTAAAAATCATGAAAAGCAAGTGTACTTAAATGTCTTAATAATCATTCTCAAATTCTGTATTACAATATATGAATTTCACTGATTTCAGTTATATTAGTCAAGTCTATTTGTTCAGTGGATAATGCCCTAAGTTAGAGACTTTGGTACTGGTCTGAAAAGTATGATAAATTCTACCCTAATGAAACTTGTGAACCTTTTATAAAATGTACTTTTTAGAAAAGCAAATTTTTTTCATTATTCTCTAATCAGTTTTTTTATCTTAATGTTCAAATTTTTAACAATTTCTCATGGCATGAAAAATAAACTGGACTGAGAATCAGGAGATGTGGGTTTTAGTTCTGGTTTCACCAATGTAGCAATTAAGCATTAAGCAAGTCGAATGCAGAATATTTATCTGTAAAATAAGGAAGGATAAGGAGTAAGGCTGATTTCTAAGTTCCCAACATAGCTACAATTCTATTCTGTTTTAAAGCAGATTAAATTATTAATATTTAATATGGCATACACTCAAAAATTATCTTTGTATATAAATGTACTCAACAAAGTAAAATCTAAATTGATGTATGGATAGTCATAGATTATATTTCAAAGGTAAAGAATGTGCTGTTCAATAATGGTATCTGGCATTAAAAATAAGGTTGTAATGGCACTGGATCTTTTAACAGATTTCTGGCATACAAATATGTACATGAGCCAATTCAATCCTCTTTTAAAAACTAATTTTCAATACACTAAAGACAAGAAGGATGCCAGATTATTAATGCTTGAACATTAAAAATTAAAATTATGGTAACTTCCCAAATTTAATAGCAAACATCAAAGCAAATCATTAAAATGAACTGTTTAAAAAGCAAACTCAAAACTACAACCTGCATCTATCAGAAATTAAAAGTATTCACTTTAAAAATACTGATCTACAAAATGCAGAGCAAATAGATCATAAACAAGTCTGGAATGAATCATTAAAATTGTGCCTCTTTACCCTTTTCGACATTTTATAAGAGAAAGGCAGTTGCAATTAGGACCAGAAAATTTCATAAAGTATTATATAGTTCAACAGAAAGGAAATAGCATAAGTGTATTTTAACACAGTAGTTATTTTCCTGAAAACTTTCTTGTGTATTTAATTTTTGTAAATCAATCATTTTCTTATTGACATACATTAAAGTTTTGAGATGCTTTATCTTCATTTCTGATTAATCTTCAGTTGGCAGTGATTCCTAATATTTTGGCTTTAAAATTCTCTTGCTCTCCTGATTCACTCAATCTCCCTGCCAAGTAGTTAATGATTTACTTAAATGGACTAGGGGAGCTTTCTATTTAAAGGAACTCTTCCATGAATCCTTTCAGAAAGAAAATACTTCCTTAGCATGAATAATTATTTTATGATGGCTTTTATAAATTATTTTTTTAAATATTGAGTTTTCTAAAAAAATGAGGAAAATTATGGCAGATCAAAGAATGATAGAAAATTAGGATAAACAGTTTGTGAAGGAAAGAGGTACACATAGTAGCCAATTAGATTGCAGACATTACTACCAAAATCCTTTTTCCCCATGGCCTTTTCAAATATTTTTTCTTTTAACTCTCTTTCCCAATTCATCATTGACTTTATACTTCCTTTTCTCTAACCTCAGTTAACTCTGTCATTCACTTCCTTCCACCTATAGTAAATGTCTTCAAAAACCTGGTTTTCCTTTCTTTGTCCCATGACAAAATGCTTTTTTCCTAGCTTGATCCATCAACAATCCAGTGTCAGAATGCTGAACCTTAAGTATGAAGTCTTCCATAGTAGAATGGGCAGATAAAAAATTCATTCCAACAGTTACCAAGGTAGCTGAAGCAGGTGCTATGGAGTGTTTAGAACTTGGCTAGATATTGAAGATGCCAAGATCATCCACTGGATCTAACGTTATTACTAGTTGTCTTGACTCTTTCTTGCCACTGGACCATGATGACTGGAAGAGAGACTGAGGTTTACAACTTTATGCAACTGCCTCACTTAAATCCAATTTACATATGATCAAAAGACATCACCATACCACTTTACCATTCCTCAAAGTCCTGTGGCCATAGGTAAATAAGGATGCTGCAGATACAGATACTCTGGGAGTTATATAGTCACTACCCCGCACATGGATGGCCCAGGCCATAGGATCATTTCCTCACTGAAAGCAGCAGTGGGACTCAGCAGCCCCCTGGTGTCTGAGCAGTCATTTTAAAGATTACCCTGCTCAACTCCTGGTGTGAGGAAAGGCCTAGAAAAGGTGCCCTAAAAATTTTCTTCTTGTCCAACCAGTCGAGACATAAAAAAATGTACAAAAACTTTTTCAAAGAAGATTCCACTTATCATCAATGCATGGAATCGAACACTCTTAGATAAACACAAGATCCAATAAACCTGAAAGATAAACAGCTCTTGTTACAAAAGAACTCAACAGATACCATAACCAAAGAGCAGTCCTGAGTAAAGCTTATTGAAGTCAGAGCTGGATACATGTTTTCTAAAGTGGTTACAGAGAAGGGGAGTTTTATGAAGTTGCAATAGGTTTTCTATAAAAACTAATCTAGTTAACATTCTTGAATGCCTACCAAAAGGAGTAAATAACAGGTTCAGGATAATGAGATTACCACTTGTAGAAAAACGGCATGTTATCATCAACAATGCCACCATGATGAACCCTGGCGAAGTTAAAGAAAATATTATGAAGACCTTTATCAATATACCAAAAGATGACAAGTTCATAATTCTGTTTGATTTTAATGCTCAGATTACCAGACATATCAGGGAGTCCTTGGGAAGAATGGAGCTGGAAACAGCAACAGTAATGATCACCTACTACTGAAGACTTTTGCACTGTCTTCCATTTACCTAATGGCAATAAAACTAACTAGATGCACCCTTGCAGTGAACACTGGCATCTAATAGACTATGTGACTGTAAGGTGAAGAGATAGACAGGATGTGAGAGTGAAAAAGGCAATGTGTGGGGCAGACTGCTGGGCTGATCACAGACTCATCAATTCCAAGCTAAGTATTCACATTCAACCTAAAAGGAGGTCTCAAGGCAAAATGACTACTGAAAAAAATTAATGTCAAGAGATTAGAGTGCCTCTCTGATTGGAAACAGTTTATCGCTAGCTTGAAGGGAAAGTTGGGCTTTACATCAGTTCTTTTAAGTCTTCCCAGATTTTTCTGAAGTCATCCTGCTTGTCATTTCTTATAGCACAATAATATCCCATCACAATAATGTACTAAAGCTTATTTAGCCATTCCGTAGTGGATGAGCATGTCCTCAATTTCCAATTCTTCTGCTATAAATATTTTGGTACAATTAGGTCCTTTCCCCTTTTTTATGTTGCTGATAAATTTTTAAATTAATATGATTTGATGGGAAAAAAATTATCCTATGAACTCAACCTAAAGCTTTTAAATGAGGAAAAGGAGACCTGACTCAATGATATTAATCAGGTGATACTCCACCATTATCCATTATTTTTTCTATTATAGTTTCAAAGGCAACACGGTTTAGTAGATTTGAGCTCTTGGCTTGAAATCAGGAATAGCTTGGTTCAAATGTGCTTTTGAATACTAGATGGCATGTAACTGCGGTAAAGTCATTTAATCTATATAGATGCTATAATGTTTGGTATACAAAAAATATAATTCAGTTATAAATTTACTATTTTAAATTACCTTGGGGTTTGTTTGTTATAATGGAACTATAGCCCACCTACATATTAATAGGTCATCTTTTTTAATTTTTGCTGATTTATAAGGGAAAAACAACCCTTAACATGATAACATACTTAATGAATAACTGAGTCATTAAATGTAAAGCTGAAAGGAATAGACATAAAAATCATCTAGTCCACCCTCTTCACTTTTCAGATTATGAAACTTCTGTCAGTAAAACAACTAGTCAGTGTGGTAGCTAATGAATGTCACAGCCATCAATGCAGATCTCAACTTGCTGCTCAGCATTGCCATTTTTAAAAAAAATTATTGTCAAGTAAATATTGGTAGAGACAACAAATGTTGATAGTATGTATTGGTCTCCTTGGTTAAGAAGATAATAAGGATGGGAAAAGCCTCTACTCTTCAAATTAGCGGGAAAGAGAATATTCTGCACAGACAGGAAAAACCATAAGGAAGAAAAGAGGAAAATTCTAAGGAGACGAAGCCAAAATTAATTTCATAAGGGTTAAGAAGTTGAATGGAATAGAATAATTTACTAAAAGAGAAGATAGAAGGAACCCTGAGCATTGGGAACCATATAACAGTTCTGATGTACTTTTTCCAGAGCAAAGGGTTGGACCTTAAGAGGAGAAAGTATTTCTTAATATTCTTTGGAAGGATAAGGGAGGAGGCACTTATGCAGAATAAGGCTATTTCTTACTGACTGAAGGAAGAAGAATTGTCATAGTGGTAATTAACACATATACTGCGGCAACCATATGGTGACCTACTAGGGATAGTCAAGTTCTTATCCCAAGACAATGTGACAGGGAAGTTTCCTGAACTTTTTCCAAATCTTCCTTTTATTTATGTGAAAACAAATGATAAACTCAAATACTAAAAGGTATTTGTGATCTCATCCATTTGAGAGTTCCCTCTAATGATGCAGATTAAAGCACAGTCATGCTTACAAAGCCTAAATGAGTCTCAAAAGCTCTTCCAAGCTCGACATAGGGATGCTAGAAGTCATCCTTACTTTTTTTTTATTTTAGGTTTTTGCAAGGCGAATGGGGTTAAGTGGCTTGCCCAAGGCCACACAGCTAGGTAATTATTAAGTGCCTGAAACCGGATTTGAACCCAGGTACTCCTGACTCCAGAGGCAGTGCTTTATCCACTGCGCCACCTAGCTGCCCCTCATCCTCACTTTTTACAAATTATTTTTACCTTTTTATTCATCTTGTAAACCTCTATTTTGATCTTTGATTATGCTTGGGATGACAAAATACAGATATATTTGTCAATCCTTTTTAAAAATGTATTTACCCTCCACTGCTTCCTTCTGCTTTTATGACTTGATCTTATTCATAATTTTCTATCTTTATCAGATTTTGTGAATTAGTTTATATTCTAATGTGGTATTGCCTTTGCTAGTCATATTTTTTGGCTTTGGTAAGTCAAATATTTGCTGTTAGACTTTTTTAGGTTCTGTTATTTTCCTTATTGTGACAATTGATTTAAGTTCAGGATAAAATTATTTTAGACATTGATTGTGATTTTTGTCTTCCATTTCCCATTTAGATTTTCAATAGCTTTTAAAAATATTCAAGGTTAAATGTTTTCAATTATATGCCATATCTTTTTCAAATTCTTTATCTTATTTATTATAAATTCTGATCTCAGCTCTGTTGACTTGATGGTCTGACTAGAGAGAACTGACTCAGGGAAAACTTTCACATCCATAATAATTTTTAAAAAAATTTAAAACATAGTAAATGTCATTCTTTGTGGTGGTATTTGATACCTATCATATCCAGTTTCTACTAATTCCATCCCCCTTTTTTTAGAGAATGATATAGTGGCATGATACCTCTGCATTATTTATCTTTTGTTATCTATCAAAACTTCTTTCATTTATTTCTCCTAAACCAAACTTTCTGATATATCTCTCCCATTCTCACCTTTTCCCACCTTTACATCAAAGCCATCAAGTATCAGAGTAGGTTTATTTGATTTAGTGCGTGTTAGCAAGTTTTTCCATGGAATTTCTTTTCTGTTTTGTCCT
This sequence comes from Macrotis lagotis, assembly GCF_037893015.1. Lineage (NCBI taxonomy): Eukaryota > Metazoa > Chordata > Mammalia > Peramelemorphia > Peramelidae > Macrotis > Macrotis lagotis. The sequence goes on along the minus strand of NC_133658.1, from coordinate 687,199,214 downwards.
TAGCAACTAATGTTGGTGTATAAACTACAGTCTTATTTAGTATGATAATACTTATCATTAGTATTTCAATAAATAAGGACAAAATGTTCCATAATGTTGTTAGTTTAATTGTAGGCCTTTAGATATACAATAACATATCCTCTAACTCCTATCTTTTACTCTCCTAGAAGTGCCTATGAGCCATCCTTCCATTTAATTGCAACTTCTTTCTTTTGATATCATTTATAAGAAAGAATATCAAGGTTGATATGATTCAGCTACTTCAACAATATATCTACTCATCTCCTATTTAAAGTACCAGATGTTAAATTTAGTTGTTGTCTGTTTTGTTTTTTTTAAGTTTTTGCAAGGCAAATGGGGTTAAGTGGCTTGCCCAAGGCCACACAGCTAGGTAATTATTTAGTGTCTGAGACCAGATTTGAACCCAGGTACTCCTGACTCCAAGGCCAGTGCTTTATCCACTATGCCACCTAGCCGCCCCGTAAATTCAGTTTTGTTAACAGTCTAAAATCTGTGTGATTCTTAGCACTCCCTGTCCGGAGACTGGGGTAAGAGTAAAGAGGATGGCCCGAACAAAATTTCCCTATTGAACAAATTGAATATTAGACTGCTATATTCATTGCAGCAATTGTGTATATATCAAAGTAATTGGTTGTGTTCTAACCTATAGTTTTACATATCCAATATAGGTCAGCTAGTTAATTAGCATTTGTTCAGTGCCTACTATATGCCAAATACTGTGCTAAGAAGTGAGATTACAAAGAAGGGCAAAATACAGTCATCGCTCTCAAAGAACTCACAATCTTATAGGGGAAACAACAAATAAACAACTATACAAACAAGATTATAAAGAATAATTTGGAGATAGTCAGCAGCAGGAAAGTAGAAGCATTAAGGAAGAACAGGATCTTTTTTTCTGGGATTTCAAGGTATCCAGAAGACAGTATAATAACATGCATCAAGAAAATATGCACTTGTGAGATGATCAACTATGGTAGACTCAGCTCCTCTTACCAGTTCAGTGATTAAGGACAATGCTAAAAGATTTGTAATGGAAAATGCAATACTCATCCAGAGGATAAACTTTGGCATCTGAAAGCAGGTCTAAAGCATACTCTGTTCACTTTTTTTTTTAAGATTTTTCAAGGCAATGGGGTTAAGTGGCTTGCCCAAGGCCACACAGCTAGGCAATTATTAAGTGTCTGAGGTCAGATTTGAACTCAGGTACTCCTGACTCCAAGGTCAGTGCTCTATCCACTGTGCCACCTAGCCACCCCTGTGTTCACTTTTTAAAACGTTTTTTTATGCTTTTTTCTTTCTTTCTCATGGGTTTTTTCCCCCTATAGTTCTAATTCTTATTTCACAGCATGACTGGTTTGGAAATTTGTTAAACATGGTTATTAGCATGATTAAACTTAGATTACTCACCGTCATGGGGAGGGAAGGGAGGGTGGTAGAAAAATGTGGAACTCAAAAACTTACAAAAAGATGAATGTTCAAAACTGTTTTTGCATGAACATTAAAAACAAACATCAGCAATAAAAAGAAGATATTCACCTACCTAGAAATCCATGAATGAAGCATAAGTGGGAGAGTATTTGGTCAACAATCACCAAAGGAAGAAGGGAAGCTTAATACCACAATGGAAGTATACTACTACTGGTCGCTGAACCTGTGCCAGAAAATAGGTAAGTTCCTGGCATAGATCACAAAACTATCACAGCTTATAGTGCTGAATAAGTCTCTTCTTAAAGCTTCTTCACTTGCCTTGTTCATTTGATCTTTCATAAGATGAGAGAAACACGGATGGGAACTGCTATTCTGAAACTGACACTTACAAATCAAAATAATAATATTAGCTAACATTTACATAGTGCTTACTATGTGCCAGGGTCTTACTTCAACTGCCTCATTTGATCTTCACAACAAGCCTCAGAATTTAGGTACTATAATAATTCTCATTTTAGAGAAGAGGAAACATGCAAACAGAAGTTAAGTGACTTTGCCCAAGGTCACCCAGGTTTTAGGTGCCTAAGCCAATTACAAATTCAGGTCTTCCTGATTCTAGACCTTGCATGCTCTTCATTGCACCAAATGGCAGAAGAAACATGCAAGATAGAACTTATGCTAGTTTAGAGAAGATAATAGATTAGGAGGGCAATGCTAGACATAGTCTGAAATACCCTGATCTTTAAAAGAACATATTTCAAAGGATAGAAACCCATAGCCCAAAACTAAAAGGTAAGTTGACTCGAAAATCAGCAGGAAATTCTGACAATGTAGTTATTGATTATGATGAGAAAAAAGGTAATTATCTTTAAAAAAAATCTTAAGATTGCATAAGGAGCTCATCAATGAACTGAGATTTTAAAGAAATACAAGAGAGATAAGGAAGGTAACTGAGGATGAATACAAAACAATGACTAGATCCTAATAGTGATTTCAGGAAGACTATAAGTTATTGTCAGATAATTAGCTAAATCTTGTGATAAATAATAGACACTAACAAAAATATTTTTTTCAAATGTGTTAGAAACAGAATAGATCAAGAGATGGATAGGACTCCTACTTGGAGGAGTAAATAGAAAGATAACGTGTCAGAGGAAAGGGGAAACTAGTGGATTCATATTTTGTTTTTCCTTTTCTCTAATAAAGATTTGTTTCCAAATCTTAACTTTATTAAAAAAGAAACAAGAATAGTTAATATGGAATTAAAACAGAAAATAAATGAGGAAATGTAAGAAAGTCCTGTCATTGTGTTACTTGGTTAAAATGAATTACAACCCAGGGTAATAACAAAACATGCTGGCATAATTGCTTAATCTTTGAAGAATGTGACTTTTGAGAAATGGCAAATGTGAGCAGTACAATGAGATTACAGACTGGCAAATGCTGTGTTTTTCAAAAGGAGAAAGAGCTTCTAGTTAAATTCTGGGATGGATTATTTAAGGAACTATAAGTGCTCAGAAGAAGTGATCACCAACAGGAATTAAGAACAGATGACTACAGGTGAACCTCATTTTAATTTTGGACAAAGCTAATAGATTGCGGAAATAGCATTACAATGATATAGCTGGGTGTCAGCAAGAAATTGTACAAAATCTCTATGTGGAGGAGCACAGGAGCCCTGGATGTGGAGCCAGGAAATCTGGGTTCAAATCCTGTCCCAAACATATTAAGTTAGGTGTTTCTTTGGGAAAGTTATTTAACATCTCTGAACTTTCATTTTCTCATCTCTCCCTACTTCATAGGGATAGTAGGAAGAAAGTGCTTTGCTAATTCTTAAGTGTTATAGAAATGTGAATTATTGTAACTTTCTTATAAACATTTTGAGAAGATGTGAAGGCCCAGATTCAGAATTAGGAAGATATGAATTCATATATTGTCTCTGATACCTGCTGGCTGTATCACTATGGGCAAGTCACCTAATGTCCCACCACCCTAAACAACTCTAAGACTATCCTCACAGGAAGCTCCCTTTATCAGTAAAATCATAAATGTGGTCAAAAGAGAGAAATCAGCTTGATGAAAGTAGCTTGTGAGGCTGGTGGGGATAGATGACGTAAGAAGTGACTGAGGGGTATTAAGAACCAGATAACTAATTCAGAGAAAATTAGGATGATTAAAGATGAGTGTAAGTCTCAAAGAGGTTTCTCCAGGAGAATTACAGAGTTCTGTTTGTCCTTGGCTAGATAGACATTTGATCAATGACTTAGATAAAGGCAACATTCTTTTCAAATCTGTGGGCAAATTCAGTTTGAAGAGCATGGCTAATAGATGACTATATTTCTAAACTTTGGTATTTCTGTTACTGACACTATTATCTTTTCAATAACTCAGATTCACAAACTTGGAGTAATCAATGACTTTTCATTTGTTTCAGTCACTATATCCACTATTTGCCAATTTGGTCAATATCCCATTCTCTACTTTATTTTCTTTCCTCCCTCCTCTCCTATCACACAGCTTCTCTATTGGCTTAGATCTTCATCACCTCTCATCTTGACTATTGCAATAGCTTCCTGATGGGTTTCCCTAAATCTAGTTTCATCCCATCTCTAATCCATCCTTTTCACAGCTGTCAAATTGATGCTTCTATTACTCAAAAATTTCATTGACTTCTCTTCAAAGAGAAATACAAACTCCTCAGCTTTGTATTTAAAGCCCTCCACAATCCAGTGCCTATTTACCTTTCCAGTCTTTTTCATATTACTCCTCTTCATGTACTTACCACTCTAGTTCCAATCTACTGTTCTTGTGCATGACATTCTATACTCCATCTTTTTTTGCCTTTTTGCCTTAGTTCAAATATTTGGAAGGCACTCTCTCCCTGTCTACCCTATATAATCCTCATCTTCCTTCAAAGCACCACTCAGTCACTTCCTCCATGACACAGTTCCCAATCCCCCATTATTATCACTCAAAATTTCTTTGAATTACTTTGCATATGTTCTATATTTAGTCATTTTATATGCATGGATTTCCTCAGTTAAATGTAAACTGCTCAAAAGCAGAGGATATTTCATTTTCATCTTTTTTATGTCCAATACCTAGCCCTATCATTTAAGTAATAAGTTGTTAACTTGAATGACAGAATTGGGATCCAAACATGTTGGAATTGTAGATAGAATTTAATAAGATAAAACTTATAAGAAAATATTTGATAGTTTTAGATTTTAGATAAGGAGTGTTATCAAAGAAACAGAAGTTTAGCCCAGAAAAGAGAATTTTTTTTTCTATTTTGTTTTTGCAAGGCAATGGGGTTAAGTGACTTGCCCGAAGGTCACACAGCTAGTCAATTATTAAGTGCCTGAGGGTGGATTTGAACTCAGGTCTTCCTGACTCCATGGTGCTCTATCCACTACACCACCTAGCTGCCCCAGAAGAGAAAATTTTAAAAAGATTTTATAACCATTCTTAAATATTTTAAGAGTTGTACTATGAAAGGATTAATTTTTTGGTTGGTCCCTGAGGGAAGAATAAAATTAACACTTTCATTGAATTTTTTCTTTTATGTTTAAGGAGTTAAGTGACTTGCCCGAGATCACACAGCTAGCTAATTATTAAGTGTCTGAGGCTGGATTTGAACTCAGGTCATCCTGGCTCCAAGGTGGGTGCTCTATCCATTGTGCCACCTAACTGCCCCAGGTTCACTGGATTTAACTTGCAGGGAGACAAATAAGGAAAACATTCAATAATTAGAGGTCTCAAAAAACCAAGAATGGACTATCATTAGAATATAAAATCCTTGTCACTACAGATCTTCAAGTGGAGATTGAATGACTAGGTATCAGGGATATGTAGATATGAATCTAAGATTCATATTTTGGGAACTCTGAGAACCCTTCCTACTCTGCATATTTTTAGAAAAAGCTGAAAAAAAAGGGAAGAACAATTTTAAAACTTTTAGGGGAAAACAAATTATACTATACAGATTTTTGCCTAATCATTTTAGTTTTCTATACAATCATTATATTTCTTGCTTTTGCTTGAAAAAATAAAATTCCCTCCAAAACAGGACCTTATTATGTTCTTCTATTTTGAAGTTATATACAACTGTTTTTACTGAATGTATAAGAATTGTAATTATCTTTCAGTGTTTTACAAAAATCTAATAACTGGAGATCTTTTAGAAATTATTTTGGTGAGACAGGCTGGTAACCCAGGGATATTTTTAACTCTTATGGTGCTAAAACTTTTTTTCCCTTTCGTCCAGTACTGAATATTTTGGGCCAAATTTGGTCCAAATTTTCACAAGGGATCAATTGTTTCACAAGGGATCAATCAGTTGCAGTTTGTTAGTTTCCTCATACAACTAAACAACTAAATAACAAAAGTTGCAGAAATCATTTATTTTTCAACAATACATTTCTCACACAGAAAGAGTTAGACATTTTAATCTTTTTTTGACAAATTCTAATTCAGATTTTTTCAATATTTCAAATCTTCCCTTATCAATAAGCCAGAAAGTCCTCAAGGTGAATGGGGGGGGGGGGGGGGAGCAAAAACTAGTTTTGCTAACACCATGCCTCAGATCATTACATTTCCAATTACTATTAGTAGCATATTATCACAATATAAAGAGTCATGACATCTCTAACTACAGTTTATAAATGAAATCAGCTAATATGTGAAATAATTTTGCTTTTTTGTCATTAATAAGACAAAGATTACTGCCTTCATTTATTTTGATATATTCAATTATGAGATAATGAAATCAAGAATATTATTTAATTTTGAAGCATTAAAGTACCCATCAAGGAAAAAAATTCAAAAGTTTCAGTTCCAATTCTAAATAACATAGTATACGAGAAGTATTCATAAATGCATAAGGTATTTTAAAAATACTGTAAAAAAAAGCTAACAAAAATTTAGTGGGTTTTTACCTAAAGCTTAAGTTTACAACTATGGTATAGTCAACATGATTTTTTTGGTTCCACAAATATTTTCACACTGTTTTTATTCCTATTTCCCTTTCTGACCACAGCATCCTTTTACTTTCCATATTCCTCATTACTCCTTGAATCTATTTCTACATTAATCCCAGGGTACCAACCATTTCAACAATGCTCCTGGTACTTTCTTTCATGACTATTTGGGGCCCAGATCATTTGACTTCAGTATCCTCATCTGTAAAATGAATGAGATTGGCCTAAATGATCTTCTGATCTTTATGACCCTAAATCTGATGATAGTATATTTGGGTAGAAGGAAAGTACAAGAGAAATTCAAATTTCAACTTAGCTCAAGCTCCTACCCAGAAGCCTAGGGACATCTTGCACTTCAATCATTTGTCAGAGGAAGATTTTATTTGAAGAAGGGGTTGGGGAATAAATGAACAAGAAACATACAAGAACATTAAGTCCAAAAGATCTTGTCATTTCCTTAACATCATAGCAACAAGAGCCTTCTTATGTATACCAGAATCACCTGTAAACTATAAAATGCCTGGAATCTGTTGCAGTGTCCTCTGCTAGCATTTTTTTTTAGCAGATAGACTCTTTTTAGCAGATAGGCTCAGTCTTTATCACTCAGAGTCTTCTACTACAGATCACAAAGAAGGCATCAAAGAACTTCTGCATTCACATTCTCACAGGATCAGAGAAGTTTTGTCACTGCTATGGAGCAGTATTCCTAACTTCCTTTGGTGTTCTCTCTCTACCACAGAGATAAAATAATGAAGTAGAGAGATAGATAGATAGTAGAGATAAAAAAAATGGAGTAGAATTTGTTACAAAGGAAGATCGGGATAGTTGTCATGATCTTAGACAAAGTTAAAAAACTAAATGAGAAAGAAAGGAAACTATATAGTGTCACTAATATTATTTAATATTGTTTTAGACCATTTAAAATAATTAATATAAAATACCTGAGAACATACCTGCCAAAACAGACACAGGAATTAAATGAACAGAAACATAAAATGTTATTTATACAAATAGTCATTTAAATAATTGGAGAAGTATTCGTTGTCTACGAGTAGATAAAGCCAATATACACTTATCCTTTCCACAGTGAATAGAGTACTCTGGTGACTCTGGTCAAGTCACTTAACCCTGTTTGACTTAGTTTCCTCATCTGTAAAATGAATTGGAGGAGAAAATGACAAACCACTACAATAGCTTTGCTGAGAAAAATCTCAAATATGATTAAAAAAAAGGGTCATATTGCCTATCTCTATTCTTTCAAAATAAGAGGGGTATATACCATCACTTACTATTGACCTACAAAACTAGAAAAAGAATCAAACCAGACTATCGAATGTTGAACTGAAGAATGGCAGAGAGAGACCATGTCACCAAAATGTATGAAATGTTAGATTGCAGTTACAATTATCCTTTTCATCTTGCTGGAATTAAAGATGTGACACCACCTTGATCTGGTAAATCTGCATAAAATGTTTTGGCTCTCCTTTAGTATCAGAGAAGTCTGAATTTTATTTTTCTTTTGGGGGATATTTACCATACCTTGTAAAATTGGATGAAGTATTTGATCATAAGCTCTTTGCTGGCCTTCAGAGTGTAGCTTCTTCAACCCCTCCCCTGCCAAAATTCCCATTTTTATTTCTTATTTCAAAACAAGAATTAGAGAAAGTTGCAATGTGGAAGGGATGACATAATAAAAAAAAATGACAATTTTACTTACCCAATCTATGGTTACCGTAGATTGTATGCCATACAATTAAATTACTAAAAATTTTATTTTACTGAACACAATTTCAATAAAACTAAGGGAGAAAAATAAAAAGGAAGGAGATTCAGCAGTACCAGACCTTAAACTATATTATAAGGTAAGAGTATTATTGAAGTATAAAATGGATATTTATTATTTTAAATGAAAAATTTATTGTATAAATAAAAATACTATAGCCATGATTAGAAGGAAAACAGAAAATTGGGGGAAAACTTTCATGGACAATCTCTCAGATAGGGAATGATTGTGATAGAATACCGCAGTGATATAAGAAATGATGTGCTGGTTGATTTAGAAAAAAAATTGAAATACTTGGATCTAGGAAGGAAGATGTTACCCATCTTCAGGGAAAGAAATGATAAATAAAAATATACATAATATGGTCTTTCTCATATGTCTCTATATGTGTGTGTGTGGATACATCTAAATATATTTGCATTTAATTGTAGGGGAAGGGGTAAGTAAAAAATATTAAATAAAAAAGTATAGAGAACACAAAAAAAACTTAAGAGGGAATCAATCATAGAAATAGTATTTATTACATAGATTTCTATGAAATAGAAATGATTTTAATATTGAATCCTCTCCTATTCTGCAGTGCTCATGGAAATGTTCTTTTTTCTTTTCCCATTTTATATTTGTTTAAAATGAAATAAAATTTTGTTAAATTCAAAAAACAGAATACTACTGAGGGTACAAACCTTGGAATGGGAAAAACGGTGGTGCCCTCAAAGAAGTGGGAACTTCAGAAGAGCTTTAGGAAAGAGGATAATGGGTTTCTTGGGATAATATTGAGTTTGAGGTTTGTCTAGTAGATTCAATTTGAAATGTCCAATAAGTAACTGGTGATAGAGGGTTGCAGCTGGAAATGGTGATTATATCAATGGGAGGTGCTGATGAAGCCAGTAAGAGAGCATACATAGAAAAGAGCCAGCAGAAGAGGATGTAAGAGAAAGTCCAAGGACAAAGGATTAAAGCTGCAGAAAGGCAAATTGAGACTTGTCAGGAAAAAAATGCTAACAATTAGAATTGTCCCAAAGTGAAATGTATTACTTTGAGAGGCTTTGGATTATTTCTCCTTAGATATCGTCATGCAGAAGCTGGATGACTATTTGTGGCCCGTGTTGTAATGGAGATCCTTTCCAGTAGGAGATGAAGGAGATAACCTCCATATTCCCTTCCAGCTCTCAGAATTCATTCTCTGTCTCCTTTTGAAAGGGCTTTGCTCTGGCACACCTCAGTTGAGCTCTTTCAAGGCTGCCAGAACACTTTGATTGGTCCACAGTTTCTATTCATGAAGCAGTGGAGGCCATTCTATAAAGCAGACAAGTATAGAGGGTATTTGGAGTCTCCTCAGTACCTCTACCAGCACACTCACTCCAGAGTAGCTCCACCTATCCAGCCTCCCCCCCCCCCCCCCCCCCCCCCCCCGCCTTTAGAGTACTGGATTAAGAAATCTGGACTCTGGGACTACCCTTTCCACAAATATCAACACCTAGAACAAGCCCTTCATCTCTCTTTGAGCCCATAGGCTCAAATATCAGGGTCTGGAAGCTCAATATTAGTCTGGTGTTGCCAAGGCAACCACAGGCGGGGGGGTGGTGGGGTGGTGGTGGGCTTTTTAGGGATGAATTAACTAAATATAAATAATTAAATGTTTCACTAAATTAATTAGTTTGACTTATGTTATAAATATCCAAATGGCCCTTGGCATAAAAAAGGTTCCTCACTCCTTATATCCTCTAAACTGAGTGGAGTGGATTAGATGATCTCCAAGGCCCTGTTCAGCTTTAAATCTTAAAAATCTACTGAAACTTTTCTTCTTTTAATATTAAATTTCTTTCCTCATCATCCTCTATCAGATGAAGAAGTATCCTTTCTAAGACCAATCTCCTCCATCTAGGCTTCTCATAATATTGTTTCCTACTTCTTCTAGAAACTAGCTCCAAGAATCATGTCTCTTGCATCTTCGATTTTTCCCTCTTCATAGACATCCTTCCCCTCTTTCCTATGGAATCCTTGTATCTTTGCTATCCTAAAGCAAACTTTCCTGGCCCTCTTCCATTTCTCACCTTCTTTTCATTATCAAACTTCTCAGAATAAGCCAATTACAGACAGACATGGTGGCCATCTTTACTGCCTCACTACTCAAATCACTCCTTAATACTTTATAATCTGGTTTACATCACTACCCTGTGTCTATTCCCTCAGCTAATACCAATGACCATCTAATTACCAAATCAAATAATATTTCATCATTTTTTTTAGTAATTGGTAATTGAAGACCCCTTTCTTTAGTTTCCATGTCTCTCTGTACTTCTCTACCATGACTATTCACGATTTTCCTTCATTGACTTTCTTGTCCTCTCAATGACTCTCCATTTTTTGCCCTTGACATTTTACTTTTCCTTCAGCAATTTAATCCATTACCAAAGTTTGATCCCTCACTTCTGTGAAGATGATTTAAGTCCTGATCACCAATCTTGATCTCTAATGGGCACCAATCGTTTTGTCTATTATGTACTAGGTATATCTCTAATTTCTGCTCCTGAATATTTCACCTGAATGTACCAGTAACATTCAATGTGTCCAAAACTAAACTCAGAATATGAAAAGAGCTGGAAGGGACCTACCTACAGTTGTTTGTTTTTTACAAATGAGGAAATTGAGGCCCATAAATGACTTACCTGTTTGTTTCTTCTAAAACCATTTTCTTAGCTTGAAATTCTTCTATGACCTTACCCTAACTTACCTTTTGGGCCTTATTTCACTCTTCTATTTGAACTCCATATTCTTTTCTGACCAGAGGCCTTGTCATTTCTTAAACAAATTATTTTCCTGGCTCTGTTAATGGCATTCATGATACTTGGAATGTTCTTCCTCCAATATCTACCTTTTGAGATTTAAAACTAGAAGACCAAGGTTAAATGAATTTCCAGAGATATTTAAATAACTGACATTTCAATTATATTTCTCTAAAAAAACACATTTATATTTTCTATTTTATCATTTGTATAAATGTTTTATCAGATTGTAAATTCCTTGTAGGCAAAGACCATATTTTATGTCTTTGAATTCTCAGCAAGTATGTTACACATGGTACAAACTCAATACTTTTTGAATAAGGAATTCACCCTTAAAAACATCAATTTATTATCTGCATTTATTAAGCGATAGTACAAGTAATATAAGTCCAAGCAGTTTGCCAGTTGCTTCAGATATCTGTTAATACCATATTTTCCTTAGATGAGTCACAAATAGTCCAGACAATAATCCAAATATAGTTTTGCTTCAGTAACTACAAATCCAGTGTTTAAAATGTCTGAATATTTTGTTGTTCAACTGCCAATCAACATAGAAAGTTATTAGTTTACCATAGCTCTTAGAAAAATAGCACCTTTATAGTTGCTTCTTCCAGAAACTGTTAAAGAATCCAATGATGTTAAATTGACTGTGCTTCCTAATAAGAGGTTGTTACTTGGGTTCCCTCCTGCCCCCACCCCCATAATTCAGTATTACAAGGATAGGGTGCTAACAAACTGATTCACTGTCAGTTTTCTTTACCAGAAGTAGAATAACATCAATGTAGTGACATGGATTAACATACTTTGGCAACAATAAATCACTTACCTTCCCTTTTCTCTAATTTAGGACAGAAATACAATGGTTTTCTTTTGGTCTTTTGGCCAGAAATGGGATTCACAGTTGCAGTCCAGTAGAGACCCAACTTCGTCTCAAGTACAAGGGTATCCCACTCCCTACCTTCCTTTCCCATTCCTAGTACTGCCCTGGTCTGCCTTCTGGGAGATACTAAAGATAGTTCCTTATAAAACCATACTTCCAAGTCTCCAAAAATAAAATCCAAGTATCTCCACTTCTTATTCTTTGTTGGAAACTTGAATTTTATTCATCAATCTGTTGTTGAACTGACTTTTAACCTGGAGCACCATTTATTGTAATATTAATATAATACCTTGCTTTTGTTTACTCTGAATCATGTTTTGAAGGGTCAGTTACATACTGTTATTTTTCAAGTGTTAAATTTTACGAAGCTTTTGAAAACAGTGCTTTCTCATTCAATATGGTTACTACCTAGAATATTTTTTTAGTTTAATGCTATTTCTCTTAAGTGTTTAAGTGCTAAGGATAGCCTCTATTGTTCATATATTCTTAAATTTTTATTATCCATAACTGTCCCTAGGTCAACTCAAAGGTATTAAGCAATATATATGCTACCAGAAACAAAAAATATATGGGAGGAAAAGCTTCCTCCTTTCCATTTCTATAATCCTTTGCAACTGAAAATACTTTTATAAACCATTACATGAGCATTATATGATTATAAGCATGGTTTTACCCTTTTGATAGATCTTTGCATAGAGAATGTAACTTCACTACATATCAGTGATCAGGGCTTGGGCAAACTATGGCACTTGAATCCAATCATGACAAATTTTTAGCCAATTCTATTCCTCATTCTTCCACATAAATACCAGTGACACCTGGAGACATTAGTTGGCTACTTTATTGGAATACATGATTTGAAAAAGGGACTCAATTGTTAATTACTTTCACTTCCTTTATCACATAAACTTATTTAAGATGAAACCTGAAATCAAATCAGATTTTTATAACTTTAGGTTATAACATCTAAAAATTTTACTAAAACAAGTGATGTGATTCATTGTTAAGAATCTTTACTATGGCTCTTGCACATATAATTTTTAAGTAGATGTTAACTAGAAATTAAGTCACAATAAAAGGCAATCAATCATATTTCAAAGAACTTTAAAATGCAGGCTTGATGCCAAAATGAATGAACTTCTAACTTAGAAGAATCTTAATTCCATATGTTGCTTTTTAAATCAACTTTTGTAATAACATTACCAAATACAACTTCCAGTATTTCTCATGGAAGAATCATTTATACGTACATATTTTATCTTTTAAGCAAACATAAAAAAACAGAGGCAATATACAACAATCTCCATTTTACATCATTCAAATACCACTATAGATCAAGTTAATAGATTCATTCAGTTTAGCAGTACAATTTATACCAGAGTATGTGTTCCCATGTTCAACATAATAAGTACAAGTGACAGCAAAAATTAAAGTTATCATCTTTAATGAAATGACTTTGGAAATAATGTACATTTCCATGACACCAACACAACAGTTTTCGGAGCCACAGTAAGATACACAGAATTACATCCGTAATTTGTATTAAATGTCAACATTTTAAGCAGCAATTTATTACATGGCAAACAAGATCAAGAAAGCAACCATCAAACAGAAGAGACCCATAGCTTCAGACAAGGCAAATCCCAGGATAGCATATGAGAACAGCTGCTGCTTCAGTGAAGGGTTTCTAAAAAAGAGATAGAACAAATATGACTATCTTCTTTTGATATAGTTGTTTTTTTTTAACTTGCCTAACAAAGTGAACTTTTTAGTCTTGATTTTTTTAAATTTGAAAACCATTTTCCCATGGAACATACTGTTTTGTTTCTAAGTTAAAACAACATAATATGAAAAACTACTTCCATCCTGAGAGCCAAATAGTTTTGTGTAGTTGTTATTAACAAAATTCAACAGGTAGGCATTTACAACTAAGTTCAAACTAAATTACTAGAAAGCAAGACCTAAAACATAAATAAGGTAGAGAGAAAACAGTGAGAAAAGCAAGCAATAAAGGTTTTAATATATTTTCCAGAGCCATTTTATCATTCCGCCTGTGTGAATACACACTAGATTAAAGGTTTTATAATAGATTAAAGTAAGTTTGTCATTTAGTAAACCAAAGACATGGTTTTAAAATAAGGTCTTCAACAATAAAGAATATGGAAATATATCTGAAAAGTCTCCTACTATGGAAATTTGAATAGGATATTCACACAATGAAATTAGTTCCAGGTCCAAAATAGAGGACTTTACTCCCTGCCTTTGCCTCACCTCCATCAATGATTCTGATGATTGAAAAATTAATGAAATTTCTCAAGTATTGATCTATAAAGTCATTTTCAAACACAGAATGCAATGCAAATGATAATGAATTCTTTTAGATTTAGAAAAAATTACCTGGCATAACCAATAATCAGACTACCAAAGACAGTTCCAATACCAGCACCAGAACCAGCCACTCCTACTGTGGCAGCACCTGCACCAATAAATTTGGCAGCAGTGTCAATGTCTCTGCTGATAGCACTGGTCTGGAACTCCCTTAGTGCTAGTTGAGACACCCTGTTCTGGGCCCCATAAGATACTGTGTTGCTCTAGAAAAAAAAGATAAAGTTCAAATCAGTACTTAAGATTATTTAAATTACTCTATTTTCAAGTTACTGTCATAACCATATTGCTTTAGTTTTAGTTTTAATACATCTGGGTAAGAAAGATATTCATTAGAAACCATGAATATAGAATTTGAGTATGTACATCATTTGAAGTCAGAACACATGGTTTTCTTTTTTAGTTATTTAAATGTTAAACTGTCAAACTATTGCTCTGTTCTGCTATAGTTTTGTTTAAGTAAGCAGGCAGTGCACAATGTTTGGAGTCTGAGCCTAGGTTTAAATCCCAAATCTGCTTATCACTTAACCTCTCTAGATCTCAGTTTCCTCATATGTAAAATAAGGAGCTAATCCAGAATACTAGAAGATCTCTAAATTCCCTTCTAACTCCAAATATGTAATCTTGTGTTGAATGCAAGGCTACTTCTCAGATGGCTCAATCTCTATCTATCTATCTATCTATCTATCTGCTTATTCCTTATTTTATCCCTGTGAAAGGATGTAAACTACAACAAATATAAAACAACTAAGAATCATTATTGGTTTGATAAGAGTCCTCTTATAATCAATTACCTCTCCAGTCCTGACTTCTGGTCGAGACAACACTGCTGCAGAAATTGGTCTGTATGCAATTCTGGATCCAGCACGGATCTGATAAAAGAAAAAATAAATTAAGTCCCCAAATATTAAGTAGATAGGTGTTGTGTTCTGTGTAACTGCAATGATTAAAAACTGATTAGGGGGTGGCTAGGTGGTGCAGTGCAGTCAGAAGTACCTGAGTTCAAATCTGACCTCAGACACTTAAGAAGCTGTGTGGCCTTGGGCAAGCCACTTAACTTCCATTTGCCTTGCAAAAAAAAAAACTAAAAAAAAACCAAAACCCCAAACTGATAGGGAAATTCTTCAGATTAGGAAAAGGAAAGAATTGCTAGTTATATTTTTTGACTTGGAGGTCTTTTAGGGGACATTCCACATTATAGGTCAGATTTTCCAAAAATAACACAATGATCTAATTCAAAATTTTTAAATTTTAATACTGTAACACTATAAACGATTTCTAGCATTTTACCCCATAAATGCAATGATGCAATGTTTGGTGAATCTAAAATCTACTGAAATTAACAGCTTTATTAGCTACAAGAAAAGCTTGTTGGACCTTGGTTATCTTTGAAACCCATACTTGCCATTCAAACATTCTACCGTGTTTAGTACTTGAATTTTTTAAACAAAAATCATTTAAAAATAAAAGAGTTGGGCATTACTAGATTAATTGCAATCTCCTCTTCCAAAGTCTCGGTACAACACTGACCTTAGTGACTCCAGGAGCATTAGTACTCGTGGCCTCCCAAGGCCCGGGAGTCACTGCTGCAGCCGAGGCCCGGGCTCTCCTTCCGGCCTGTGCCCTTGGCTTTCCCCTGGCCTAAGGTCACCCGGGTCCTAGCAGAGCCTTGCCCGGCTCCCCAGCGGCGCCCCCTCGCCCCCGGGGGAGCCCCAGCCCCTCCCTGCGCGGCTGCGGGCGCGTGTGACCTCCAGCATGGAGCCCCCCGAGCGGCGGCCATCGGGCCCCGCGCCCCCGCCCCCCGCCCGCGCTCGGGGCAGAGCCCCAGGAGGCCCCCGCTGGGGCCGGGCCGGGCCGCGCCCCCGGGCCGCGGGCTTTGACCTCCACTCGGGCTGAGGCCTGACAGCTAGGCCCCGCGGCCTCCTGGCCTCCCGGGGCCGGGGCTGTGGAGGGCGCCCGAGCCCGCAGGGGCCCCGCGCGGCCCCGGGCCCGGCCACTCACCAGGGCGGGGGAGCAGGCGAGCTTGGCGCAGGCGAACATCTTCGGGGCGAGCGCGGGCGGAAGACGGGACGCGGCGGGCGGCGCGGGCTCGGCTCCCTGCGGCTCCTCTTCTCTCTGCGGGCGGAGGGGAACAAGGTCAGACGCGCCCTCGCGGCTGGGCCCCCGACCCCCCCAGCACCCGGGGCCCACGGCCGCGGAGCCCTGCTCCTGGCCGCGCTGCGCCCGGCGCGGGACGCGGCCCGAATGAATGAGGCGGCGGCCTGGGCCCGGCGCGCTCAGGACTCACCTCTCTCGGGCGTCCGCGGCGGCAGAGGTCGAAGCGAGTGGGGCTGCACGCGCAGGCGCAGTCGGCCTCTTATCCCGGGCCCAGCACCCGGATGGAGGAGGCGGAGGGGGCCGCGCAGAGGGCGGGGGAGTCGGAGTGGGGGGTGTGGGGAAAGAGACGCTCAAGGTCACTTTGTAGCAACTTTATTAGTAACTAACTGGAAGGACAACCGGGCGGCCGGGACCAAGTACGAGGGGGAGGCAAGGGAGGCTCGCAGAGGATCCACCTTCACCCCATCCCCATTACAGATTTTTAAGGATTCAGCTTTTTGCATTTTCCAAGTTTTTTTTTTTTTAAATCAGGACCTTTTATTTCCTCTTGAGGAACATATTTAGAGAACTTTGGGGCTCCAGCTCCAGGATGGGTGAAAGCTGAGTATTCGCGGGCCAGGAACTGCCCTCAAGGGCGGACAAATACTTTCATATGCAGTGAATGAAGTCACAGTTAAGAACTCTTAGAGAAATGGTTTTCATGTCTTTTTTTTTCCCTTCTTTTTTTTAGTTTTTTTTTTGCAAGGCAATGGGGTTAAGTGACTTGCCCAAGGCCACACAACTAGGTAATTATTAAGTGTTTGAGGTCGGATTTGAACTCAGGTCCTCCTGACTCCAGGGCCGGTGCTCTATCCACTGCGCCACCTAATTGGCCCTTCATACCTTTTTTATTTTTATTTTTTAAAGATTGTATTTTGAGTTTTACAATTCCCCCCATCTTACTTCCCTCCCCCCACAGAAGGCAATTTGCCACTCTTTACATTGTTTCCATGGTATACATTGATCCAAATTGAATGGAATGAGAGAGAAATCATATCCTTAAGGAAGAAACAAGAAGTATAAGAGATAAGATCAGACAATATATATCAGTTTTTTTCCCCCTAAAGGTAATAATCCTTGTTCTTTGTTCAAATTTCACAGTTCTTTCCCTGGATACAGACGGTATTCTCCACTGCAGACAGCTCAAAATTGTCCCTGGCTGTTGCACTGATGAGGGAATCAAGGTTGATTCCTGTCTTTTTTAAATGCCTAGAAAATTGCTCTGCATCTAGGGTGGGGCACTTAGGAAGTCTGGGTACAAGAAGCTGGAGGTTTGGCTGTCTTGAAACCTCTGGCTTCTATAGTCTCAGTGCAACTACTTAGGTCTGTAACCTTGAGAAAGACACTTTGCCTTTTTGGACCTCACCTTCCTCATCAGCAAAATAAAGGGACTAGGCTGGATGACAGCCAAAGTTTGCTGGAGCTCAGGTACTTAGGTAACTGGAAGAATAAAGAATGAGGTTAAGCTGGGTAACTTAGTAGTGATTGTGCATGAAAGTCTTTGGTGAGCTTCAGCAAATCATTTTTCTCAGATGAAATCTCAGGCCACAGAAATGTGTCCTTAGGTTTCAAAAGTAAAAAAGCCACTGGATTGGAAGTTAGAAGACTTACATTTTAGTTCTGGCTCTGCCACTAAATAACTTCTACTTTGGAAAAAAGTCATTTTTGGTCCGTAATTTCCCTAGGTTTTAGACTTCCATGTCCCTATTTGTCAAGAAGGAAAAATCACTTTTCCTGGCTGTAAAAGAAAACTGAAATGGATGTTACTCATTCCAACATAAACTTCCCTTATGTGGCACAGCAAAAGATTACTAGGTGGTGCAATGGATAAAGAGCTCCAGCCCTGGAGTCAGGAGGACCTATGTTCAAATCTAGCCTATGACACTTGACACTTACTAGTTAGGTGACCTTGAGCAAGTCACTTAACCCTGAAATGTGTCTGAGTACTGGACCTAAGTGACTATGGAAGAGAAAGTGAGGTTGGTATCTCAGCAACCCCTCACTCAGATCCAATTCATTTGCTGTCATGGCTTCACCTTCCTGATAGCACCTTCTTTGAGAAAGAAGAACAAAATATCACTAATTATTGATGAGTTATTATGTATTAATTGAATTTTTGTTTATCAATTAATGAGCATTTTTAAAGAAACTATAATGTGCCAAGAACTATGTATGATAGGTGCTAAAGACACAGATGAAGTAGAATTTATTACATTCTCTAGGGAGATATATATATATATATATATATATATATATATATATATATACACATATGTATATGTACACATATTAAAAAACATTAGGTTAACTATTTGGTGGTGAGGTACCAAGAGAAGGGGAAACCAGTAAAGGCCTTATCTAGAAGGTGCCACTTGAAATGAACTTTGAAAGAAACTAGGGATGAAGGGAATGCATTTCAAGCTTTAGTGATAGTTGTGCAAAGGCATTTAGACTGGAGATGATGAGTCTTTTGTAAGCAACAAGTTCCTTTAGTGATCAAAGAACACATGAAGTGGGAACAGCATATAATAATTAGAAAAAGGTAGGTCAATGCCCAGGTGTGAAGGGCTTTAAATGCCAGCCAGGAGTTTATATTTTATCCTAACCCAAGTAAGTGGGGAATCAGAGTTTATTGAAAGGCCTGTCAAAGTTGTTGAAATTAAGCATTTCTAATAAGTTTTATAATCCTAGTCAGTATTAATTATTCTTTTTGTTCAAATAGGCACTAGAGCCTGAAGAGGCATTTGAAAGTAAATTGCAGGGGCGGCTAGGTGGCTAGTGGATAAAGCACCGGCCTTGGAGTCAGCAGTACCTGGGTTCAAATCTGGTCTCAGACACTTAATAATTACCTAGCTGTGTGGCCTTGGGCAAGCCACTTAACTCCATTTGCCTTGCAAAAACCTAAAAAAAAAAAAGAAAAAAAAAGAAAGTAAATTGCAGAGCTTGGATTTGTCTTTCCCCAGTATCTCTTCACTCATTTCATATGTTGCACTGTTGATCTCTTTCCAGCCTGACTTCTCCTTGCCCTTTATGTCATTCCCCCTCTCTCTCTCCAGTCTCTTTCTCCTGACTTCTTCCCTATCTACAAATTCATATCCATTCCATTGTTAAATCTACAGCTGGTGTTGCCACTTCCTCTTTTCTCTCTTCTAATCATTATGCCGTCTGGCTTCCCACTTCATTATTCAGCTGAAACTTCACTTTCCAAAGTTGTCAGTGATCACTTAATTAGCAAATCCAATTGATTTTTCTCAATCCTCATCCTTCTAGACCTCTTTACAGCCTTTGACATTCTTGATCATTTTCCTCCTGAAAATCCCTCTTCTGTGTTTTTGTGTCACTCCAATCTCCTAACTGCTCTTTTTCAATCTCTTTTTGTGGATCATCAGGTCATCATCACTTACTCAGTGCCCCCCAAACTCTGCCCTAGGTTCTTTTTTCTTCTCCTTCTATACTGTTGGTGATCTTAACTCTTATGAATTCAATTATCATCTCTATGCAGATAATTCTCAGATCTATTGATCTCTTTCCTAATCTCTTTCCTGACCTTTGATCTCCTATCTCCAGCTGCCTGTATTGGATGTCTAAAACTGAACATCCCATAGACATTTTAAACTCATGCTATCCAGAGCTTATCTTTCTCCTCTTCCAAAGCTTCCTCTCTTCCTAACTTCTCTTTTCTACTATCAAGGGCCACCATTCTCTCAGTCATCTAGACTTACAACTTAGATGTCAACCTTGACTTCTCACTTTCACACTCTTCAAATCTAATTTACTGCCTAGGTGATTCAATGTTTTCAACATTATCTCCTAGACAAATCCTTTTCTTCTATGACACTGGTGCCACCCTGGTATAGGACCTGATCACCTTATGCCTAGACTATTATAATGCTCTTCTGGTGTCTTCCCAGCTTCAATTTTCCTCATTATTATCCATACCTCCATTCTACTATCAAAGTGAACATCCTAAAACATATGGCTGATCATGCTCCAGTGGCTCTCTATCATTTCCAGTATTAAATATAAAATCTTCTGTGGGCTATCAAAAACCTTTCTTAATCTGAACTATTTCTAACTTTCCAATCTTTTTACACTTAATGATCCAGCCACACTGACCCCCTTGCAATTCCTCAAACATAACAGTACATTTCCTGATGCCATGAATTTTTACTGATTGTTCCTTATTCCTCCAATACTCCCACCTTTGGTTGTCTTCAAGTTTAGCTCAAATTCTGCCTTATACAGAAAGCACTGTTCCTTCTCAATGTCAACACTTACACATCTGAGATGAACTCCAATTTATCCTGTATTTTTATTTCATGTGTATGTAGTTGTTTAAATCTTTTCTCCTTCATTAGAGGAATTCTTTGAGGGCAGGGACTGTTTTTATCTTTCTTTGTATCCCTACAGCTTAGCATAGTGGCTGAAATTCAGTAAATGCTTAATAAATTGTTGATTTAAATAGACTTGATTTATAGACTTAATTTCTAGGATTTAGACTTGATTATCTCTCCAATTTCTGTCACATACTCTTGTTGTGAATTGAGTGATAGTTAATCATAACTGATCTTCAACCTAGTTTCTGGATTTGTAATTTACGTATCTTCAAGAAAGAGAATTAAAACATTTTCTTCAAATATTTTAGCCTGAAGTTCTGCTGTTTAGTTAGTTTTGAGTTGTGTCTCATTCTTCATGACCCCATTTGGGTTTTCTTGACAAAGATACTGGAGTAATTTTCCATT
Source organism: Macrotis lagotis (assembly GCF_037893015.1). NCBI lineage: Eukaryota > Metazoa > Chordata > Mammalia > Peramelemorphia > Peramelidae > Macrotis > Macrotis lagotis. The sequence continues at coordinate 687,178,074 of NC_133658.1, read as the reverse complement.
TCTTTCTCTAGCTCATTTAACAGATGAGCAACAGGGTCAAATGATTTACCAAGGTTCATATAACTTGTAGGTATCTTAGACCAGATTTGAACTAGTGAAGAGGAATCTTCCTGACTCTAGGCCCCAAACTCTATCCACTGAGCCTAAAAGTAGCAGATTAATAATGTTTGTTTCCCTAGAAACAAATGTCCTTTTTAGCCAGTCACATTTGATCTAGAATAAACCAGACCAAATTTCCAGGTTCTTCGCATTAAACTTAGCTTGAGTGGCCTCATGGCCTGTCTGAAGGGAGGGCAGTGCATGTCTAGTTGTGGGGAAATACAACTGTGTGATGTCACTGGGTAATACCACTATGTCTCTTAGGCATAAGTCAGGCTCCCATTCTCCCCTGCCTCCTTTCCATTTGCCTACAAAGGCTCAAGTCTCATATTTACTCATTTTCCTCACTCAGACACCATAATCCCTTTTTCCTCCTCTTTACTGCTCAACTTCTTGAAAAAGTTATTTGTGGCTGACTTCATTTTCTGTGACTTCTGCCAACTCTTAACATTGTTGACCATTTTCTACTGTTTTTAGCTCCTAAAACATCATACTCTCTGGCTCAGTCAAACTAACACTCCTGTCTCTGTTGGTTTTCCATGCTCCTGTTGAATCCTTAAAATGTCTCAAGGATCTTTTTGCTCCCTTTCTCTTTTCTCTGTGACAATTTCATTCACTTCAATGGTTTCAGCTGCCATCTCTATACAGATGACTCCTAAATCTATATTTCCAGTCCTGATTTCTCTTCTGAATTCTAAACTCTTGCCTTCAACTACTTATAGGACATCACCTAACTGCTCTACTGTTAACTCAAAGTCACTATGTCCCAATAAAAATTATTAGTTTCCTTCTAAATCTATTACTCTAGATATTATGATTTATATCAATGATACTTTTTCTTCTATCTTACCTCATATCTAATCACTTAGCAAGTACTCTTGTTTATATTTTTACAGGTAGCAATTGTAGCACTCTTTTTCTTGCAGGTTAGTCAGCCAGAAAAATTATCCTAGGTTTAAGGGACTCTTTAGGTCTGTATTCATTCAAAACATAGTTCTCAATCCCAGAGATGTGTTAACTTTTAACAATCAGACAGAAGACACAATTGGATCAAAGCAAAATCAAAAGTCTTGAAGGAAATGAGGGATTCTGTAAAATGAAACTGAGGAAGAGGTATAAATCAATAGCTAGCTTAAAGAAAGGAAAACTAAATCACCAGTATCCAAAATGAAAAAAGTTCATTCACAATCAATGAAGAATAAAAAAAATTTAGGTACCATTTTGCCCAATTTTATACCAATAAAACTGACAATCAATGAAATAGATGAATATTTACAAAATTACTAAATATTCAGATTAACAGAATAAGAAGTAGAAGACATTAAATAAGTCAGTTTTAGAAGAAGAAATTGAATTAACCATAAATGAACTCGCAAAGGAAAAAATATATAATATTAGATAAACTATCTAAAAAAAATCCCATAGGAAAACAAGACCTATTAATTCCTTCTATATACAAATGTCATCTTTATATCTAAGCAAAGAAACTCAAAGTAGAGCAAGAAAAATATTTCTGATGAACACTGATGCAAAAATTTAAAATATTAGCGAAGAGACTAAACAGCATATCACAAAAATTGTATACTAGCACTTCTTGTTTAGTTGTATCTGATTCTTTGTTGATCCCATTTGGGTTCTTCTTGACAAAGATACTGGAATAATTTTCCATCTCCTTCTCTAGCTCATTTTATAAATGAGGAAAAACATGTTAAGTGACTTGTCCAGGGTCACACAGCTATTAAGTGTTTGAGACTAGATTTGAACTCAAGAAGAATCTGATTCTAAACCCAGCACTCTATTCACTGTATTACCTAGGTGCCCCTACACTATGATCATGTTGTATTTGTGCCAGGAATTGAGGGATGGTTCAACACGAGGAAAACTAGAAACATAATTGACTAGGTTTAAGAATAGGATTACATCATTAAATGCAGAAAACCTTTTTTTTTTTTTTTTGCAAGGCAATGGGGTTAAGTGGCTTGCCTATGGCCACACAACTAGGTAATTATTAAGTGTCTGAGGCCAGATTTAAACTCAGGTACTCCTGAATCCAGGGCTAGTGCTCTATCCACTGTGCCACCTAGCCACCCCTACTGACAAAAATAAAAAGTTGTAGGATATCAAATAAATTCATCTATATCATCAGCATTTCTGATTGTCTACAAAATCTAGCAGAAAGTGATAGAAATAGAAATTCCATTTAAAATAACTACAGAATACATGAAACACTTCAGTCTACTTGCCAACAAATAGGAACTATATGAGCCCAACATTAAAAAACACTCTTTACATAAATAAAGGTAGATTGAAATAGACTCTGGAGGAGAGAGCAAGACTGATGACTTAGAACAACTATGCTTCACTTAAATTCAATTCGCTTGCAAGTCCTAATGTCATTGGTCCTCTTCCAGAACAAAGAATGAATAACAAACATCTAAATTTTAATTGCTTGTAGTAGCCTGAGCCAATCTAATAAAGATGAGAGTACTATCTAAATTAATTTACTTATTCAGCATCATAGCAATCAAACTACTAAACAATTACTTCATAGAGCTAGTAAAATAACAAAATTCAGCTGGAAGAACAAAAGGTCAAGAATCTCAAAAGAATTTATGGAAGAAAATGGGAAAGAAGAGGGACTAAACTGTACTAGATTTCAAACTGTACCACAAAGCAGTAATCATCAAAACAATTGGGTACTAAGAAGTGGAGAGGTTGAACAAAGGGACAAATCAGGTACACGATATGTAGAAGAAAACGAACACCGTGATGTTTGATAAATCAAAGATTTCAGTCTGTGGAAGAAAAAACTTAGTTTTTGACACAAACTGGGAATATTGGAAAGCAATGTGGCAGATTCTTACCCAATATACCAAAATAAGCTCCAAAAAGATGATGCTTTGTTCTTTATTCTCGAAAACAGCCATGACATCAGGGAGGTGATGCCATGACAAGCACATGAATGGATTTGAGTGAGGCGTTGTTGTGCTAAGTCACCAGCCTCACTTTCTTCTCCAGAGTCCTCTGGGTCCAGTGGTCAGAAAGGAATCAGGATGATTGGAGATAGCCCTGAATATGAGACAATCAGGGTTAAGTAATTTACCCAAGGTCACACACAGTTAGTTCAGTGTCAATAACTAAGACGTGATGGGTGACATTATAAAACAAATTAGAGCAGCAAGGAAGAAATTACCTACCAGATCTGTGGACAGGGGAATGTTCATGACCACACAAAAATTAGAGAGGATCACAGAAGGTAAAATACACATAACATTTAAAAGGTTTTGCACAAACAAAACCAAAGCAACTAAAATTAGAAGAGATGCACTTTAAGTGGAAATATGCATTATTGTGTGAGGCAGCTAGTGATTCAGTAGATAGAGCACTAGCACCTGGGTCAGAAAAACCTGAATTCAAATTCAGCCTCAACACTTTCAGCTGTGTGATTCTGGGTAAGTCACTTAACCTTTGTGTTCTTCAGTTACTTCATCTGTAAAATGGGAATAATAATAACAGCCCCCTACCTTCCAGTATTGTTATGGCGATCAAATGATATGTGTAAAGCGACTATCCCAGTACCTGGCACCAGGCAGGCACTGTAGAAATGCTTGTTTCTTTTTCTTTTCCCTGTGTGATCTTTTGATGCTTCTTAGACTCCATTTGGTGGACTTGTTAAAGAGTTTTAATTTGCTGTGGAAACCTACTAGCTAGCTTACTGAATTCCTCTACACTCTGCACACCTCATTGATTCCTTTTCCCAAAGTCTTGGTCTTCCCTGACTGTGTGTAACATAATAAAGCTTTTATAAAGAATATTTATTTCAAAAGATAATTACAAATATACACACTGCTCCCAACATGTGGGAGGCATAATCCCCCTTTCTCCTTGTATCATCTGATTCTTTGGGGAAGGGAAGGTGAGTCATTCATAGCTTAAGTTAGATCTCATAGAGCACAGTCATAGTACTAAATGGAAAACCCTCTACTGACTCAATCTCAGGTGCTTTGGCTTCTCAAGATTTCTATAGTGGCCTAGATGACTGCACCACCAAACTTTCAGTTCTGGATCCAAGGCTGCCGAGGCAGGAACTCCTGATCTTGTGAGTGCTACCTCCAGCACCTGAAACAAAAACGCCAGGTTCATTTCATGGAGCTGGAGTAAAGGAAAGGTCTCTGTTGAGCACAGCAGCTAGAAGTACAACGAAAAGATGATGGAACTGAGAAACCACCCACACAGTGGACTCCATGATAGGCAAATTGGGCTCCAAGTCAAGTTAACCTGACTCAGAGACACACACATCCATGATGAAAGTCAGAGCTTTGGGTGAGCCTTTGTTTACCTGCACAGGGAGATAGTGAACATCCTTGAATGTCCCTACAAAATCCCCATTCAAATAATAAATCAACCTGCCAGTCCTTTAATAGTATGGTTGTTTCCCACCTTTGACTGATGCTCAAGGATCAGTTTTGCCATCCCAAAGGAACTGCCTATTTTCCTAAGTGGTACCCCTCTTCCATTATTCCTCTCTTACCTTTCCTATTCCTTTTTATAGGTTTTGCTATCTCTGGATTTTATTGACAATCACTACCAATTTGTAATAATTGTCAATGCTCTACCAATGAAGCTTCCTGTAACGACTATTTTAGTTATCCATTTTAGAATTCAAACAACTTCAGTTCTGTTAGATTTGTGCCCCAATGGTAGGAAACCTCTTCTCTATTATAGTTACCATTAGAGGCACACAAAAGGGAAAGTCTTTGCAGCAAGTTTCTCTTATAAAATTATCATTTCTAAGCTATTTATGGAGTTGGTCAAAATTTATTAGGATAAAAGTCCTTAACTGATAATTGATCAAAGCATATTGACAGATAATCTTCAGAAAGAGGAATCAAAGATAGCAATGTAAAAAAAAGATGCTCTGGATCACAAATAATTAGGGAAATTCTGAGATTCTACTATATACATTGACAAAACTGACCAAAAAAAGAGAAAAAAAATGCTGAAAAGGTTCTGGGAAACCACATATATAAAAGCACTGTTGGCAGAGCTGAAAACTGGTCTACCCGTTCTGGAAAATAAACTGAAACTATGTCCCAAAAGCTACATAGTTATACTGTACATACCCTTTGACCCAGTGATACTGAAGCAGAACACAGAGAAAATGCTATAGTCTTTTGGGGCTTTTCTGCACCGTGGAGGATGTTCTCCATTCTGGGTTGACTATTTCACGATTCTCCTCTCCCCTCCCCTCTCCCCTCCCCTCTCCCCTCTCCCCTCTCCCCTCCCCTCTCCCCTTCACTCTCCCCTCTCCCCTCTCCCCTCCCCCTTCCCTCTCCCCTCTCCTATTCCCCCTAGCTTTAGTTCTCTCTTTTGACCAATGAAGAATTTCATGCAAAATTTCTCACATCTGCCCCAGCTTCAGGTGTCACTCTTTCCACCCTAATGCAGGTTTGCAAAAGCCTCTTCCCAGGTTTTCCCACCTTTACTCATACCCCTCTTGAATCAGTCATTCATACCACTGCCCAGGCAACTTTCCTTGCCCATAGATTTATTCATGGTATACTGCTTGACCTTACATTAAAGATGCTTCACTCTGGGTGTCACAAAATAGTCTGGCCTGAATTCGTATTACTCCTCATCCTGCATTCTACCCTCTGACCAGACTGACCTATTCTAGAATTAAAAAATGCCATGCCACTTCCCTCTCTTTTTTTGCTCACACTTCCCCATGCCATGATATCCTACCTAGCCTTCTTCATCTGTTGAATTTCTACCCATCCTTTAAAGTCAGACTGAAAAAAACACAAAACCAAGCCTTGCTCCTTGATTGTCAGCTATGATCTTCCTACTTGGACTTCAGAGAGTCCTTATTCTCAAAAAGTGAAAGTCCAGAAGGTGCTGTGCTACTACAGAACAGGCATTGCCTCTGGGGTCAGGGGACCTGGATTCAAATTCTGATTCTATGATTAACTTTCTGTATAATCCTGGGTTTATAATGTCAACTTTTGGGGCCTCAATTTCTTCATCTGTAAAATAAAGTGTTTGGACTAGATGATTTTCATGACCCCTTTGAGAGAAATGATTATTAATAACCAATGATTTGGGGAGATTCAGTGTTTCCCCTTTTTTCTATAGTCCTCATCTCAAAGTTCAGTTTTGTGAAAGAAATTAAATTAACTCTCCTCAATCTTGGTCAGACCCCACCCAATCTTACACGGAATTTAATCCTATAGGTTCTCATCAGGTTCTGGGTGGGGATAGATTCTTTGATTAGATTGGGGGTAATTTAGAAATAAATGATAATCAAAGTTCATTAGAATAGATCCATCATAATATTCATTTTTCTTGTTAATTGTTAACCCATCAAAGTTGGTTGCCACTCTGAGGAACACTCCTCTTTCAAGGTCACATAAGCCATGAACCTGCTGCCATGATTGTCTTTGGCATTCAAGTGTGACATGACTTCTTATTAATAACATGCCAGCCTTATTAATGAAATAATTAAATTACCCAGAAACTATGTCTGTTGAACTATTTAAATTATCACACCTTCCATTTTGAGATCTATGATTCTATGAAGTCTCTAATGTATTCATCATATATCATGGAATATTATACTTATCTGTCTTGGCCCCTTCTAGAATATAAACTTTGTGAAAAAATGTACTTTATCCAAACTATATCTCTCCCAGGACCCATCACCCATCAAATTGATCATCACTGTGTTACTACTTTTGCAAAGGTTTAATAAATGGTTGTGTTTTTTGAAATTCTACATCCTAGCTCTAATTCTTAAATATCATATATTACTTTACCTTTGGGATTGACATTTTTGACAATGAAATGTGCCATTGGAACACATTTTTTTTTAACTCTACTTTTTATCTGTAGCTATGCTTGGTTTGAATGCCAAGGAACAAGATGCCCTGGGGTCAAGTACTCTCTGGTTTCCTTATTTCTTTATTTTTAAAAAATATTTTGTTTTAATCAGCACAAATTGTCCTTGTCATCCTTCCATCTCCCCCAACCCCTCAATTTGCAAACTGAAGAAAGAAAACATCTTACAAATTATATAGTTCATCAGAAACACTTTTCTAATTAGCTACTTAAAAAATGTTTTTTTGTTTTATTCCACATTCTGAGTCCTTTATCTCTTTATCAGGAGGTAGGTGGTTGGTTCTTGGTTCTTGTTCTTCTTTATTGAAGAAGACCAAAACAACATCAATATATTTGAGATAAATAACAGTGAGTCCGACTGTGGCTGATCAGACCAATACGAGCTTGGATGCTCTACCACAGGTCAGACATAAATAGTCCATGAACACCCAGGTTGCTTACTCTAAACTTATGTTATGTCACATTTCTTTTGAGCTTCTTCAATTCTGCCTTCTTCATAAAGCACAGCACTCTTTCTGATGTGAGAACACTATGCTGGGCGGTCTGTACCAGTGTCTCCCATGCTGTACAACCAGTTCTTAAGTTCTTCAATGAGACCTTCAGTGTGTCCCAGTATTGCTTCTTTTGACCCCCTTGTGAGTGCTTGCCCGGTGTGAGTTCTCCATAAAACTGTTTTTTTGGCAAGTGTACATCTGGCATTCTAACAATGTTCCCAGCCCATCGGAGTTGCACTTTCTGTAGTAATGTTGGAATGCTAGGCAGTTTATCTAGAGAGAGGACCTCAGTGTTTGGTATCTTTTCCTGCCAGGTCATCTTCAGAATCTTCCTAAGACAATTTAAATGGAAGTGATTCAGTTTCCCAACAAGGTGCTGGTAGACTGTCCAGGTTTCACAGGCATATAGCAATGAGGTCAGCACAACGACTGTAGACCTTCAGTCTGGTAGTCAGTCTAATACCTCTTCTCTTCCACACTTTCTTTTGGAGACTCCCAAATACTGAGTTAGCTTTGACAAGGCAAGTATCAATCTTATTGTCAATGTGTACCTCCTTGGAAAGGACACTTCCAAGGTAAGTGAACTCATTCACAGTACTCCAAACTTGTCTGTTTGCTTTAATGGATGTTCCACTTATGGATGGTATGGTGCTGGCTGTGTTTTCTTGGTGTTGTTAGACCAAAATTAGCACAAACAACAGAGAATCAATCCATACTTTGTTGCATCTCAGTTTCAGAGGCTGCATTGAGTGCATAGTCATCTGCAAACAGAAGATCATGCACCAGCACTCCCTCCACTTTGGTCTTGACTTGAAGCCTTTTCAAGTTGATCATCATTGTGTTAACTGACCTTGATTCTGTGTTCACCTTCAGTGAAAGAATTTGACAATATGGCAGAAAACACCAAGTTAAAAGGCATGGGAGCAAGGACACAGCCTTGTTTTACTCCATTGGTGACTGGGAAACCTCAAGAGTATTGTCCACCATCCAGAACCCGGGCAAGCATGCTATTGTGGAATTGATGTACATATAATACTGATGAACTTCTCCAGGCAACCAAATTTTCTCATAATTTTCCATAAGCCCTCATGACTGACAGTATCAAAAGCCTTGGTCAGATCTACAGATGTTGTATACAGACCTCTGTTCTGTATCTGGCATTTTTCCTGGAGTTGTTGGGCAGCAAACACCATATCGACATGTGTCTTTATTAGTCTTCTGGAATCATGGTTGGCCATTGCATTGATAAGAGTTCAACATAATAGTATGTCATCACTTTTATAAAATATAACTTCAGCTATCACTTGATTTTTGGATACCCTCTCATTCCCATTTGGTTCCACCTCAAAAAGAACTAATATTTTTGTGCCAGCTTAGAAATTTATTTTTCTTAGAACAAATCCCCCCCTTTTCTGGCAGCTAGGTGGCACCATGAGTCAGGAAGACTCATCTTGATTTCAAATCTGGTCTCCAACACTTTCTAGATGTTTGATCCTGGGCAAGCCACTTAATCCTTTTTGCCTTAGTTCCTTATTTGTAAAATGAGCTGAAGAAGCAAATGACAAACCACTCTTTGCCAAGAAAACCCCACATGAAACATGGAGAGTCAGACAAGACAGAAAAACAACATATACACACATACTTAGAGTGTAGGTGAAGTATGATAATGGCACACCTAGCTTATGATCTGCACATACCTATGAAGATATCTCAGATAGACATTTTTAATGGATAACGAACCAAACCCAAAATTGAATGGGGAAGGATGGGAATAAGAAGGTTGAATTGTGTTTGAGAAATTGTGCAACATTGTTAATGACCTCAAGTTGCTCTCTGAACAAAACTATATTTTAAATAGCAGTCTTTCCCTAATTATGCTATATGACTATAAATACCCTGTTATGGAATCAAAATTACACATCTTTCAAAGGGCAATGGGAAGAAACACTGTGGGCATTCGGTAGACTGTTTTACGTTTCCAAGAACAGATTTTACACAAAAATAATAAGAGTTGAATGACCACAAATGGAAGTTGGCTGGCATTACATTGAAAGTAAGGAGTAAAAGATGGACAGGATAATAAGAGAAAGGGTAACAAGTAATGCCACATGCTTCAGTAATAATAAAGCAGTAGTGTTAGGATATTTAGAGGGAAGGGTCCTCAGTTTATTGAGTTGACATCAAGAGGAAGATTTCTAAGACAACTTGAACAAAAGTTGCTTAGGATAAGAGGGTGTATATATCTATCTCTATCTCTATCTCTATCTCTATCTCTATCTCTATCTCTATCTCTGTCTCTGTCTCTGTCTCTGTCTCTATCATCTATCTATCTATCTATCTATCTATCTATCTATCTATCTATCTATCTATCTATCTATTTATCTATCTAGGATGTGATAGAAGTTAAAGGTGGCAGAATGGATATAGCATCAAACCTGGAGTCAGGAAGAGTCATATTCCTGAGTTTAATCCAGTCTCAGATACTTAGTGGAGATGTGATCCTGGCAAGACACTTAATCTTGTTTGCCTGAGTTTCTTCATCTGTAGAATGAACTGGAAAAGGAAATGACAAACCATTCTAGGATCTTTCCCAAGAAAACCTCAAATAGGGTCATGAAGAGTCAGATATGATTGAAATTGACTGACAACAACAAAAGAAATTAAAAGGAGTTTCCAATCATAACTCATTTATGAATTTATGAAGGATCATTAAAGGCAATGGGAGGAAAAGGAATTCAAAAGTCAGATTTAAAAATGCTTCTTTTTGTTGTTTCTCCTTTGTTCTTGAAGAGGACCATGCCATTGGGGAGGTGAAAACATGACATACAAGTGAATTGAATTTAAGTGAGGTGGGATTGTGCAAAGTCACCAGTCTCATTTTTTCCTCTGGAGTCATCTGAGTCAAGATATGGATCAGGATGACTGGAGATGGCCCTGGATTCATTGGAATTCATTGTGAAATTTCTCCTTATTCTGCTCACTTCATTCAGCATCAGTTTATGTAAGCCTTTCCAGGTTTTTTCTGACATTCACCTGCTCATGATTTTACAGAACAATACAGCACAATAGTATTCGAGCATAGCACAATTTGTTCACTCATTCCACAATTGATGGGCATTCCCTCAATTTCTAATTCTTTGCCTTTAGTGGCTATTTTTGACAATTTAGTGGGTATCTTGATTTTTCATTGTCTTGATTTATATTTATTGGTTACTTAGGGATTTTGAAGTTTTGAAATTTGGGTTACTATGAATTCCATAGGATCATAGATTTTTAGTTGGAAAAAATCATCTAGCTCAACTTCATTAAAGGCAGTTAGCATAATGCAATAGTGTCTGATGGGTGGGGCTGCTTACCTGAAGTCTCTCCCCACTCTAGTCTATCCTCTATTCAGTCACCAAAGTGATTTTCCTAAAGCTTTGGTCCAACTATGATACTCCCTGCCCCTAACAAACTGCAGTGGCTCCTTATCTTCTCCAGGATCAACTACAAAATCTTCTGGCCTTATGTTGACCTACCATACCACATGGGTGGTTGTTAACAGACTTTTCAAATTGGCTAGTAGTCAGAACCAACCATTTTAAAATTTATCTGAAGTCAGTAACTCCTTTCCTCAAGGAATAATGGGGGCATAGTAATCCTGTTAAAGCTCCATCCATCCAAAACTAGTCTTATTTAGCCATTTCTTATGAGGGTATGTACATATATGATTACCTTTATATCTATGCTTGTGAGTATATATATATTTATGTGTGTGTATATATGTATATATACATATTATAATTTTCCTTTTAAATTCTGGGTGATGACATTTATTTGAGTTATTTACATTTCCCATGTTATTTTTTCTTTCTAAGATACTGCATTTGGTATACAAAATCCTTTTATCCATTTATATTTAAAACAAACTTTTCTTTTTAAACATTCCTTCAATCACTGAAAAGTCTATTATTTCCCCATGACAGAGCTGCTGCATTTTTAGATATTAAAGTGTGTTATATTTTTTTACCTCTCAAGTTGATGCTTTCTTTTTTAAGAGAAATCCTGAATCCCAGTAGTAGCTTAGTCTTATCAGCAGTACATTTACAACTGTCTCTTTTCAAGGGTCATTTTTAAAAATCATGTTTTACCTTATCTTCCAATTCCAAGGGTACAGCCCATCTTTGTGCATCCATTCTTTATGAAGACTATAAACACAGAAAATAGTAAATTCATTAGGTTACTGTTCTGATTGAAAAGCCATGTTCAGGCCTTGACAGAAATTAAATGTTACCAGTGGTGACATTTTTCTTGGTTTTTATTGTTTCTGATTCCTTTCTCTAAAGTTAAATGGTAAATTTTGATGATTTACATTTAAAATGAATATTCAAAATTTATAACCCTAGTTTTTTAATGGAAACATTAAAATAATTATTCTATATTATATTCACTTTTATATTCTTTATGTATTTGTTAAGCCTTTACATTTTCTATTTTTAAATTACCAATCTAATTTGTTCCTAAAGTCTTATTTGGTCAAATGGGATCATTGTAAATTTATCTTAGAATTCTGTAACTTGGGAATGCTTTGATAAATGAATTCAAGGTTCATTTAATAATAGAATTGGAATCCACCATTAAATTATAATAGCCAAAAGTTGTTTGAAAGTCTCTTGGTCATGTTAAAATGTAATGTTATGTTTTATAGCATTATCAGCTATAGCTTTAAGGAGCTGGAATAGCAATTAGCAATTACTATTCACAAGTCAAATCCATTTAAATGAGGTTCTAGGACTTCTGTTGATTATATTAGATTTTTTTTTTTTTTTTAGTTTTTGCAAGGCAAATGGGGTTAAGTGGCTTGCCCAAGGCCACACAGCTAGGTAATTATGAAGTGTCTGAGGCTGGATTTGAACTCAGGTACTCCTGACTCCAGGGCCCATGCTCTATCCACGGCACCACCTAGCTACCCCTATATTAGAATTTTCTTATGAAAAATGTTTTTGAAATAAAAAGGATATTGACTCAGAATTTGAGGTCTTTTTTGTTGAACACAATTTTTTGTAATGCTGTTTTTAAACAATGAATTTCTTTTTTCCTTTGAGATGTTTTCACCTTAAATTGGTCTTTGTGACTTCCTTTTGTAGTCTTGTTACTGAGAACATTAACTTCTACTACTAGAGTTTAAAACAAAAGAGAATTATGTTCAATTAGAACTTTGTTCTAATTATAAATATCAGGCAAGGCATAAACCATGGAGAATTATGTTCAATAAAGATTATCTGCCATCATCATGGAAGATGGCCTAAGCAGAATCAAAATGAAAGAGGGGTTCCCTAGAAATGATGAGGTTTTCTCAGTTGTTCCTATTCTTTGATATTATGCTGATTGTTTCAAGACTCAGAACATTGTAAATTTCCTAAACTGTGATCTAGTTAAATAATAATAATAATAATAATAATAATAATAATAAATTCCAACTACCCACTTTGTAGATGAAAAATGCATATTATCAGGACTTATATTTACTTAGATGAGCAACCTATAGAGCTTTATTATCAATTTATACATCTTGAACTGGATCTGGTTTATGGACAATTCTTTGTTTTTTTGTTAGGTTTTTGCAAGACAATGGGGTTAAGTGGCTTGTCCAAGGCCATACGGCTAGGTAATTATTAAGTGCCTGAGGTTGGATTTGAACTCTGGTACTCCTGACTCCAGGGCCAGTGCTCTATCCACTGTGCCACCTAGCCTCCCCTACTGACAATTCTTACAGACAATTCTGAGTCCAGAATTGAAACTAGACTGGTTTGTATTTGAGAAATTATGTAGTTTTTCAATAAATCTAGCTTTCTCCCTGAAATAAAGTTCTGCCTTTTAAAAATCCAAGGGTCTTCAGCTGCTATTGTGTGCTTGAGGATCATTTAATATGATAGACCTCCAAAGAATTAAAATTAAGGGACATCCAAAGGGCACATGGTACATACTAAGTTGAAATGTATTATTAATAAAAATTTTATTAGAGGAATTTATGACTAGAAAGGAAGATTCTAGAAATTTGCTTACTTTTACTAGACAGCCATAAAATGCAATTATTCAAAGCAAATCCAGTTGGTATAATAGAATTAAAAAAACAACATAACATTTCCCCCTCATGAGCTTCCCATTATCTTCCTCACATACACACACACACAGCAAGAATGAATACTGATAAGCATGGAGGGGGTTAAGCAGGGAGGAGAGTGTGGCTATAGGGAACATGTGAAACCAGTACAAACAAATGGAAAGGCAACTCTTACTTCCCACACTCCAGGACTCTGATGTTTTCTTATATTCCACTTCTTTTCTGGGTCTCCTTTTCAGTAGGCTACTCCTCACCACATGCACTCCCCAGAGGACTGTTCTTATTGCTACCAGTTACTGGGATTAAGCTGTGGTCTTCAGTTGAGGTATGCCTGTTCATCATGAAAGGAACCAGTAGGGTAGTGAAAAGGTGCAGCACAGAAGGTTGGTCATTAAGATCTGGGTTGAGATATTTCTACCTGTGTGACCCTGAACTAGTCACGCACCTGCTTTGTGCTTTTGTTTCTTCAGCTATAAAATGATGGAGTTAGACCTGTTGTCCTCTCCGACACTAAATCTAGCATCCTTTACTTTAATTATCAGCAAGACAACTAGTGCTGCTTCTGTCTTCAGTTCTTATATAACATTTTTTTCACATAGCTCAACTCTTGAAGTTCATTTAAAAAATTATTTATTTAAGGCAATGGGATTAAGTAATTTGCCCAAGGTCACATAGCTAGGCAATTATTAAGTGTCTGAGGTCGAATTTGAACTCAGCTACTCCTGACTCCAGGGCCGGTGCTCTATCCACTGCGCCACCTAGCTGCCCAATTGAAGTCCATTTTTTTTTGAGTATTATTTTTATTTTTGCATCTAGTCTATCATCCTATATTTCTCATCAAATGAGAGTTGAGGATGCCAACTGAGTGATAGCTGTTAAAATCTTGATCTGATAGCTGTAGAAGACAAAATAGACTGATCTGAACCACACCAGGTATTGCTATCTATTAGGATCACCATTTACATTGAAGATCAAGGAAAACCAATGAATTGAAGATCCCTTTGTAAAACTAAACTTCAAGTACAATGGAGTGTCCATTGTTATTCAACAAATATTCTTTTTTTAAAATTAATCTTTTATTTATTTTCCAATTATATACAATAGTAGTTTCTACCTATAATTTTTGTAAGGTTTTGAATTTTACAATTTCCTCCCCTCACAGAAGGTAGTCTAATAGTCTTTACATTGTTTCCATGGTATACATTGATTGAAATTGAATGCGTTGAGAGAAAAATCATATCCTTGAGTAGAAAATAAAATATTAGAGATAGCAAAATTATATAGTTCATAAGACACTTTAAAAAAAATAGAAGGTAATAGACTTTGGTCTTGGTTTAAACTCCACAGTTCTTTCTCTGGATACAGATCTCCTTTGCAGATACTCTAAAATTGTCTCTGATTATTACATTGAAGGAATGAGCAAGTCCATCAAGATTGATCATCACTCCCATGTTGCTGTTAGAGTGTATAATGTTCTTCTGGTTCTGCTCATCTCCCTCAAAATCAGTTAATGCAAGTCTTTCCAGGCTTCTCTGAAATTCTATCCCTCCTGGTTTCTAATAGAACAATAGTGTTCCATAACATACACATATGGCAATTTGTTCAGCCATTCCCCAATTGATGGCCATTCCCTCAATTTCCAGTTCTTTGC
This sequence comes from Macrotis lagotis, assembly GCF_037893015.1. Classification (NCBI taxonomy): domain Eukaryota; kingdom Metazoa; phylum Chordata; class Mammalia; order Peramelemorphia; family Peramelidae; genus Macrotis; species Macrotis lagotis. The sequence goes on along the minus strand of NC_133658.1, from coordinate 687,162,830 downwards.
CACCACAAACAGAGATGCTACGAATGCTTTTGTATAAGTGATGTTTTTATTCTTTTTCATGTTCTCTTCAGGATATAGACCCAGTAGTGGTATTGCTGGATCAAAGGGTATGCACATTTTTATTGCATTTTGGGCATAATTCTAAATTGCTCTCCAGAAAGGCTGGATGAGTTCACAACTCCACCAACAATGTATTAGTGTCTCAGATTTCCCACATCCCTTCCAACACTGATCATTGTCTTTTCTGGTTATATTAGCCAGTCTGAGAGGTGTGAGGTGATACCTCAGAGATGCTTTAATTTGCATTTCTCTAATCAGTAATAATTTGGAGCAATTTTTCTTATGACTGTGGATACCTTTCAACAAATATTCTTTCTGATATTCAAGTTATATCTCCTAAACTCCTTATTTGAGGTCTTGGCTTTATCAAGCTACATGCTCATTGCCAATGCTTGAACTTTACTCAGGTCATGGATGTTCTGTATATCCCAGATTATCCTCTTGAAGTTGACTTCAGGTTTACCTTAAAGACTTGTCCTGCTGCAGCTAGGTTGCCTAGTGGATAGAGCACTGGTCCTGAAGTCCAACCTCAGGCACATGACACTTACTAGCTGTGGGACCTTGGGTAAATCACTTAACCCCACTGCCCCACCAAAAATAAAAAGACTCATACTAACCACATTCCTCCTTTCTATATCAACTGGATTTGTATTTAAGATTTATAACAGGGGTGGCTAGGTGGCACAGTGGATAAAGCACTGGCCCTGGAGTCAGGAGTACCTGGTTTAAATCCGGTCTCAGACGCTTAATAATTACCTAGCTGTGTGGCCTTGGGCAAGCCACTTAACCCCATTTGCCTTGCAAAAAGAAAACCAACTAAAAAAAAGAGATTTATAACATGTGCCAGTCTGTGTATTAATCCTAGCTTAGTCTGACTCCCATTCTTAACTTCCTTCTGTTTTGAGACACTCATATTGATGTTATTTTTATTTTTTCTGATGTCTTTGGCAATTTTGGGGGGCCTAGAGAAAGTAGAGAGAAACCTAATGGCATAGATAAAAATGACCTTGGGGTAAATGTTCCTTTCCACCTTTACCCTTGGAAAGTAGTACTCTAAAATGAACTGAGTAAAAGCTACAATCAGTATTGTGAAACAAGATACACTGGGCTCTGTGATTTATGGCATTTAGACTTGAAGCAATTAAATTTTTAAGACTATAGGATTTTTTTTTTTAGCACTGCAGTCAACTCTCAATTACTGATGATAATAAAAGGAGGGAACAGTACAATAGGGAGCTTCTCAAAATTAGTTTATTGTATGTTCAATTTAGACATGTATTATATAATTTTCTCCTACCAGTTTTGCTTTTAAAATCATATTTAACAAATCAGTATTAAAAATTAACTTTCATTCTCATGCTCAGAAAATGTAATAAGTAACAGGTAAAGCCAATTAGATGATTAATTTGCTTTGAGTAATTGACAGAATGAATAATTTATATGAAAAAGTCTGACAATTTGCTCTCTTTTTAGGCTAATAATTTTGAAATTGAATTTGGACTGGATGAAATGGTAATGCTTTGGAATGACTAGCTTTTTTGTAAACATTTAGGAAATCATCTAAAACCTGAAGAATGTGACCACTTCCTGAAAGAAATCCTAAAATTAAAACTTTGTATAATCTCATAACCAAAATCTGGAAATTTTGGTTCAAATAAGAAAAAATTATAAATATTCAGAAAGAAAGAATTCATGCACAGATTATAGTCAGGTTAGCAGTTACCATCCTAAAGAAGTAGAGAGTATAGAATATGATATCCCTAAAGACAAAAGATTAAAGACCAAGAACAAACAAAAAAGAATAACTTGCCTAGAAAGATTTTTGTATAATTCCATAAGGTGAAAATAGTTAACTTTCATCAAATAGAGGGCTTCCAACTATTTTTGATGTAAAGACCAGATCTTAATAAAACCTTTGAAATATAAATGCAGAAATCAAGAGAAACATAAAAAGGTGAGTGAACATGTGAATAATTGGAAGGAACTTTATCAAGATGTATTGTTTACATGCTGATGAAGGTGAGGATGATACAAGGATCTTTTTAGAGCCCTTCTTTCTTCAGGGGTCATAAAGGGAGACAAGATAGAAGTCTTGATCATTTGACAAAAACAGCATATTTTTTAAACCATGAGTCAGCATATTTAATGGGGACACCCTGGAGTGTTCTTTCCAGTTAGGTTAGGAGTGAAGCAAGGATGTTCATTATCACCACTTCTGTTTGACATAGGACTGAAATAATAGCTATAGTAATAAGACAAAAAAATAAATTGAAGGAATAAACATAGGCAAAGGAAAAACAATATTATTACTTTTTACATATGATAAGGTATACTTTGAGAACCTTAGAGATTTAACTAAAATAAATTAAAATAGTTAATAACAGCAGTAAAGTTTAAGGATATAACCCCCCCCCCAAATAATTCCTATATAGTGCCAACAAAATGTAGCAAAAGAGAGAAAGAGAAATTCCATTTCAAAAACCTACAGAATATATAAGATAGTTGGGCATCTACCTCCTATGAGCCACAGAATTATATGACTATGAGTTCAAAACATATTTAGAGAAATATAGACCTAAACAATTAAGAAAATATTAAATACTCATAGGTAGACTGAACCAATCTAATGAAATGAACTTATCCAATACCATGACAATTAAAATATTAATATTACTTTATAAAACTAAAAAAAAATTCATGTAAAGGAACAAAAGGATGAGAATCTCAAGAAAATTGATGAAAAAAGTGGAAGATAGCTCCACATCTCAAACTAGATTTTAAAGGAGTAATCATCAAAATAACTTTGTTATTTTAGTTAAAAAAAAATAGAACAATTGGTGGAACAGATTAGGTACATAAAACATGCAAGAAAATTAACTAGTAGTTGAAAGTTCAATATACCCCCAAACTTCAGCTAGTAGGGTTTAAGACTCCAGAACTACTGGGAATCCTGAGAGCTATCTGACAGAAATTAGGTTTAGACCAACACATCAGATCATTAACAATATAAGCACCAAGACCAAACCATAAACAAGTCAGATGAACAAGGAAGGAAGAAATGAACATTTCAGATTTATGGATAGGGGAGTTCTTGGACAAACAAGGGAGAGAAAGGATCTTAGAAAATCAAGTAGACAATTTTTACTGTATAAAGTTTAAAAGTTCTTGCACAAACAAATCCACTATAGTTTACTTAGAAAGTAAAGATTTATTTTTTTGGGGGGGGTATTTTTTTTAAAAAAGTTTCTCTGATAGAGTTCTCATTTTCCAGATACATAAGAAACTATCCAAATTTATGAGAGTCATTCTCCAATCAATAAATAGTTAAAAACATATGAATAGACAGATTAACTAGATTGTACAGTGATAGAGCTCTGACCTGGAGACAGGAAGACCCAAATCTGACTTCAGACACTTGCAGTGTGAACCTGGGCAAGTTCCTTAACCCTGTTTACCTGTTTCTTCATCTGTGAGAAGGAAATGGCAAATCACTCCAGTATCTTTGCCCAAAATAACTCAAATGGGGCCATGAAGAATTGGATGTAACTGAAATGACTGAACAACAAAAAATGATCAGACAATTCTCATGGGAAGAAATTCAAGCTGCCTATAACCATATGGGGAAAAAATTCTAAATCATGAATAATTAGAGAAATGCTCATTAATTTTTGAAGTTGGCCAGTGGGGGGAGGGGACAGGGGAGTGGTGGGGAGGGAGTAGAGAGAGGTAGGCAAGAGAAAAAAATAAATTAACCCTTGATAATTGAAAAAAAAAAAAACCCTGAACTTTAAGACCTGGCAAAGAAGTTTATATATATAACACTACAGGCAACAAGGAACTATTGAAGGTTTTTAAACTGGATAATTGTCTTCTCCTTTGAAAGATTATTTTGGCAGCTTTGTGAAGGATGAAAGTTATGTTAGAATCTGTAATTTAACTTATTTTCTCTTATAAGACATGCTTCTTGAAGGGTGAAATGAGAATCTTTCATGGGGTTGTGATTAGGATTGAAAAAAATCTACCTATATATGGTTAGAATGATATATTTATATATATATATGAATAAATTTAATCATTCTTATTCCTATGCTAAAGAAACCACGGTTTCTGGATACCGGTTTTGTGCCCTCTCCACCCTGTTACCAATTCCCGGAATAGAATCAACCTTAAGAACCCACCCAATTTGTACTTCTTTTTCCATCCTTTCATTTCTTTGTCTTCCTCTCAGAAATTAAAAACATTTCTGCTTGGATGAGACGACCAAAGGATACAAAGAGTAGTTTGAATCCCTGTTCTTTGAGAAGTCTTCCTTACCACTTTCCTCCTCAGTGTCTCATCCCAAGGACTCAGGTTGGCAGAGTTCTCCAGGGAATTCAATAGCAAAATTACAGTCACTGAGGGGGGACATGCTGGGAATCTGACATGAGTGGGGTTCATGATGAAGAGCCAGTGTGGGAGGAAATGTGGTAAAGGACAGACATTAATCTGGATGACTTGGGTTCTGGTCTAGTTCTTGCCAATACTATTTCCATAGTATTTTAGAGTTCATAAAGGCTTTTCCTCATGACAACCTTATAAAAGAGGTAGCCATAAATATAATCATCAGTAGTTACTTTTAACAGTCTAGATTTACATTTCTTGTCTTTCTGTTAAGAAATCAACAAAGGTATATAAACCAATGGGTAAATGCACTGGATCCACTTGTTACTTAAGGAAACCCTTTTACAGTGAGAAAAAAATCTATTTGTAAAGGTAAAAAAGTCTCATGTTAATTGCTTTGAACTTGGGTTTTCCAAGTTCATATTAATTTATATCTTCATAGGGAGGAAGGTCACCCTGTCTCAGTGAGGGTAAAGGGGTGGTGATTAACTAAGGTTGCTTGTATTCCAGGCTATAGCATAAGGAGAGATTGGGAGGAGGAGGATGAAAGTACTAATAGTTGCTAATGAAATGGGGCAAGTGACAGTTGGGTAAGTTGGCCCTCAATACTGGGTCAGGTAAGCTAACTCCAAAAGGAAGAAAAAGGTGATCAAGTCAAACACTTTGCAGATGCTAACTTCTTTCGCAGATTAATGTTTAGGTGAGATTTATGGCTCCCCCTCCTGATCAGTTTAGAAGACTGAATATTCAATAAGAGCTTCATCAGTGATCCCAAGTGATAGTCAAGAAGTGGCAACTAGATTTTGGAAAGGATATTGAAAATGTTGCTTTTGTGAAATACTCAACAATGATTGACTTAGTTCTTCTTAGCAATGATTCAAGACAATTGTAAAGGCTCATGACAGAAAATGTTATCTACATTCAGACAAAGAACTGATAGAGTCTGAATACAAATAGAAAGCATACTGTTTTCACTTTTTGCATGTGTTTTTTCCTTTTGAAAACTGTAATTGTTTTATTAACTGTTTCTTCTTTTGGAACATGACAATATGGAAATATGTTCTACATTAATGCATAAATATATATATATGTAACCTATATCAATCTGCATATCAATTTAGGGAGGGGAAGAAGTAGAAAATTTTATAAAAATTTTATAAAAAATGAATCTTAAAAATTAGTTTTACAAGAATTGAAGCAAATAAAATGCTATTAAAAAAGACAAAAAAGAGAAAATCCCTATTGCTTATTTTGATTCCTTGTTATTTACTTAGCACTTTAAAGTAAATGTTCACTTACTACAATGTCATGTGATTAATTTTAATTTTAGTTTGGAGATTAGGAAATAGGGACTTATGAGCATTGATTCTGACATGATGATATACCAAACAGTTTCTTTTTTTTCAATTGATACTTTATTTTTCCAATAACATGTTATTGAAGGTTTCAACATTCATCCACATGCATGTGCATATTTTTAACTTATATAATTTCCTTCCACCATCCCTTCCCATCCCCTGCCTTCAGCAATGAACAGTCAGGTGAATATTGTACATATACAATTGTGTTTAACATGCCAAACAGTTTCTATGAAACTGAATGCTTGGAACATTGTATTTGTTAGGGGAAAAATAATGGTTAACATTCATATAGTTCCTTAAGGCATATCAAATGTTTCATATACATTATCTTATTTGATTCTTATGGTAACCCAGTGAAGTTCTATAAGTTACACTTTTACTCTTATTTTACAGATTTAAAAAAGAGAGGTCCCGAGGGCTCTCTTCATTTGCCCATGGTCAAGCATCTCATAAATGTCAGAAATGGAATTAGGACATAGTTCTTCCCTGACTCAAGGTCCAGCATATATTTTTTTTCCTGACCCAAAATACAGAGGAGAGACTTGCCTACAGAAGGGTTGCTTTTTGGTTTATTCTTCTATATTTATCATTTGGACATCATAGCAAAAACTGTCCAGTTTTCATGTATCTCAAACTTTTTAACAGGAAATTAGAAAGTTATGACTGATCCTAAGAATAATACTTAGGTAAAAATGGACTTTGAACATTTCTAGTTGAAAACACATAGCTGATACACAGTGAAGGATAACCAAGCACAAATTTCATGCTATTTATACAACTTACACTCAACTGACCCACTTATCAGAATTGGTCTAAATTATAGAATTACTTTGGCAAAGGTTTGTAAGCATATTCCTATACTAGAGTCTGAAACTTTTCACTCTGTTCTTTTAGGATGGCATTTAGGGAGCCTCTGGGTTATGTATTCTGATTAGTTTCAAAACCAATCTAAATTTTCATTAATGCAGCTCAAGTCATGAAAGTCATCAATATCACCATGTAGCTCCAGTACAGAGAGTGTTCTTGGAAAGAAATTTAACCCCAGTGCTGAAAATCACTGCGTATTCTGATTTTCTGGCAGCGCTACCTTCACTCCCATCTGTTCGGCTGGCAGAATGCCCATGGAGACGTGCGAGGCCAGTTTCAGCAGGGCATAGGTGCTAACCAAACATGGCTCTGGAAGGGCAGCTTTCATCACACAGCAAGTGTCGTCTCTTCTGCCTGGCCATCCTGCTGTTTGCAAACAGTTCCAGCTTTGGGCCACATGCTTTGCTACATGGGAACACATCTGCAGATGTTTGCAGACATGATTAAAAAATAAATAAAACAAATGTTTGGTTGTATTTCAATTTCATTCTGCCTCAGTAACTGTAATTTAGCATTGGAGAAGAACATTCTCCCTTTGGGAAAACAAACTATTCTAATGACCCATAGGAATGGAACCCTACAATTGAGCATTTTATAAATGTCTTTATAATGGTAGGAATTTGACTGGGTGCAATTAGTCTTTTGAAATTGTCATTATCATGATTTGCTTGTCTTCGTAGGGTTTCCCTTTAAATATTTTCTTGGTGTTCTTTAATGAAAAAAATCATCTTTATCATTCTCTTGCTTTAACATTTTAAATTATGGTGGAGTCCGATATAAATCTACAGTTTAAGGGAAGTGTTAGAGTTTCCATATCACAAAGAATTTTTTTTTGGACCATGCTTATATGACAGTATTAGAATACTATTAGAGAGCATTTAAATATTTTTTTACTAAAGCATATAAACAACCATTTTGCAATTTGTAGTCTTAGATAATTATTGGGGGGGGGTACATCCAGTGTCATATAACTGGTATGAGTTAGGGTCTTGATTTCAAGGTCAGCTGTCTGTTTACTTCAGGTATGCTCTTCTCATGAATAGATATTTATGTAATGATAGCCATGGGTTTGAATCTGGAGTGTTCTCTTCTACTAAGGTGGGAGGTACTAGCACCCTGGATTCAGTTCAGACTTAAAGAAAGACTCTTCTTAAACTTTGTTAGATTAAGTTCCCATGTCAGGGAAAATCTCTAAGACCAAATCTTAGGTTTGGCTCATATCTAGGCTTTCTCCAAAAGGAATTTTCAAGGTTTTTTTCTAAAACAATACTTGTTATATGTAAAAAGTAGATCGTGTTTAGGAAAACTATTTCTTTGATCATGAAAGAAATATCAAAAATGCAAAAGATTCATAAGTATACCTTAGAAGATTTCAAACAATAATTGATTTCTCCTCACAAATTCTCCCAGGAGGTTGATACTTAAATTATTAATTAATAATATTGTTTAAACATTGAACATTAAAACATAAAATACTGGGTGGCACTTTTATGGACCTTTATCTTGATTCTATACTGTCTGAACAATTCCATCAAGGTCTATATCTTCTAAAAAGTTGGAGCATGTCTTGGGCTCATTATCCTGATGGGGGTCATTTCCTCCAAGAAATATAGAGATAACTTCAGGGAGAACATTTGCTGTCAGTCATGTGGATGTTTCAGTGACTTCAGATCCCTAGAGTACATAAGATAATTTCGAAGGTATGAAATGCCCATCTCAGGATTGCTGTTTAGTCACCTGCATTCAGGGAAAGGATGACAAAACAGGAGAGGCAGCCATGGCTCTGAGCTCTACTCTTGGGACCACATAGATAAACACGTGCTCATGCTATCTTGTAGGGGCTTCATCATGGTTGAGGGGAGGAGGATGATTCTCTACTTTTCCCTTACAAGAAATCAGAAGGGAGGAAGGCTAGAATGATAATGAAAATTGTCTTTCCTTTTAAAGTCAGCCAAGTGGTCAGCATTTGCTTTTCAGTGGTCAATACACAGGTCCTTCTGTGATGCGAAATGACTAAATATCCTTTTTTTCAAAGATTCCATCAAAAAGCTCGTAGCATATTTCATTAGAAAGAGTTCGGCTTCATGTGTACTTCTCTTGTTTTCACAATAAAAACAAATAGATGATACAGTAAGCTACTGTATTTTACTTTTTTAATTGAAAAAGTTAGTTCTGTATTTAACTTTTTTTTGAGGTCTTTGAAGGTTGTTAAATGAATCTAAAGAAATAAGTAATAACATTTCTTCTCTGAAGTAAAAGTAGAAGCCCCAAATACAACCTTTTTTTTTCTACTTAAGGTGAGGCTATTTTTGGCCATTTTATGGAGATTCATGATGGAAGGGGGAAGATTAAACAAATATCAATTCCCCCTTTTTTTTTTAACACTAAAGATTTGACTTTGAATTGGGCTCTGTAGGGAAATGGTGTTTTTAGCTTCATACTCCAAGAACTAAACTAAAGACAAATTAAGAACTGAGAAATATATGGTGAATTACCTTAACAGAGCTAGTGGTTAAACAAAAGTCATATATTTGGAAGTGAAATTAGAGATAATTAAGGAGCAATGACATCTCAGGTACTCTTTTTTTTTTTTTTTGCATGGGGTTAAGTGGCTTGCCCAAGGCCACATAGCTAGGTAATTATTAAGTGTCTGAGACTGGATTTGAACCCAGGTACTCCTGACTCCAAGGCCGGTGCTTTATCCACTACGCCACCTAGCCATCCCCCCATCTCAGGTACTCTTAAGTTTTGTCCTTCATTTTTGAAGGAGTCCATGAATCAGGGAGATGATTCCATGACAAGCACATGATTTGGATTTGAGTGAGGGGGTGATGGGCTGAGTCACCAGTCTCACTTTCTCTTCCAGAACCATCTGGGTCCAGTGACCAGAGAGGAATCAGGATTACTGGAGATGGCCCTGGATACTAGGCAATCAGAGTTAAGTGACTTGTCTAAGGTCACACAGCTAGTAAGTGGCAAGTGTCTGAGGCTGGATTCAAACTCCCATCTTCCTGAATCCAAGGCCAGTGCTCTATCCACTGCACCACCTAGCTGCCCTTGACAGGGAACTACTCTTTGCTTATATGTTTAAGGATATTGTGTTTAGGTGGAGGAAAAGGTGTGTCTAGGTGGCACAATAGATAGAGCTCTGACCCTGGAGTCAGAAGGACCTGGCTTCAAATCTGGTCTCAGAAATTTAATATTTACTTGTGGGTGTGACCTTGGGCAAGTCACTTAATCTATTGCCTTGCCAAAAAAAAATACATTTGTGCGAAAGAGCATCCCAGATATATGTGTGACATTAGAAGCATCACTTTCAGAATCTCCATAAGAATTTCTTATCTGTCTCCCTTTTTCTTACCTTTCTCTAAATCTGTTTTCCCCAAAAGAACCAGTATTTAAAATAATAAAAAACCTGCTTCATATTTAACTTTGTCATTCAATAATTCTGCAAACATTAAGTATCTATTATTATTTTCCAGTGTTCTTTAGTTACTAGATTAACAACATGTCAGGAAACTGATAATATTTGTCCTTCATTCTTGAAGAAGACCATGACATTAGGGAGGTGACACCATGACAATTACATGATTGGAACTGAGTGAAGGGATGCTGTGCTAAGTCACCAGCCTCACTTTCTTTTCCAGAGCCATCTGAGTCCAGTGGCTAGATAGGAATCAGGACGACTGGGGATGGTCCTAGATGTTAGATGACCAGGGTTAAGTGACTTGTCCAAGGTCACACAGCTAGTAAGTGGCAAGTTTCCAAGGCTGGATTCAAACTCCTGTCCTCCTGACTCCAAGACCAGTGATCTATCCTCTGTGCCACCTAGCTGCCCCTGTCAGGGAACTACTCTATGTTTATGTTTAGTTATATTGGTTTTGGGGAATAAAAAGGTGTCTAAATTATTTTTTTGCTATTAAAAATAGCAAATATGTAGCCTTTTAACTAAATTATGATTTGAAATGTCTATAGTGAGTTAGACACAATTAATAGTATATAATTATCTAGGAAAAAATGTATGAAGTCCTAGATAATTGATTGATAAATTAACCTTTGACATATTCAGTTATGTTGGAAATTTCCAGGACTGGTTCATCCTAGCAGTTGGAAATAGGTCAAATGATGAGAGCACATTATATATAAATGAAATTCCCAAAGTTAGTCATTATTTAGTTCATGGGCCAGAATCCTATTCTATATAACTATTCCCTTATGGTTTGATTTTCTTTGGAATACTTCCCAGTTACATGTAAAGAAAATTTCATGACATTAATAGTGAAAAACAAGATAGGAAGTTAATATTAAAAAAGAGATATAAATATATAAAACTTATTGAAAAGAGGCAATTTTTATAGAATCATTTTTAAAGAATTTGTCAACTTTTTAAAAGTCTCAAAAGGTGAAAATTCTTGACTTTAGCTAGCCATGCATGTCAAAGTTGCTGAGTGGAACAGTCTGACTTCAAATATTGTTCAGGTGGGGTCAGATCTCTGTGTTTGACATGGACCCAAGGACAATTAGCCTCATGTAGAAAAGGCAGATCAATTAGATTAGAATGAATGGTCTTAACCTGAAGAAGTACAAGGTTGGGCAAATGATAATCCTGGGACTGCCTACATGGAAGGTAGGAGGCTTTTAGTTATTACATTAGATCCTAAGAAATGGAAAAAAAAGTTGTTCCACTGCAATTTCCAAGTATTTTTTGTCTTTTGCTTGGCAGGAAGCTAAGGAATTGATTGCAATCTGGAAAAACCATCCATAGGACTATTCACACACCTTAGCTGCCTAATTCGAAATCATATGAAGTATTAAAATGCTAGGAATTACCAAAGTTTCTCTAAGATATTAGCTTATAAAAGGTGTAAATTGGAGTGTATTTCTTCCATAGATTGTTAATAAACATGGCAGTAAGGTAACAAATGTGACTCCATTGGTTTTATTTTCTACTTTTTAAAGTTTTATTGATGCCTTTTGTTTTTTATACCATAATAATTTCCCCCATATGTTCCCACATGGAATACTCTCTTAAAACAACAATAAACAAACAAACAAACAAACAAATAAATAAATCTGTAAGTAAAAAATAATTGACTCAGCAACTATGTCACACAAGGTATTCAACATTCTGCTTCCATAATCTTCATTTGTTTCACCAGATACAACACTGATCATTGCATTTATTTCATTAGTTTTATTTTAAAATTTTAATTTCATAAACATCTATTTTCTTTCCCTCCCACCTTCACCCCACATCCTATAGAGAAAGAAAGAAGAAAGAAAAAGAAAAAAGATAGAAAAACAAAATTTGAATCCACCAGTTCTCTATTCAGATAGAGAACATGCCTCTTCATTTATCCTCTATTATCCTCATTGTTGGTCATGGTATTAATTAGAATTCTTAAATCTTGCAAAATTGTTTATTTTTACAACATTGTTATTATTATGTAAAATTGTTCTCTTGATTTTTTTCACTTCACTCTTCCTCAGTTCATAGAAATCTCCCCAGATTTCTTTGAATTTTTCGCCATCATTCATGCACCACAAATAGTATTCCACTATATTAATATACTGTAGTTTGCTCAAATACTCCTCAAATAATGGGAACCCCTCAGTTTCCAGTTCTTTGCTACTACAAAAAGAATTGCTTATACATATGTTGCCTTTTCCTCTTTCTGTGATCTCTTTGGAGTATATAGGTTCTAGTCACTGTGTCAAACGGAAGGCAGTTTAGTAACTTTGGAGCATAATTCTACACTGCTTTCCAGAATGATCAGATTAATTTACATTTCCACCAATATTGTATTAACTGTTTTCTCAAAGTCCCTCCAACATTTATCATTTTCTTTTTTTGTCAGCTTTGTCAGTCTGACTGGTATGAAGTCAAACCTCTGAGTTGCTTTAACTTTCATTTCTTTAAATATTTATGATTTGGAGCATTTTTTCCTGAGGTTATTGATTTCTTGCTCTGCAAACTGTCTATTTATGTGCACTGAACATTTGTCATATCTCTAATTTATCAACTGGAGAAATTTATTGTTTTAAAAACTTACAAATTTATGCCTTAATTATCAGAGATATGGCTATCATTTAATATTTGTGGATTTCTTGAACAATTAAAAAGGATATATTAAATGGTCTTTTTAAAAATTTTTATTTAAGAAAATGGGATTATGTTGACTTGCCCAAGGTCACACACAGCTAGGTAATTATTAAGTGTCTGAGACTGGATTTGAACTCAGGTTCTCCTGACTTCAGAGCCAATACTCCATCCATTGCACCACCTAACTGCCCTTAAATACTTTTTATTAAAAAAAACTTATGATGAGGAACATATTTTAGCATAATGAAAAAAGCTATTTTGACTTTTTCTGTTTGGTCAGGCTTCATTTTTAAAGCACCTTGACATTTAAATCTGTATTTGAAAATTTTGGGAAATGAATTTAGAAGATTTGTTGAAGAATATAAAATAAATGTGCATCTGGGGAAAAAAAGTATCCCAATGTAAATTGTGAAGCATATAGAGTTTGAAAAGAATGATAAAATTAATAGGATCAGCAATGTATATGAAGTACTTTGTAACAGTGAAAACCATACAGTCTTGTTACTATTAAAAAGGAGTTCCTATATAAATAAATATGAAACATAAAAATTGGAAGGAATTTGGCAAGGGGGAAATCTGAGAGGGACCAGGGATCCATCAGTATCTTCAAATGGCAAAAAATTACTATAAATGTCTCAGTTGAGAGGTAGTATGATAAGGGGGTAAGAATGCTGTGTTTGGAGTCAGAGCAGCTAGGTTGACATCCCCAGGTTTGTCTCATATAGGTGTATGACTCCAGTGACCTCTCTAGGTCTCAGTTGTCTACAATGTGAAATGAAGGGTTGGATTAGATGATCTCCAGCTTTGAGTCCTATAATCCTATGTACCAGTTAAACTAATCAATTAATTAAATTGAGAATACTAAGAACTTTTTTTCATTTTTAAAAATTTTAGTATTTTATTTTCCTCAGATACATGTAAAAGCAATTTTTAACAATGATTTTTAAAACTTTGTGTTCCATGATGAGTGACAGGAGCAGAACCAAGAGAGCATTGTGAACATTAATAAAAACCTTATGAGTTGATCAACTTCGATGAATGTAGCTCCTCCCAGCAGATCAGAGAGCTAAGACAACCCTGGGAGATCTGTTTTGGACTAGGCTATCCATGTACCGATGAAGAAAAAACAAAACAAAAACAAAACCAAAAAAACTACAGAATCTGAATGAACACTATGTTCACTTTTTAAAAATTTCTCTTATTTTTTTTGGTTTTTTTTTTAGGTTTTTTCAAGGCAATGGGGTTAAGTGGCTTGCCCAAGGCCACATGGCTAGGTAATTATTAAGTGTCTGAGACCAGATTTGAACCCAGGTACTCCTGACTCCAGGTAAAAATTTCTCTTATGCTTTCCTTTCTATACCATGGTTTTCTTTCTTTCTTTTCCCTTAGTCCTAATCCTCAAACAGAAAATGACTAATATGTAATCATGTTAAACACAAATGTACATGTAAAATGTTCACTAGACTGCTACTGAGGGGGCTGGGGAAGGGAATGTGGAAGAAAATTATGTAACATGCATATATGCATGTGGATGAATGTTGAAAAACTTTCATAATTTGTTAATAGGAAAAATTTTAAAAATAAATAAATTTTAAAACAAAAACAAAACAAAACAAAAAACTTTGAGTTCCAAATTCTCTCTCTTCCTCTCCCACTCTCTTCTACTTGCTCCACTGAGAAGGCAAGCATTTCAATATAAACTGCACATAATCCCAAGGACTTCTTTATCTTTTCACATGCTGAGATTGTGACTCCTCCTACAGAACAGAGATTGTCTCACTTTTTTTCTTTTTATTCCTTGACTTTAGCATAGGATTTGGTACATATATGTTTCATAAATATTCTTTTATTCATACATTCAAAAGAAATTTTTGTGGGGTTTTTGGAGAGAAGCAATCATTTAGAAGTCATATTAAAGTTAGATAAAATCATGTATTTATGCAATTGAAACTTTTTTTTTAGCTCCACTAAAATCACATATCCAAATGTTTTATGGGTAGAGTGACTACAGCTTCTCTACGTCTTTGCTGGGAGAAAGCAAACTCTGATGGCTCCTACTGTACTGGAAAGAGGTTGAGTTATGACCCTGGTAAATTAAAGATAGATCAACAAATATTTATTAAATAGTGGCACTATAAATGCAAAGAAAGGAAAAAAAAGTTCCATCCTTTAAGACACTCAAAATCTAGTGGAGAATATGATATGAAAAAGGGGACTGTTTTCCTGTTGAAATGACTGGAGTTGAATAGAAAGTTTGATCTCCAAGTAAAGGACTCAGGAAAAGCAAAGAGAGGGTGGATGGGAAAAGCAAATTATGTGGGATTTAATGATGTTGAACTGAGTGTATTCCTGCATGGGAAGATGATCCTGATAACTCATATGAACCTTCTCATTTATTAGGACAGTTAAAAGGAGCATATATTGACAAGGAACAAGAGGGAACTGAATATGAAGATGTTCAGTTTTGCTGGGTAGTTGATTCTTGGTTGTAATCCAAGCTCTTTTGCCTTCTGGGCTATCATATTCCAAGTCTATAAGACTTTAATGTAGAGGCTGCTAAATCCTTTGTGTTCCCTACTACAGCTTCATGATATTTGAATTGTTTTTTTTTTCCTGGCTGCTTGTAATATTTTCTCCTTTACTTGGGAGTTCTGGAATTTGGCTATAATATTCCTAGAAGTTTTCATTTTGGGAATCTCTTTCAGGAGATAATCAGTAAATTCCCTCAATTTCTATTTTACCCTTTGCTTCTAGGCTATCAGGTCAGTTTTGCTGGATTATTTCTTTAGTTTTTAGTTTTTAGTTTTTTTTTTTGCAAGGCAAATGGGGTTAAGTGGCTTGTCCAAGGCCACACAGCTAGGTAATTATTAAGTGTCTGAGGCCAGATTTGAACTCAGGTACTCCTGACTCCAAGGCTGGTGCTCTATCCACTGAGTCACCTAGCTGCCCCTGGATTATTTCTTGAAAAATGAAGTCTAGGTTCTTTTCCTAGTCATGACTTTCAAGTAGCCCAATAATTTTAAAATTATCTATTCTGAATATGTTTTCCAGATTGGTTGTTTTTCCAATGAGAGATTTCACATTTTCTTCTAGTTTTTCATTCTTTTGGATTTTTTTCTTGTTTCTTGATTTCTCACAAAGTCATCAGCTTCCTTGAGTTCCATTATACACTTGAAGGAATTATTTTCTTCTGAGAGTTTTTGAATCTACTTTACCATTTGGCCAATTCTGCTTTGTAAGGCTTTCTTTTCCTCATTGACCTTTTGGACTGCTTTTTCCATTTGAACTAAACTGGTTTGTTTTTTAGGTTTTTGCAAGGCAAATGGGGTTAAGTGGCTTTCCCAAGGCCACACAGCTAGGTAATTATTAAGTGTCTGAGACCGGATTTGAACTCAGGTACTCCTGACTCCAGGGCTGGTGCTTTATCCACTGCACTACCTAGCCACCCCCTAAACTGGTTTTTAAGTTGTTATTTTCTTCATTATTTTTTGTATTTCCTTCATCAAGTTGCTGATTTGGTTTCCATGATTTTCTGATATAACTCTCATTTCTCTCTCCAATTTTTCCTCTACTTCCCTTCCTTGATTTTCAAAATCTTTTTTGAGCTCTTCCATAGCCTGAGACCAATTCATATTTTTCTTGGAGGCTTTGGATACAGAAACTTTGACTTTGTCATTTTCTGAGTATTTTTATCCTCCATAGGACAAAAATAATTGTCTATGTTTGGATTTTTTTTCTGTTGTTTGCTCATTTCCCCAGCCTATGACTTCATTTTAACTTGTTGTTAAAGTGGGGCTCTGCTTCCAGGATGGAGGATGCACTGTCCTAAGCTTTTAAGGATTTTTGTAACTGTCTTTAGGGACTCTCCCCCCAGCAACCTCAATTCCTCCAAAGTTTTCCTGCTTTCCTGGCATGTACTATGATCTGTGGAAGACCATCAGCACTCGGAGCTGTGAGGAGGGTCTTTGCTATGGCAGTAAAGCTCCTTTTCCTGAGACTGGGGCCAGGGATGCAGCCTGGATCTGAGTACAGGCAAAGCCACAGAGTCCTGCCTCAGGGATAGATAGCAGGGAGATTTCTGCAATCTCTCTCATCCCCCCTTATTATCTGTGAGCTGAGTGCTCTGGAAGGAGCTGCCAGGTGGCTCCTCGGGCCTTTTTCCTGGTCCCTGGGCCAAGTCTGTGCTAAGGCCTGTGTTGGACTGGGCTCTGAGCTCACTCTGGTGCAGCAGAGTTTTCCTGCTGGGTTGAGAGGTCTGGAAACTGCTGCCACTGCCATGGACCCAGGCACCCCCAAGGGACCCAGGTGCTCCATGGGTTGTTTCTGGATGACTTGAGCAGATTTGACTGGTGGCTGGTGCAGTATGATCTTGAAACTGACCACGAGACTTGAAAGAAGCAATGGAAGCCAAGAGATAGAGAGATGAGGATGGAGAGAGTTCCAGGCTTAAGGAACTTCTGGTAAAAATATATGGAGTCATAAGAAAGAATGTTTTGTGAGAGGAACAGAAAACATGACAATGCTGCATGGATCAGACTATGTGGAGGGGAGGAGAGTCTAAGAAGAATGGAAAGGTAGGAAAGAGCCAGATGATGAAAGGATTTCAAGGATTTCATATATATAATCCTGGGGATATCAGGGAGCACTGGAGTATATTGAAAAGGGTTGACACAGTCAAACCTGAATCTAAGAAGATCTTCACTTTGATAAATGACTGGAGGGTGAATTGGAGATGTGAGAAAAGAATGGAGGTGGAGAAATCAACCAGAAGGGTTGTTGTAAATCTTGGTGTAAGGGGGGGGGTTGGGGGGGTTTAGGGGGGGATGTTTTAGACATAGAAATGACAGGACTCAGCAATGGATTGACTATGGAAATGGTGATGAGTGAAAGGGAAGAACTGCACATTGTACTCAGGTTGCACTGGGAGGAGGATGGTGCTCTTGATGGTAATAGAGAAGTTAGAAAGAGGAAGGATGGATTTTGGTGAAAGACAATGAATTCAGTTTTAGATGTATTGATGATTAAGATGTCTAGAGACATCTAGTTTTATATGAGATTAGAGTTTGGGATAGAAGGTAGGGCTGGATTAATATATATATGGAAAGAGAGAGAGAGAGAGAGAGAGAGAGAGAGAGAGAGAGAGAGAGAGAGAGAGAGAGAGAGAGAGAGAAATTATCTGCATCAAGATGATGGTTGAATCTGTGGTTATTTAGTCAATCAGCTAGCATTTGTTCAATTTTTTATGTTTAGTATTTTGTTTTCTACTGGTTACATGTAAAAACAATTTTAACATTCATTTAAAAAATTTTTGAGTTCCAAATTCTCTCCCTCCCTACCCCACCACTCCTCATTGAGAAAGCAATCAATTTGATAAAGGTTATAAATGAATAGTCATGTAAAATATTTTCATAATACTCATGATGAGAAAGTAAGTATAGACCTCCCTCCCTTCAAAAAAAATGCATCAATCTGTATTCAGACAACACCAGCTCTTGAACTGGTTTCTAGATGTAGAAAGAAACAAAATTGCTACCCTTGTGAAGTTTACGTTTTGTTAGCTGAGATAGCAGCCACCTAGATAAATACATGCAAAATAAATACAAGGCAATTTTTTTGGGGGGAAGGGGTAAGAGGGAAAAGCACCTACAGCAGTGGGATGAGGAAGGGTTTCATGTAGAGATAGAAAGAAGAGAGGAGCAGGTCCAGGACAGAGCCCTGGTCTACACCCATACATATGTATCAAAGCTAAAGATGGATGATGATTCAGCTAAATAGACCAAGGTAACTCAGCTATGTTGGTAAGAGTAGAACAGGGGGAATGCAGTGATATGAAAACCCAAGAAGGAGAGTGTGCAGTCAGCAGTGTCAGAAATTGCAGAGGAGAGAATAAGTATTAAGAAGAGGCCATCTGACTTGGCCTGGTAACCTTGGAAAAAAGCAGTTTTGGTTGAGTGATGAGATCAGAGTAAGAATGAAGAGAGGGAGAGGAGGAGAGGGGAATGACATAACTTTTTCTAGGAGTTTAATTATGAAAGGAAGGAAAAAATATTGGATAATAGCCTGAGAGGTTAGTAGGGTCAAGTGAAGATTTTTTAAGGATGGGTAGACTTTGGCATGTTTGCAGACAGCAGAGAAGGAGCCACTAGATAGAAAATAGTGAATACAAAAGAAATAATTGCAGTAGTATTATGCTGGATGTAATGGGAGAGAGTAGAATCAAGGGCACAAATAGAAGTATAAGGAATATTGTCAAGGAATTTCAAAATATAAATATATAAAATATGAAATGTTTCTTAAAAAGTATGACACATGGTCCTCTTATTTCTGTGCTATTAACTCAGACAAGATAAACTCAATGCATTTCACATATTCTTTATACCTATACACAAAGAAAAATATTACTTTTTTAAACTTTTTGGTGATTTATATAGACTGTACCCCTCACATTGGCCTTCCAAGGCTTATACAAAGGAAAGACTAAAAATAATTAATAATGAAAAGGATGCCCACATCTGGTTGATCATCCCAGGTGAATCAAGCAAAAAGTCTAATTTAACAGATGGACACTGCACTGTTTCCTGATGGTAAAATCACCAGATGTTTAGAGATTCCAGAAGTACAAAGGCATAAGGAAATGGGTAAGTTTTTTGGCATGCCACTGAATTATCTTGCATTTCACACTGGATGCTCTTGCACATGGGATGAATATGTGTGAATCATGTCATAAATTTAATTTTAATTGAAATGTTTTATTTTGTATTGGAGTTAAGTATGGAAAAGGAGATTCACACAATAACACAACAGTTCAGTCTCAGTCTCATCTGAAAAATAAGCTAAATATTTTCTTGGAAATATCAACAACAACAACAAAAAAACAGAATCTTTTTTAAGGTTAGAAAAAATCAGAACAAGTATCTTTCCCGTTCATTTTTATTTATGCAAATCCTTGTACAGATAAGTTCTATTACTATCTATCCTGTCCTTGGGCCAATTATTCTCTTCATGGAATTGGAAGGAAAGAAGGGAACAAATATTTATTAATCATCTAATCTGTGCTGGGCACAGGGCTTAACAAAATTGATTTCATTTGAATAGACATATCATCCTTGCCTTCTCTTGCTGATTGGTTTCAACAGGTTTCTTTCACTACATTTATGATTTAATGCGATTTTATCTTCAGCCTCCAACTGAAAGTTGAGCCCAAATTGATTTGAGCCCAAACTGATTTTGTGAGAGGGAGGGCAAAAGGTAATTTTTCCTGAGTAGATCATAGGGTGGGATGAATGGGCAAAAGGAAACCTTAATTGGAAAACAGAAATGGAGAGGACTTACTCCATGGAGTAATGGAGAGATTTCTGGAGTGGTAATGGAGACCTGAGTTCTCCTATCTGCTATCCTCCCCACTCACTGTATGTCCATTAAATTGTGAGCTGTTCAAGGTCAGAGACTGTCTCATCTTTCTTTGTATCTCTAGAGTTTAGCATATAGTAGGTATTGGCAAACATTAGGTGCTGAGTAAAAGTTTATTGACTGAGTTTGAGTAAATCTTTTAGATTCATTGGTACTTCTGGTTTCTGTATTTGTGATCTCAGGAGATTGGGCAAGGGGATTCTAAGGTACCTTCCAATCTAATAAGTAATCCCTAGCACTTATATCAAGTACATCTAGCTGACTTTCACCTTGGTTCCAACATGCAATATCTTGATTTTGGTGAGTGAGATTAAATATATCCAGATAATGAGACAAAAAAAATTGATTCCCTTTTTTTCTAGCATCATCAATTATGTGGGTAGGTCCCTATCCTGTTCTTGTGATAGATGGTTATCAAGCTGAAGACCTGCTGAGTTAATCACCTGCTGCTACTACCTCAGGACCACCTAAAATTAGACTTGAACACATTAGAAATTCTTCAGTTTGCTTGGAATACTAAGTATCCTGTCTTTAAGGAAAGAAAGACAAGTGGGGGTGGGACCAAAGAAGGAAGGGAAGGAGAGGGGGAAAATCACAGTCTGATTGTTCAGACCTGTGATTTTATCAGCAAAAGAAACTTCCTTTTCTTATGATCAGCAATTCCACTCTAATTTATATTCTTTGAAAATAATCAGGGACACTGAGAATCATGTCTCTTGGACTTGAACTTGAACTCAGGTCTTTCTGCCTCCTAGATATTTACTATGCTATAATGTCTCTCAATGAAGGTTTTTTTCTTTAGGCTTTTTGCAAGGCAAATAGGGTTAAGTGACTTGCCCAAGGCCACACAGCTAGGTAATTATTAAGTGTCTGAGACCAGATTTGAACCCAGGTACTCCTGATTCCAGGGCTGGTGCTTTATCCACTGTGCCACCTAGCTGCCCCTCAATGAAGTTTTAAAAATAAATTGTTGTTTGTTTTCATGTCACTTTTTCTTTTCTTTTTTTTAATTAGGTTTTTTCCAAGGCAATGGGGTTAAGTGGCTTGCCCAAGGCCACACAGCTAGGTAATTATTAAGTGTCTGAGGCGGGACTTGAACTCAGGTACTCCTGACTCCAGGGCCGGTGCTCTATCCACTGCACCACCTAGCTGCCCCTATGCCATTTTTTTCTAATGTATGCTTCTCTCACCCCACCTCAGGAAAATCATCTCTTATAGCAAAGAATAAAAGAAGACAAAAAACACCAGTTCAACAATACTAATGAAGTTGTTAAAAGATCCGACATTCTACTCAGTGTTCCACATCACCCTCCTCCACCTCTTCAAGGAAGGAGAGGAAATGCCCTCACGTACTTCTATGTGGTGAAATCTGATCATTATAATTTCACAGCATTCAAAGTTTTGTTGTTTTTTCCCATTTATCTTATTATAGTTGTGTACAATAGATTTTTTTCCCCTTAGTTCAGCTTATTTCACCTTGCATCAATTTATCTTCCCATGCTTTTCTGTATTCCTCATATTCATCACTTTTTACAAGCATTTCATTACCTTAGGCAGCTAGGTGGCATTATGGGTTTACTGCTAGACTTGGATTTAATAAGACCTGAGTTCTTATATCCAACAAGTTGTGTGACCCAGGACAAGTCACTTAACAGCTGAGCCTCAGTTTCCTCATCTGAAGAATGGTGAAAAGATGGCATTTTTATTCTAGTATTATTGTGAAGATCAAATAAGATAATCCTTTAATGTGCTTTGTCAATCTTAAAGTGCTTTTTAAATTCCAGATACTATAATTTTAAACAAATAGTTCTCTCCTCTATTTTTATACTTGTATTTCATCAGTTACCTGCTGTTGAATTTATATTAAGTGATACACTGTGTCAATTGATGAAAACTAGACAAGATCCCAGTAAAAGGACCAGGACAATTATTTTCTTTAGGATTTTCCTTATTTTTTGTGTAAACAAGGATATCCAGAAATCTACAGAGTTTCAATGCTTTTACAAAAATATCTTCACTACAATCTTCCTTCTTAAGAGTGTATAAAAGCTATTTCCTATTTTAAAATATTCATCAAATCTGAATATTCACTCCCTGCCAAGTTAATCACACCTCTCCTATAAACATTTCCTTCCTGAGCAGGGAGGAAGTCCAAACAGTGTGGTCCTGGGTAGGTCTTTAAGTTTCTTTTTTTATGATGGGAGCAGAGCATCTGATCATTCCCAGGTGTTTCAGTTTTTTTTCCCATGGTTTCCTTGTTATTTCTTCCTCCTTTCAGCTCCTTTGGCAATGAATATGACCATGAGGTCCAAAACTATAAAGGATGTGTTCATCACTTCCCTCTCATGTCTGTCTCTTTATTGAACCACAAGTTCACTGTCTTTATCCATGTTAATTCCCCGAGGTAACCATACGGCATTTGTGTTGACTGCCTTAATTTTGATCTTCTCTAATCATTCCCTGCCAGATGGTAGTTAAAGTTTAATGGTCCCTGTAAAAATAGTTCCCTTTCTTCTTTAATCAGTCATGTGTGTTTGCTTAGAACTGGCTGTTAGACATTCAGAACTCACAAAATGGCCACCAAGAAGACAATTTCAGCAAACAATCCTGATATGGGATGTTGGTGTGTTTTCCTTAGTAGCTGAAGATGTTAGGTTCCATTATCTATTCACCCATTATCCTTATCTTTTGCAATCTTTCTTCCTTTGTTTTTTTTTAATCTTCTTCCACAAGATAGAAATCCACAATTACCAAGAGGCCTCTCAAGAAGAAACAATTAAAAATGTGGATTGATAATTAAACATATAATTAAACATTATAACTTATTATATATACATTAGTCCATGGTATCTTATGTTTAAGTTGTTCCAATAATAGCACCATAGTTCTCTTCTTATATTCCATAAGGTAGGTAAGCTCCTGTTTAGATAGTTTGCCAAGGGCAGCACAATATGTTAGACTTGGACAAATGAATAAAGTGGCATAATGATCTTATTTTTGAGTAAATATTTTTATTCCTTGCACTTTAAAAAATACAACTCATTATCCTTAGTTGGTTAATTTACTAAGAGCAAATGTGTGACTGGTCATTATGCTCTCATCAACATTAACAAATAAAGTGATTGAGTCTGAAATAAGGCTACAAGGGCTGCCAGACCACATGGAAGTCACTGGCAGGATGCTGGCACTTTAGGTTGCCTTCATTTTATTAGGATGTATAAAGCTGTTTAATGGCTATATTAGAAAAACTGAATCAAACAAAAAAAAACCACATCAATATGATCACAACAAGCTATGAAGAGTGACTTACCAAAAATGAAGGAAAAAATTAAGAATCTAGACCCATGAATTTTGAATTTATACTTAAATATTATCTTCTAGTGACCCAGCAATATTATAAGGATAAGAGACCAAATGGATATTATAGATAAAAGTCTTGGAGCATCTATGATGAACTGATTCTTAAAATTTATTTTTTTCAATTACATGTGGAGGTAATTATCAACATTCAATTTTGTAAAGTTTTTCTCTCTCCTACCCTTTCCTCCCCCTCCACCTAGGATAGCAAGTCATTTGATATAGTTAATACATTTACAATTGTGTTACACATATTCCCATATTAGTCATGCTGTGAAAGAAGAATCAGAGCAAAAAGGGAAAAACCACAAGAAGGGAAATGCAAAAAACAAAATTAAAAAAGTGATATTAGTATTCTCTAATCTACATTGAGATTCCATAGTCCTTTCTCTTGATGTGGATGGCATTATCCATCCCAGGTCTTATAGAATAGTCTTTGATTGTTGTAGTGCTGAGAAGAGCTAAATTGATCACAGCATAATGCTACTGTTAAGATGTACAGTGTTCTGATTCACTTCAGAATCTTTCCAGGTTTTTCTGAAATCTGCCTACTCATTGTTTCTTATAGAGCAATAATATTCCATTCATTTGCCACAACTTGTTCAGCCATTCCTCAATTGATGGGCATCCCTTTGATTTCCTATTCTTTGCCACCTCAAAAAGAACTGCTATGAATAATCTTGATCTTGTAGATCTTTCTTCCTTTTTTTTTTGTGATCTCTTTGGGATACAGGTTTAATGATTTTGAAATAGTCTAGACTTGTGATTTCACTGATATATGGTGCTCCCAGGGAGGAAATTTCTTGAATTAATGCAGATCAACAATTGCTTACAATTTGTTGTCTTAGAGAAGGATTTTTTAAAACCCTTTTTGTCCGTCATGGATCCCTTTGATAGTTTGAAGTATCCTCAGAATATTATCTTGAAGTGCACAAAACAAAATTTGAGCTTACAAAGGAAACAACTTATATTGATATTAAATATTTTCCCCTTATTTTACAGATAAGTAAAGAACCCTTATCTTAGAGAGGTGCTTGGGGGGCACAGAAGAGGCTGTAACTTGGTCCAATATATGTCAGAAGTAGGACTCAAATCCAGGTCAGCCTGGTTCAAAAGCTAGCCTTCCATATTCTCTCTCTCTCTCTGTATATATATAAATATATATATATGTATGTATTTATGTATATATTGATATAAATTTTAAATATGATCCTAAAAAGCTTCTACCAAAGGGATATATGGTTGCGTAAGTCATATTTAAGTATTCTAGAAACTGTTAAAGTTCAACAGTTCCTTGGTTGAAGTTCTTTGGCTGCTCTAGCAGTTTGGGCAAACTGGAATAGCTATAATTTTAGATGGAAGACTTGTTAATGAGGGTACCCAGGCAGCTCAAATTTAGTAGGTACTGATAGTACTATCTTAGGGCATGCTTCTTTTTCTCTTTCCAGAGTCTGGAGATAGCCACAGTCTATGCAGATCATTCTCTGTCTGGCTCCACTTAAGTCTCTCTGGGACCTGTTTGTCCTTCAGCAGAATAGCAACCTCCTTGTATCTTAGGATGCATCTTACTCTCTTTGTTAGTAACAACTCAGGTGAGTTCTCCTCCTCATCTTTTCCCTTCTCATTTAAACTGCCAAAATTTCTAGTCATAGTTTTGATATAGTGTAGGACCTATTCTACTATCATAAGGATCTCCACCACGTGGCATATGTATGGGGAATTTTTCACTTCCAAGATTCTCAAATTTCCATGAGAAAATAAAGGAAAATCTCTACCTGTCATTTCCCAGTTTGACCCCAGGTTTGCTTACAAGTTTGTAGTTCTCAAAAAATCTAAGTCTTGACAGAGAGAATGAGGAAAACAAGATAAAATTCTTAGAAACAAAACATTACCCTCAAACCAACACTTTCCTACTGAATAATGTTTATGGAAATCTCAGTCACTTACAGTTTCTTACATGCAAATCCCTCTTTTTAGGGAGTTCCGTGCAGAAGTTGCCTGCTTACCTTTGCAGGTAGCGAGACCTTCTGGGGCAGTTTTCTTTGTAGTTCTTTAATCTTCCAGCAGGTGTCATCAGGTGTTGCTTTGTCCTGATTTCCTTCAGTTTTTGATTGCTCCCATCAAGGGGATCCCAAGTGTGTTTGGCTTTCCATTGCCAAGTCACATTGATACCTTTTGACTACTCAAGTTCCCCAATATTTATGGAGGTAACAGCTTTCTCTTTCACTTTTTCACTTTGTCTTTTCTGGAAGGAGCTACATTTCTCTTTGCAGCCTATCACACAAAACCATAGATCATCTATCTAGAGCTGGAAGAGATTTTAGAGACTCTCTAAGCCAAGTCCCTCAATTTGTAGATGAGAGAACTGAGATCCAGAGAGGTCTCTGCAGCTGGAATGACTATGGGAAGTTCTTCTCAGCCAGGATTCACGCTTTTCCTTCCACCTCCTTTTGACTTTGCCCTTGGAGTCTGACATCATTATTAAATCATTTACTCTTTTCTGGTTTGTTCTATTTTGTACAACACTTTATGCAACCAAATGCAGTGTAAGGGCAAGCTCAAAGCCTCTTTGAGCTTTGGCTGTACGTATTTGGCATACACATTTATACACATTTAAAAAAAATTTTTTTTTTGGTTTTTATTTTGTTTGCAAGGCAAATGGGGTTAAGTGGCTTGCCCAAGGCCACACAGATAAGTAATTATTAAGTGTCTGAGACTGGATTTGAACCCAGGTACTCCTGACTCCAGGGCTGGTGCTTTATCCAATGCACCACCTAGCCACCCCTATACACATTTATAATACATTCTTACAAACATATGTATGTATACACATATGCTTATGTACATGCATATATTTGTATATGTAACACAACATATGCATATCTATATCTGTCCATCCAACCATCCATCCATCCATCCATCCATCCATCCATCCATCCATCCATCCATCCATCTACCTATGTTTCTATCTATGTATCTATGTATCTATCTATCTTGGCAAGTATCTGTGTCCTTTTGCCGGCTCATTCATATACATGGGAGGATGGAAGCTGTCTAGTAGTTTCTTTTGGGAAAATTCTCAGGAACATAGAACAGTTTAAGAGACATTTGAAGCTTTCTTGTCCAATACCCTCTTTTTACAGAAATGGAAACTAAGGCTAGAGGAGTTACATGATTTGACCAGAGGCACATAGATTGTAACTAGCTGAACTGGGATTTGAACCTGGGTCTTGTGGTTTTTAAATCCTGCATATTTCTTCCTATGCCTTACAGCTTTATATGATAATTAATGGGAATGATTTACATTTCAGAGACTAAAATTAAAAGACATAGGAATTTTTTGCCTTTGCGGTAGGGTGAAATCTCTGATGGAGATTCTCAAGTCCAGCACCAATACTCTGAAGAAAATAACATTTTTTTCCCCTGATTTTGCAATGGGTTAGGGAGGGAGCAGAAAAGGTTTTTAATTTTTTTGTATTTAGGACTTTTTTGATCCTGTGGCTAGAATAAGTGGTTCTTTAAAAGCTGTATTATTTTTCCTTTTAATCTTACGACTTTTGAGTTGGAAGAACTATGCTAAGCCAATCCTTCTTTTGAAGAAGAGTGAACCAAGGGCATCAGCTGAGGCATATAGTTGGAAGAGAACTACTCTACAGCTGTGCATACTGTGGGACCTGGCACCCTCTGGCAGGGAAGAGACAAATAGAAGAGAAATCCCTTATGGAGCCTCTTCTGCCAAAGACAACATATCCAGCAGGTCAGCAGCTGGTGGAATGATGACCATCAACTTTATGAGGTTGTTCAAGAACTCCTGTTGAGTAGAGTCACATCTAGTAGAGGCCAACGGGGGGGGCAAGATAGCAGAAGCAGTGTGCCAACTTCATGGAATCAGGAGGGTTGGAGGCATATCAGGTATTCTGTGAGTACTCACTACTCACTATGAGTGAGTACTCTGCAGCTTCCCTCTGGCCACATGCTCCCAATGTATGTGTATCTCCAACAGTGGACCCACTCTTCCCATTGAAGATGTATATATTGGTGGGAGAGTAAGTCTCAAGTTTATGGGAGAAAGATTTTATTGCAACCTTTCCTAGCATGCCATTTCATTGAATGCTTTTTCCTTTGAAGTAAATGTGTCCTCTGGCCAACTAGTAAAGTTAAATATGTCATCAACAGACACAATAATTAGCTATGCTTTTGAGTAGATGTGAACTCACTGAAAACCTAGAACTTGGTTCTTGAACAAGCTTCAAGAAATTCTTTGGGGAAGACCCTGCCCTGCAAATTTAGGGGTGGTGATGGGGCTGCATTCATCACTGTCCTCCATCCAACTTGCTGAGAATACTAGATTCATTCTTTTCTCTTTTCCTCCTAAATCCTCTCTGCTTTAAATAGAATTTGACAGCAGAATCTGTGAAGTTTGATTGCTAGTTTTAGGATATTTGATGCTAATTGTAGGATAGGTTTGGTCACAGAGTCAATAAGATGGAAATTTTTGAGGATGGCAGTTCTATTGAAACTGAGTGGTGAAAGGGGAAACCCTAGACTGTCTAAGCTACATATGTGAAAGGAGATGTGATTCCCATTTGGTGGAGAAAAGGCTGGTTCAATATTACATATGTCCTTCAGTGCTAGAGCTTCTCTGGAGAAAAAGACTCTTGAGACAGAGGTCGAAGTTTGGTAGAGAGTGAGAGAGATTTTGAAAGCTA
The DNA here is from genome assembly GCF_037893015.1 of Macrotis lagotis. Taxonomy (NCBI): domain Eukaryota; kingdom Metazoa; phylum Chordata; class Mammalia; order Peramelemorphia; family Peramelidae; genus Macrotis; species Macrotis lagotis. The sequence goes on along the minus strand of NC_133658.1, from coordinate 687,134,583 downwards.
CAAACATAAAAGAGAAACTGGCAATTCAACATATCCTTGATTTTCAAGTAACTTCTCTAGAGACTTTGGAGAATTACCCCATGAGTGAGATCAAAGACTTTCTTGGTTGAGTTAAGATTTGTTCTTGATCCCATTTAAAAAACTCATTCACTCTTTTCTGGTTTGTTCTAATTTGTACAACAATTTGTACAACTGTTAGAACTTCTATTTGCTGCTTGCTTGAATAAATGATAGCTGCTATTTGCTATTTGTGATGATCTTTTCTGTTAACCAGTATTTCTAGGAAGAGGGTCAAGCAAGTAGGTCTAAAGGGTATGCATGATTGAGCAGCTTTTGGAAAACAGTTCCAAATTGCTTCCCAAAACAGATGAGCTAATCTATAGCTCCACCAACAATACATGAATATGCTTTCCCCTTACCCTCAACTCCCACTCCACCCATGCTCTTCAGCATTCATCATTTTCCTTTTATTGTCATCTTTGCCAATAGGATGGGTATGAGGTAGAATCTCAGTTGCCTTAATTTGCATTTCTCTAATTATTAGCGATTTAGAACATCTTTTCAAAAGGCTGTTGATAATTTCGCTTTCTTTCTTAGAAATCTATCTCTCCAATTATGTTTTGACCATTGGTCAACCCCCCCCCTTATTTTACAGGTAAAACAATTAGGGTACCAGGATGTAAAGTAATATGCCTAAATGCTCATTGCTAGTAAAGAAACTAGGATTCAAGTCTTTGACTCCATATACTCTTCCCCCTACCCCCCTCAAGGCAATGGGGTTAAGTGACTTGCCTAAGATCACTCAGCTAGGTAATTATTAAGTGTCTGAGACTGGATTTGAACTCAGGTCCTCCTGACTTTGGGGCTGGTGTTCTATCCACTGTGCCACCTAGCTGCCCCCACTGCGCTACCTAACTGCCCCTAATTCTATATATACTCTTGAAGAGAATACTTCAATAACAGAGGAAGATTCCTATTTTATACTATTATAATAGGTTTATTTAACAGCAAACAAAACTTAATTTCCCTGGCCCTTGTTTTCTGGTCTGCACCCTTTGAAACCAAAGAGCATGTGACAGGAAGAAGAATATGTGAAATGAAAGAACAGGGTAGACAACTTCTGCTGACTTCAGCACAGGCTAATAGCCCTAAGAGATTAGAACCAAGAGTCCTAATTCTGTGGCAGCTTGAAATATGACTTTGAACAAATTCTTTAACCTTTCATTAAAAAACAAACAGCTCCACTGTGAACAGAAAGAGAAAATTTCCGAAGGAAAATGGCAGAAAGGTTTGCATAGCTATGTATAGGGTTGTTATGTGTATTAATTCATTAATTGTTATATAGTATAGCTGGACATTATTATGATTATTATCAGCATATGTCATGTGATTAAAACCTCAACCTTTTGAGAAGTTAGGGGGTCATGTTTTGGATGTCTTGTGTTTGCTTTCTCTTAACCCAGTCTCTGCCATGAGGGCCCGAAGGTTGTGCCAAGAGTGCCTTCTGCAACGAACCCTTACACGCTTGATGTGATACAAGGCAGTTGCTAAGGCAGAATACCTAAGGTAATGAGCACTGTGAGAATTAGGGACGACTCTTCTTTTCAGTACTTTCTGACTGTAATTGAACTCTCCCCACTGATCCTTTAGGTGCTAGGAGCATGATTTTTTCCAGGTTTTCAGGGAACATCCCCAAGAATCAGACACTTTCTTGGTGTTATAATCCTTATATTAGCCTCATATGAGGCTCATGAGTATTTTATTAAGTTTCAGCAGAAAAGGAAATTCCTAGTCAACTGATCTCCATACCTGGGTACAGTCAAAGTAAAACAGACCTGCTATGGATGTTACCATGTGTAGCAGAGAACTAGATGTGATATTTTTATATCTTAAAAATTATAGAAAGTATTTTTAGTATCTTTCTTTTCTTTTATAGGAAATTCATAATTTAGTGACATTTTGAAGAAAAAGGAAAATGGCAACATATTAGCCCAAGAGTGGAAACAAGATGAAATGGGTAGAGAAGGGGTCAGTCTAGGAGTCAGGAATACCTGGATTAATTGAAATCCTGCCTTTGACATATACAGACTCTGGGTCCTTGGGCAAGGGGCAGGTCTAGGAGTGGATAGAGTGCTGAGTCTGTAGTCGAGAAGACTCATTTTCCTGGGTTCATTTCTGGTCTCAGACACTAGCAGTATGACCCTGGGAAAGTTGCTTAACCCCATTTGCCTCAGTAAAATGTGTAGGAGAAAAATGATAAACTTGTATATTTGCCAGTATAACCCTGAATGATATCACAAAGAGTTGGACACAATTGAACAACAACCACCATGGGCAAGTCATTTTACTCTTTAGGGATCCCAGACCGTTTTCTATTACTATAGCATACTATTACTAGAAATTACAAATGAATTGCTTAGGATATAATCTGCTTCAATGGGGAGACTATTTACTTTGGGGAATTTGCATTGGAGGTACATTGATGGAGTTTCCATACTAGGCGTTCCTTACATGGATAGAATCATAAGTCTGAGAGAAAATTATCCTAGCAACATTACCTTTAAAAACAGGCTATTATTCACATGAGTAGTTTCAGATAAGTGAAGAGTATATTTTCCCTAGTGAATCAAGTACAAGATACTATATGGGGGCGGCTAGGTGGCACAGTGGATAGAGCACTGGCCCTGGAGTCAGAGTACCTGAGTTCAAATCCGGCCTCAGACACTTAATAATTACCTAGTTATGTGGCCTTGGTCAAGCCACTTAACTCCATTGCCTTGCAAAAACTAAAAATAAAAAAGATACTATATAGTTCACAAGTACATCTTCAGCCTATTCGTTAACCTATTGAACTTCATTTGATCAACAGAAAGTATCAGTATACATATTTCTGTCTCCATCTCCACTTGCTCCAGTCATCACATAATTATTCAGCTATCCCTGTGACACAAACTGGTGGTGTCTCTTCCAATTATTATTTGACTGTCATCCCTAGTTCTGAAGCTATTCCTTTAATATTCATAGTCTCAGCATAGAAGCCAAGATCATGAAACTGAAATACTTCCTCATCCCTGTTTCCTGGAGTGGCACTGGACAATGTGGATGAGATAAGTGAGAGGAGGTCTCCATTATGTCTGCATTTTAGACTCAAACATTTAGTTAGTTGGTCCAACTAAGTTATCTGCCATTTCCCCTAAAGACTAAAATTGTCTTTCTTTTTTAAGCAGAAATCTTGTTTGTATTTCCATTTGAATTCCAAGGGTTCCGTGAGCAATGTTATATATTTTAAATTTCTCTTTCTTAATTTCTCTACTTTTCCTTTAAAAAACTATTTTCAGTCAGGCCTGGTGGCATATTTCTGTAATCCCCTGCTTCTGGGAAAGATGAGGGTCAGTGGGTCACTTGAGCTTAAGAGCTCTAAGCTAAAGAAAGACTTAAGTCTGTTGGGTGACTACACTGTTTGGCACCAATATGGTGAGCCCTCAAGTTGTCCATAGCCACTGGTTGAGGTCAGAAATGGAACAGGTCAAAGCATCCATGCTGATCATTAATGAGATTGGGTTCATGATTGGTCACTGGAGAGTTTGTCTTACTTAAAAAACAAAAAAAAATTATTTCAGCCTTGAATGCTTTCTCTTCCTGGACCAAAACAAAATGTAGGGTCTCCTTTTTTCCTTTTTTATATTAGTCAAGAATTCATTTCTCAGTCTCTTTCTCTTCATTCAAATAATGCCTATTAAAAGTATGATTGATTAAAAAGAAAAAACCTAAAATATAATGGACTTGACAAATTGCGATGTTTCCTCCACTAAAAATATATTTTTTGCTCAAATGTTTCCTCTATTCTTGTTTTTACAAGGCAATGGGTCAGAAATGGAACAGGTCAAAGTATCCATGCTGATCATCAATGAGATTGGATTCATGATTGGCCACTGGAGAATTGGTCTCACTTAAAAAGCAAAAAAAATTATTTCAGCCTTGAATGCTTTCTCTTCCTGGACCAAAAACAAAATGTTAAGGTCTCCTTTTTTTCCTTTTTTATATTAGTCAGAGTTTATTTCTCAGTCTCTTTCTCTTCATTCCAATAATGCCTATTAAAAGTGTGATTGGGGGTGGCTAGGTGGCGGAGTGGATAAAGCACTGCCCCTGGAGTCAGGAGTAGCTGGGTTCAAATCCGGCCTCAGACACTTAATTACCTAGCTGCATGGCCTTGGGCAAGCCACTTAACCCCATTTGCCTTGTAAAAAACCTAAAAGAAAGTGTGATTGATTAAAAAGAAAAGCCTAAAATGTAATGGACTTGACAAATTAGGATGTTTAGTCTACTAAAAATATATTTTTGCTCAATTGTTTCCTCTATTTTTGTTTTTACAAGGTAATGGGGTTAAATGACTTGCCCAAGGTAGCACAGCTCGGTAGTTATTAAATGTCTGAGGTCGATTTTGAACTCAGGTTCTTTTGACTCCAGGGCCAGTGCTCTATCTACTCCGCCACCTAGCCACCTAGCTGCCTCCCATACTATTTTTAAAACAATGACATAGATAGAACTCTGAGCCTGGAGTTAAGAAAATCTGAATTCAAATTTGGCTTCAGATGCTTACTAGTTGTGAGACCCTAAAGTCATTTCAGTCTGTCTGCCTCAGTTTCCTCATCTGCAAAAAATGAAGCTAATAATATTACTTACCTCCCAGGTTTTCTTTTTGGAGCAAATGACTTAATAATTGTAAACTGTTTAGCTCTGTATTTGTCACACAGTAAGTAGTTATTTTATTAACTATTATCATTATTATATAAAAGCATTACACAGATTCTCAAATATATTCATTCAGCATAAATGTCTGCATTCAGAGTCAATTTCCCCAAATCGACATGCTCCTTTTATAGAGTGAACTTTAATTTTCATTATGCATGGGGGGGGGGGAGAAGGAAATCTTTTTTATTTTCAGTTTCAGATCTGATTGACAGAATGATTTAATCTGCCTTTTTGTCTTAAGTTATGATTCATCACATTGGAGATTTTTAGGAGGACAACTGGCTTTCTCATTAAATGACCTTTTGTTTCAGTCTGTTTCACCTGAAGCTCTGTTTCATGCTCCAGAGGGCAGCTGCCTGGTGCAGAGAAGAGAAAACCCTTCTTTTGACCCACTCCTGAATTCTCCCTAGAAAGTGCCATCAGGGCAGCTTTCCTATGTGGCTTTAAAAGTGGATCAGTAAAGGGGCCACAGGGGAAGTGTACTAGTGGTTTGTGTGACCAGGAGCATACCCCTTTACATGGGCTGCCAACTCTGCCTTCTCCCTATTCATGCTTATGCTTCTGTCTGGGGCTCCATGGCTAGATTTGCTCTCAGGCATGGAAGGATGCGGCATGTCCTTTTGAGGGTGGCCTTTTTTTTTTTTCTAACTGTGACAGTCTATTCTGGTATGAATAACTGAATAAATATTTCTTAGTCAAGTTATCAATAATGCTTTTATAAAATGTTAGTGATAGTTAAAAAATCAAAATAGATATATTTTATTTGATTAGTACTTTTAAGTATTGGTATAAAAAAGATTATAGATTTAGAAATGTTAAGAGACCTCAGGTGATCTTCTCTACTCCCCTCCCCCAATTCTACATAAAACAAGTAGCTCAGGGGTCTCCCACTGTTCAGTTATATGGATCTAGTCCAATTCTGGTGGTAGCCCTAAAACTCAATATCTTTTTTGGTTCATTAGTCTCCCCATCCAGAATATATTCTTTCCCCCCCCCCCACACATTTTTTTTTGATGGTGAGGCAATATTGTTAAGTGTCCTGCCCAAGGTCATATGGTTAGCAAGTAGCAAGTGTCAGAGATCAAATTTGAACTCAGGTTCTTCTGATTCCAGACCTGATTTCCTATCTTCCAAAATATATTCTAGAAAATGTTCAATTATATCTTGTGTATTGACTTTCATAAATGTGGTTAGCAGTGAGGGAACATGTTGGATAGACTCTCAGATCCAAAGATGCTCCAGTCTCAGATATTTGGATCCTGGACAAATCACTTAACCCTGTTTGCCTCAGTTTTCTCATTTGTAAAATGAGTTAGGAAAGGGAAATGGCAAGCCACTCCATTATCTCTGCCAAGAATACCCCAACTGATCAGCAAAAACTAGAGTCTCTAGCTCCTAGGTAAAACATGTATCTCAGGTACAGTATAGCTTTTATTTTCCCTCACAGAAATACAAGAAATTTAAAGAACTCATAGAAGCCCATAAACAGATACAGATGACACATAAGGAACCTGCAATAACTTATCAATAATTGATATAATTCTCCTTTCTGTCTGGGAAGTCCCAGTTCCCACTCTTTCCCTCTGAGGATTGTAGAATTGTTCTGACTCAACATCTAATTGTAGTTTGGATGCCACTTGGAAGAGATAAGCTGGCAGGGTCACACTATGACAGTTTATTGACTACCCAATTTCCCCATAAGGTATAATACAGTCCTTCTCTTCCAGGCTTTTGATGTTCCCAGTTGTTTGGACTCTTCCAAAAGTCAAATATTTTTCAGTTATGGACAAATTAGACCTTTCCCTTTCCCATCAGGTCTAACCCCAAGATTCATAGAGTGAGGTGCAGGAGGAACAAAGTACATACTAGTCTTCTGTTCTGCTATATCATGGTGGTTTTAGTTCTTTACTAATGCTCCAATTATGATTCCAAGGAGCTGTAATGTGTGCAGTGGGGACACCCCCAATAAACTGTTTTGGCAGACAGGCTAAACCAGGTTGAGGGGAACTGACAGACTTCAAGCCTGTTGTTGAGTTAGAGGAATGTTTTCCCCCAAGCATGTGAAGGTTTCCCCTGCAATTTGTTCCAATGGTCATGAAGGCAGCTGAAGTAGGTGTTTGGAGTGATTGGTCAGACCTCAAAGACACTTCCTCCTGATTTTTGTCCTGTCATTGAACTTTGATGAGTCTGGAAGAGAAAGTGAGGCTGAGGATTTTGTGCAAGATGAAGAAGAAAAAGAATAGCAACAACATCAACAGCTATGAGAAGCCACATGCATATCCTTCTCCAAGAGTCATGATGGTCAGGACCTCTCCTTTTTTCTCTAGCAGGCCAGGTCTTAGAATACTAATATGAACTCAAAAATTCTCAGGCTAAAAAGTTCTGTTTAGGAGATTTCCTCTCCTCCAGGTAGGAGGTACATGTTCAGGAATGGTATCTCTGAACTCCCCTGTTAGGCTTGATGAATGAGTTGATACTAGTTTCAGCTGTGTGGTACTCTTTAGTGAATTCTTTTTTTCTTTTGGTAAGGCAATGGGGTTAAGTGATTTGCCCAAAATCACACAGTTGGGTAATTATTAAGTGTCTGAGGCTGGATTTGAACTCAGGTTCTTCTGACTCCAGGGCTGGTGCTCTATCCACTGCTCCACCTAGCTGCTCCCTTTTTATTTTTAATGATTTTTTGATATTTATTTATTTATTTATTCATTCATTCATTCATTTATTTTTTTTGTGTGGTACTCTTGATAATTCACTGCTGCGTTTTCTTGAACTGAGCAAGAACACTCTCAAATTCCTCACCTTACATCATGTGGACAAGTACACATAGCTCCTATGTGTTTCTGCTTCAAAGCAGAATGCACTGACGCTTCTTGGGGGGGGGGGGGACTGTTCACATGCCCATAGCCTTTGCTATTTCTCCTGCTCTCATAGAAATGAAAAAACAAGGTAAAAAGTAACCTCCAAAGCTGAAAGAGTCTGTTGGTTCATATGGGTCAGCAGAAGGCAATCAAATGGACTTTGTCCCAGTCGTTGAAACAATGGGGAGTAATGTTTTGTCCTCTTACAAAGGTGTAAATTGGTTCACTCTTAATTTGTAGGATTAGAAGTTTCACCAGGTAAATTCATTAAATTGATGAACTTCCTCATCAATATCCTCTTAGGTATAGATGGGGAAAGTAACATTCAGAGATATTAAATAATTTTCCCGAGTATTCTGTTAATAAATATTAATGATCAAATGATATCATATTCATAAAGTGCTTAGCACTGCTTTGGCATTTTTTTTAAGATTTTTTTTTTTTTGCAAGGCAAATGGGGTTAAGTGTCTTGCCCAAGGCCACACAGCTAGGTAATTATTAAATGTCTGAGGTCGGATTTTAACTCAGGTACTCCTGACTCCAAGGCTGGTGCTTTATCCACTACGCCACTACGCCACCCCTACCCCATGGCCTTTAATAAATGCTTATTTACTTTTCCTCTCTTCCCTATCAGAGTCAGGATTCAAACTCGTGTTTTCTGACTCCAAGTTCAGGTCTCTTTCCATTTTACTATGCTAAATCAAAACAGTGAATATTGCCTCTTGATATTAAGACTCTATTAATCTATCATGACTTTCATAATTCTACCTCTCTCTGGAGATGAGAAGTGATTTCACTTGCTTTGTATTTGTATTCTATTTTAGAATAAAATCTTTCTGAAAAAATTATAGGGTTATCAGACAAAGGATATCACCAAAAATTGTAATAGAATGGTAGAATCAGAAATAAAATTCCAAAGTTTGTTTTGTATATAGCTTCTGGCAGAATCTTATAGATTTAAATTAAAAAAAATATTTTATATATATATATAATATATATTTAAATGTCACTTTATTCTTACACTATTCTCCCAACCCCAATAGAATTCTCCCTATAATGATATTTACTTATATAAACAATAATACTTTTGACTGTTTACAAATAGATGTCTCATGAATATAGGTCACCATTTCATTGCCATTGGTCAGGAGATATCATTTAGCATCAAATCACCTGAAGTTTAAGTTGAATTGTATTCTTTTTTAACTTGATTTTTCCTAAATATCACTATTATAACAGTGTTTATACACTGACTATTCCAAATCTGTCTTTTCATGGTATATTACATAAAGCAAAGTATACTCTACACCTAAATAAACATTTAGTAACTCTAAATGCATTTATATTTTTCAAAGAATTAGAAATTCTCTTGGAAATCACATTAGGTCTTCTTGAATTCATAAAATGCAATCTTTAATGTCATAATCAAGGGATTTTATGAATTTCAACTTGCTAAGTGAAAGATGAGGTGCTGTAAACTCTAAATTTCACTTTAAGTGATTCATTATATAAACTTGTGTTTCTCAGTGGTCTTAGCCTACATTGACTTATGATTATGATTTTTTTTTGGAGAGACCTGGAAGAACTCTTGTCATATATTAAACCTTGGAAATGAAGATAATGCATTTGATCTCATTATCATGGTTGAATTTACATTTGAGGATCACACTGATATATTCAACAGACACTATTTTTCACTGACTTATTATAGGGGTATGTAGAAGAAATGTAAAGCATGGTTTATTCTTGGAGGAGTTCAAAATCTAGTTGGAGGGACAAGACATTGACATATGAACAGTTAACCCCATAGGACTTACATAGGAAGAGAAACCACAATTTTAAAGATGTAATTTGAAAAAGGACACAAGGTCAGGCATACAAGATAAAAGACTAGAATGATCAGGAAGGATGAATGGAGGAAGTCGAACTTGGGTCTTAATAAATTTGAATTTTTAACCTATCAATACAAGGTTCTATGATTTGAACAGTATGAAAATTGCTACGCTCCATCAATGGTAACAGCAACACACACACACACACACACACACACATATATGCTTGTCCTTCCCTTAAGATTCTTGTCTGTCTTCCCCTAACTCTTCCTTGGACATCTACTATGAAGGATTCTTCCTCTAGACCTCTGAATATTGTGAGAACAACCAGAGGGCCCTTACCCTTGCTGTGTGACCAGCACATCTTTTGCAATGGGCATCCAGTTCTATGATAACATCCTTTATAAAAATTCTCCTCCATAATTTCTTTTCTTTTATTTCTTTTTTGGTCATGTCATTGAACTTAAGAGACTTGACCAGGGTCACACAATGAATAAGTCTCTAGTGTCTGAGTCTGGATTTGAAGTCAGGTCCTCCTGACTCTGGGGCTGGCGCTCTATTTTCTGTGCCACCTAGCTGCCCCCAGAATTCCTTTTCTCTGATGTGTTGCAGTCTGCTCACACACACTTGAAGCCTTTCTTTCCATTTTTTTTTGCTTGTTTCTCCTTCAGTTCTCCAGATATTGTGATATTCTGTGACTTGTAGCAACACAGCATTACTGAAAGAATATTTTAGAAAAAAATACTCCTTTGTTTCAGGGAGAAGTCTGGGGTCATTGGTAGAACTTTACAATTTCCCAAAGGCTATCCAACCTGCTGTCTTCCTCCTGTTCAATTCTGGATTCAGTTCAACTTTCATTTGCAGTATCTGTCCAAGTTATATGCACTCATGGATAAGCTTTGTTTTTAATATTACAGTATTTACAGTAGCATGGCTTATAAAACCCAGAATAGGAAGATAGACACAAGGTTAAAATGGACTTGGAGAGAAGATCTAATACTTTGCCAAGTCTATTTTGGATTAAATCTCAGTCTCTTTGCCAAAGTTTATATTAATAAAAAAAGAAAAAAGATCAAAAGAAATGAAAAAAATTTAACTGAAAATATCCCATATGAGAAAACACATTTTGCCTCTTTCTTTGGCTTATGAGTAAAAGCAAAGAGGTGACTTTTAAATATTTCCCCTTTTTTTATATTACTGCTAATTGAAGCAAAATTCCCTTGTCCCCCTATACACCAAGTTACTAGTTTCAAAAACAACAAAACTGAGGTTCAAGAAAGAAAGAGAATTTTGTGATTATCTCACCTTGGTCCCATATTTTAGAGATGAGGATATGGATGTCATAAGACTATGTGGTTAGAATGGGAACCTTAAAGATCACCTAGTCCAGTTCCTTGATTTGACAACTGGGGAGCATTTGGAGGACCTCTCCATCCATAGGAATCCCCTTTTAACTTACATTTTATATTTTTATGTCTCTTGTATTGAATACTCCTCTTGCTGTATGCCTCCCCTGATGTTTATTTTCTACTGTTTCTGTTGTTATATCTTCCAAGGAATTCTGAATGATCTTGATTTATAATTAGAGACAATTTCCTATAAAAGGTTTTTTTTAAATATTTCAGTATTTACAATGGCAAAATAGAAAGAGAGAATCATAAAAGTAAATTGACTTGGAAAGAAGATCTAATACTTTTCCAAGTCTATTTTGGGCTATGAAATTAGCAAGTGATTTTATATTACTTAAATATTTAAGTCAATTTTATAATAGTACATGTGGTCCATTGTAGAATATCACTTCTGAAATCCTGTTTTTCTCCTACTTATCACAAAAATTGGGGAGAATAGTTAAATAGGTTACTAAATATTAATGTTTTCTTGATTACATTTCTTTGGATATAACAAGATCTGAGATTTTTTTCATATCTTTTCTACCTAAACTCTTTCAGATTCCTTACAGATTATTGCTATTCCATGTTCTTACAATTGTATTACTTCCAGTATGATTCCTTCGTAGTTACTTATTCAAAGTTGTCCCCTTTCTCTGTCTTTGTTTTCATTAGTTACATTTCTATCTCTTCTATAAGCATGTTAAAGGGACAGTGATTAGTGTCCACATGTGATGGTTCTACTATCATTGGTGGAGAAAAGTATTTGTTAAAATGGATTTGCAATATTTTTTTGTTTTTCTTCTCTTTGTACTCCGTCCATTTTTATCCTTTAACACCTTTTGTTCAGTCGAATATTTTCCTCTTTCCTTAAAGTAGTTTTATCATTTAAATTAATTTCTTTAACTTTTTTTTTTTTGGTGCCTTGTAAGATGTTGCTACTTGTAATCACCCATCATCTTTCTTCAGAAGATTTATAGATGAATTTATAATTCTAGTCTGGTGTTGCATTTGGCAGCATCTCTGTCCATCTGTCAAGTAAGTTAGATGCTGGCTAAATAAGGTGCTTTCTGGGTTCTTTTGGGCTTCTTGTAATTAATTTACATTGGTTTAACTTCTGAATGAAATAATTATAGTCAGTGTCATTGTAATTTCTGTTGTCCATTTCTCATTTCATAATTTTTAATAATTTAAATTAATTCAGAATTAAGTTTTAAAAATCACATTTTCTAATTCTTCTTCTTGTTAATTATACATTCTGATCTTATCTTTGATGAGTTGATGGTATGATTGCTTAGATGGCTTGCTCAAGAATAACTTCTATATCCATTATAAGCCTTTGACTTTTTACTTTTTTATTTATTTTTTGCAAGGCAATGGGGTTAAGTGACTTGCCCAAAGTCACACAGCTAGGTAATTATTAAGGCTGGATTTGAACTCAGGTCCTCCTGACTCCAGGGCCAGTGCTCTATCCAGTGTGCCACTTAGCTGCCCTAGTCCCCTCCCTTTTTCAAGAAGAAAGTGGTCATAATATGGAGGTATGAAATTTCTGTATAATCTAAAAATATTTGACTTCTATAATTTCTTCTCTCCACTGTTACCTTTTCCTACTTTTGCATCAAAGTCATCAAATATCATAGTATGATTTATGTTGACTTAATTTGGAATGTCTTTTCAACTTCTTCATGCCATTCCCCTACCTGTTTAGACTCAGAAATTGATGTTAACACAAAATTTACAGTTAATTTTATGGTGGTCTTTTGTCAGATGCATATAATTACCACTGCAATATGAAATGAATATCACACGAGCAAGGCATGGATTATCTTTGGTAAAAATAAAGAAAACAAAACAAGAAACAAAAATACAATCCACTAGCTTAGCAAAGCTATTCAGGGTAATTTTCATCCTTTCAAAATTTTAATCATTTAAGCTCTAGATTCATGTTCTTCTGGAATTTTACCTTTTCCATTTGGGCCTTATTGAAGACTCATAATAATTCCAAAGTACAATTGTATCAGGTCTGGTTTTACTACTATGAAAGCTTACAAACTATCATCTACTTATGGGTTTATGTTTCTGATACATAATTTACATATTGCAATAATACTTTTTATATTTAGTGGTTACCTTTCTTCCAGGTGGCTGAAAGCACTCACATTTTATTTATCTGTGAATTGCCTGGAGGATGAAACACAAATTCCTCGGCTTGGAATTTAAAGCCCTTCACGACAGGGCTCTAGCCTGCCTTTTAGGATTTATTCCCATATTACTCACCTTCACACACTATGTATTCCAGCCAGGCTGCTCTACTTGCTAATTCCCAAATTTGGTATTTTAGCGCTTGCTTTCATTCCTCTCTTTGCACAGACTGGCTGTCCTCCATCCATGGACTATGCTCCCTTTTCTCTCCCACCTCAGAATTCTTGACTTCCTTCAAATTCAATCCATGTTCACTGCCTATAGGAGACCTTTTCTGCTCTGCCTAGTTAGAATTTGCTCTTTTCTTAATTATCATAATTAATTATGCATATATTTACTTCTTTGCATGTTTTATCCCTCAATAAGAATGTAAATTCCCTCACAGCAGGGAACATTTTTTATTTTGTCTTTGCATTTATCAGTAGATAAGATTATTATATTCCCTACATTTTAGTACTGGGGGGTCATAATTATAAAAGAAATTATGCTATTATCTGTTTAATGTGAATTTGGACTCTACAGTGGGATTGTAAGTTTCTTGAAGTCAGGGACTTTAACTACTTTTCCCCTCCACTTTCTTTTCAAGGCAATGTTGGGGGCTTGCCTGTGTTCACAAAGCAAGGAAGTGTCTGAGGCTGGATTTGAACTCATGTCCTTCTGATTCTAGGGTTGATGGTCTTTCCACTATACTATCTAGGTGCCTGATATTAGTTAGGTTATGATGCTAAAGCTACATCTAGTATAGATCTCAAGGGAACACTTGGTTCAATCTATCAATTTTTTAAAAATTTTAAATTTTTTTTGGTTTTTGTAAGGCAATGGGTTAAGTGACTTGCCCAAGGCCATACTGAGCTAGGTAATTATTAAGTGTCTGAGACTGGATTGGAATTCAAATCCTCCTGACTCCAGGACCAGGGCTCTATCCACTGCACCTCCATTGATTTTTAAATAAATTTTTAAATAAGAAAACTGAAGTTCAAACAAATCATTTGTCTGAGGCTAGATAGTAATAAAGCTAGAACTTGAACCCAGCTCTTTTTGATTCCTGGTCCATCATTGTCATTATTATTGAATAAATACATGGGTTTGACATTATCAAAGATGTCTGACCAATTTAGTAAATTGACTATCAATGCAATGGGAAAATGTAATGTAACTTTGTTGTTTGATAGACATTCCTATTTGATTCAGTCAAAATAGATAGTTTTGAAGTCCTGGGAGGATATAGCTTAGGTAATGTTGTAGCAGCTGGGCGGTGCAGCTCTGGTCTTGTAGTCAGAAGAATGGGAGTTCAAATCCAAGCTCAGACACTCAGATCTTGGGCAAGTCACTTAACCCTGACTGCCTCTCATCCAGGGCCATTTCCTGTTGTCCTGATCCAGATCTGGCCACTGGACACAGATGACTCTGTAGGATAAAGTGAGGCTGATGACTTAGCACAGTGCCCCCCCCCCCCCCGCCAACTCAAATCCATTTCATGTACTTGTCATGGCATCATCTCCCTGATGTCATTGTCTTCTTCAAGAATGAAGGACAAGCATCATCAGTGCAGTGGATAGAGCTCTGAGCCTAGAGTCAGGAAACCTGAATCCAAATTCCACATCTAACACTTACTTGATGGATGACTCTATTTGCCTCAACTTCCCCAATTGTAAAATGAGGATTATAATAATAGCTGCTATCTCTCAGGGTTGTTGTAAAGATCAAATGAGATGACGTTTCTAAAACAGTGCTTTAGAAGTGTTTCTGGTATGTCAAAGGCTCTGTGTCAGTGCTTATTCCCTTCCTTTATATGCCAGAGGCAGTTTATTCCAATCTTTTATGGCAATGAGACCCTTCCCATTTGAAATCCTTAATCATATGGTTCTTTGGTCAGTCACTTTACTTTAAAATTTGAATTAAAATTTTTTTTGCTTATTTTAAACATTTTTTAAAAATTTTGAGTTTTAAATTTTCTCTTTCCCACTAGCCCCTTCCTCCCTCATTGAGAAGGTGAGCAATAGGATATCAAATAAATATGGGCTTCTTGAATTTACATGTCATCCTTATTCGGGGGGGGCATCCTAATCTCATCTATATTGGTCTACTTTTAGTATATGAGCTGCCAAAGTGAGCATTGCAGTCAGCCAGTCTCCTTGTCCATCACTTTGGTATCTAATCATATGTCATATGCTACTATCAGTGTTATGTATTTTCATCTTTTTTTTTATTTTAGGATTCTTTTTGCAAGGCAGTGGGGTTAAATGGCTTGCCCGAGGCCACACAGCTAGGTAATTATTAAGTGTCTGAAGTCGGATTTGAACTCAGGGACTCCTGACTCCAGGGCCAGTGCTCTATTCACTGCGCCACCTAGCCGCCCTTATTTTCATCTTCTTAACAAGGTTGTAAACTCCCTGAAGTCATGGCCCATGCTTTCAACTTCTTCCATGTGCTTCAGAATTAGTCAGTCAATAAACCGTTATTTAGCGCCTCCTCTGTGACAATCACTGTGCAAAGCAAAGAGATACATAGAGAGGCAAAAGAAAGTCTTTCCATGTGGGGTGCCCACAGTGTAAGGGGGAGACCATATATAAACAACCACATACAAGAAACTATAGAGAGGAAAAATTGGAGATAAACCTTAGAGGAAAGTAAAGTTACTAGAATATGGAAAGATTGAAAAAGCTTCTTATAGCACCTTTCACAGAACTGGGTAAGAGGCAATGATTCAATAACTGTATTAAATGTGAGACCTTAGTATTACAAATAGGAAATGATTTCAATGGTTTGAGTAGTTTTCTAGTTGTGAAGACTTCTGATTTCTCTGTACCTAACTAGTTGGTCTTAATAAATTGCTATTGATGGAAAAAAATGAAACAAAATCAAATATCACTTGGTAGTCAAACTTCCTGGTGCTGAGCTTCTGCAAACTAGCAAAGATTGATTTTCAGTGGACCTTTGGAGTAAACAAGGTCCATATTGGAATCCTCTTCATCATGGAAGAATCTGTCAGAGTTAGCAGGAGAATCAAGGGAATTACCTTTGGGAAATTGCCCACCACCCCAAAGCTGCTTCTGGCAACAAAGGTTAATATTTTTTTGTGCCACTATGTTTTGGGGGAGGCTGCCTGAATTCCAGTTAAAGAGCACTCAAAGTGCAAAGCTTAGACTTAGAGCCAAATTATGAGCTGACTGTGAACACACATGACAAATGAGAAGCAGTATAAAAAGGGGAGGGGTCATTAAAAATATGAGATAGGAGGGAAAAAAGAAAAGGAGATGATTTTATCATAAAGGAAGAGAGGATGAATGATGGTCTGTATGCTCCATTGTTGAATAATAATAATAATATTTATAACAATGACTTAATAATATGCTTTATAATTTATTAATGATAATGAATGTAAGAATAATTTATATTGTGTCCAGTCACTATGCAAAGCATAATGAATAAGACTCATTTATTTTCACAACAGTCCTGAGAGGTAGGTGATATTATTACCCCAATTTTATAGATGAGGAAACTGAGGCAAATGGAGGTTAAATGGCCAGGGTTATACAGATAATGTGTCAGAGGTCAAGTTTGAACTCAGGCCATCCTGCCTATAGGCCTGGCACTCTATCCACTATGCCACCCAGGCATCAAGAAATCAGAGGGTGGTCCTCAGGACATCAGGTGGACCCCCATGGTACATTTATAGTTGGAAATGGACAAGAGTGACACAGAATGGACAGACATGGACAATGTCTCATTGGAGGCAGTCATCAAATGGATCAGGTCCTACATCTAGCAGAACATGGGGGGACTGACAAAACTTAATTTTTCCCAAGCAAAATCTTGGAAAATCTGAGATCTTTTTCCAGTTATTATTTGAGGACTTTTTGTGGAGGCATTTTCCCCATATAGTTAAATGAGGAAAATGATGGACAACCTGGGAAAGCACTTTGAATTCTCTAGAAGGAAGGCCAGTGCCATGTAAATTCAACATATGACCCAGCTCTTCTTGAAGGAGACAATTTTTCCTAGTGTTTCTAGATCTGGCCAGGGTAGGGTTTCACTTTACAATGTAAATCACTATATTCTTTTATGACTTAATAAGTTTATCAGACTCTATAGTACAACGAGACAGATTTCCATAAACCTTGCAAGAAAATCAGTATAACAACTTTATCCTCATGGCTTGTGTTACTCAACTGATGGGTCTCATCACCAGGTGTACATGGAGCAATTCTTTGTTCTGAGTATGATTACAAATACCTTATATTTATATAGTGTCATATATTAACACTTCACTTAACTGGCTTCAACAGGGAATGTGCTAAATATGAGTAAATTAAGTCCTGTTCCCTTTCAACACTAAAACTTTAAAGAAAATAATTTTCCTTTGTTTTGGATGGAAATCTTCCCTGAGTGAAAATTCCTTCTGTGATGGTTCATTGTATCATAGTGGCATCTGTAGACTCTCAGAGGTGGTACTAGGGGAGTGCAAACGCTGACAAGACCTATAAAGCTGGAAAGCCTTTGAGTATTGCCTTGTCAACGGATTGTCTGGTGTGTGAGGACTAGCCAACCTGTGGATGGAGACATTCATCAGCACTAGAAGGAGATGAAAGTTTCTGGCCATAATGACCTGGGAAGCAGACAAAAATTCAAAATGAATTTTCCTTCTAAATACTTCCTTCTAAAATGACTATGGAAGCGTGATGAAAGAATTGGCAGAGGGGGCTAAAATTCATGTTTAAATCAATAACATTAAATAATTTAATTGATAATTAAATAATTTTAAACAATTTAATTTAAATAACAATGGAATAATTAAACATTTTAAAATAATTAAATAATTTAAGGTTTTTTACAAAGGTATCATAGTGAATATTAATAGCTATAGTATAGGAAAATTCATGATGTCCTTAGTATTGAGGAATATTGTTATCTCAGGATTGTTTCCCTAGGCTTGTAGGTTTTTATTTTTTCAGTCATTGTGTTTGCTTTTAATAGTTTTCCCGTCCATTCCTTTTGAAGATGATCAATAATTGATGTTAGTGGGCCTGACTCTAGCTGCTCCATAACACCTACCTACTTGGTGTTTTCACTTTGGTGTTTTTAATCTGTTGTGAACTGGAAAATCATTTAGGCCTCTTAAAAGTGTCTGTGTGTGTGTGTGTGTGTGTGATCAAGGTATATAGAGTTTGAGTGAAACTCAAATGTATGAACTTTAATTGCTGCACTCTGATTCATCTTTTTTAGCCCCTCCGAGGTCTTTTTTTTTTTTTTTGCTTAAATATGAGTTTTGACTGTGTTCCAGATAACTGAGGTTGTTAGATAAATAAGGTGTTACTGAACTTTAAAAGCACTTAAAAGATTGAAAAGATCTTTTGGGGGCGGCTAGGTGGCACAGTGGATAAAGCACCGGCCCTGGAGTCAGGAGTACCAGGGTTCAAATCTGGTCTCAGACACTTAACAATTACCTAGCTGTGTGGCCTTGGGCAAGCCACTTAACCCCATTTGCCTTGCAAAAACCTAAAAAAAAAAAGATCTTTTGATCCTTTATTAAGAAGAAACGATTTTAGCTGTGTGGCCTTGGGCAAGCCACTTAACCCCATTTGCCTTGCAAAAAAAAAAAAACCTAAAGAAAGAAAGAAGAAACAATTCAAAAAAAAATAATTTTGGCAAAATATGTAGTAGTAGCCTTGATTTTATTGCCATTAACTCCTTTAAATGAAAATTTTCAGGGAGGTAAAAAGCATTTAGTTATTTTTATTTCTTTTTTTTCCACTAGGAAAATAAAACTGTATTTGTGGTTTTCTCATAAAAGATCTTGAAGAGGTCAAATTTTTCACCATGTTAATTATAAGATATTAACAATAACATAATCATATGCAGAAGAATCTGGTTATATTATCAATAAAATTAATTTATGTATATATATACACACAATTATTTCCTATTTCTGGTATTTTTTGTCTGTCATTTTAAAATGCAAAACCTACTTCAGTAATAGACTAAATAGGCATGATTAACTTTTCATTAAAATTTTAAAATGATGATTATATAGAATTGATTTCTTGTATTGAAAATATTTTATAATGAAAGATTGTCAGTTGAGATAAGATAAAATGTAAGGTATCTTTATAGTCTTACATAGGGCTAGCATTCTCACTGTCATGTCACTGTACTCCACTGTAACCTTGATAGATCACCCCTATAAATATCTCTTGGGGGTGAAAAGTAATTTAATCTGGGGATCTGTATATTACCTCCCCATGAACATCCTATCAATTGTGCCAGAGTGCTTTCATCTTATGCACTGAAGTGAGACTATCAAACCTATTTCACTTAGGCTTGGTAGTTAGACTGGAATCTTTGGTCTCAACTCTGTTATTAAACTTTGCTAAGAGGTTGCTCACTTCTGCATGGAAAAAAAGTGGTATTTCGTGATTTGGTTGCAAAGACATGTCTGTTTCAGTGGCTCAAGGGAACTAGAGATGTTCATTCATTCTTGCCTTGAGAGTGACCAATAGAAGTCAGTTTGAGAAAAAAATAAAAGTCCACTGACTATTCCCTGTGCTCTAAATTAAATGCACACACATGGTCCATTTTGTAATTACCCATATCATAGAAAATATAAAGAAGGCCAGAGCTGTAATTGAGATGGGGCAACTAGGCTTTGCTCTAGGTGTTGGCTATACTTTCAGTTCTTTAGCAATGTAGAAATGACTGGATTTTAATGCCTAGCAAGAATAATTAGTTATAGTAGAATGCTGCAAGAGGGTGTATTTTATTTTTCAATTGCTGAACCAAGCTTGACTCTATTCTTCCTAACAATGGCCTTTTCCTGTCCTGGAGTCATCATTGCTGTTTTTTTTCTCCCAAATAAATTGAATGCCTTCTATATTCCTTACCCAGGCACATTTTGTATACATGTTTCAGAAACAAAATTGTAATTTATGGTTCCAAAGAAAGTTGTACTTGTTGGTCCTTCCTTCTTGAAGAGGACCAATGATATGACAAAGGTGATGTCTTTTTTTTTGTTTTTGTTTTTTTCCAAGGCAGTGGGGTTAAGTGGCTTGGCCAAGGTCATGCAGGTAAGTAATTAATATCTGAGACTGGATTTGAACTCAGGTCTTCCTGACTCCAGGGTCGGTGTTCTATCCACTGTGCCACCTAGCTGCCCTAAGGATGATGTCTTGACTTTCACATGAATTGGATTTGAGTGAGCCAGAGCTGCACAGAGTTATCAGTTACACTCTCTCCTCCAGCCATCGAAATCCAGGGGCAAGACAAGTCGGGACAATCACACAGAATGCAGTGGTTTACCTTGACCTTGCTAAGTTAAGATATTTCCCAGACCTGTAGATTTAAAATGTCAAAAGGGAACAATGCCTAATTTCAACACCTGTGAGCACTAACAGACCAGAAAACAGATTTGATTCAGTTTTGTAACTTGCACATTGAGTGATCTTTTCTCTTGAGGGAATGAAAAAAGTTTCTTTTATCTGTGAACTCATCACCTTTCAGTTGAAAATTTAGAGCAGTTTTACTTTTGCCTAAAACCTTTGGAAGATATGGTCATAACAGATGAAGTAGAAGCCTCAACATCATAAGATTACCACTGAAATGGACAGTTACATAAAGGTAAAGCCAACAATTAGAAAAGAACATGGGACAAAATAAATTATTTCTAATTTTTCCCTGAGGTCTTTGTGAAAAGGAATGCAGATTATTATCAGCCTGGAGACAGAAAGACTTGGGTTCAAATCCTGCTTCTGGTATACCAGTTATTTGACTCTGGGTAAGTAACAGATAACCCTCCAGGGCTTATGTACTAAGACATCAGTGCTTTATGGTTTGCTTCAATGGAAGGAATTCTTTTGTACATTCATTCCTTTGGCAAACATTTCTCCAGTTGAAACAGGTGGTCTTATGAAGAGACCCTGGAATGGAAGTTAGGAGATCTTGATTCTATTCTTTGTCTTGCCTGTTTTTTGCTTCTTCTATAAAATGGGAAGTAAAATATATATATCTTACAAACCTCCTTGGCTATTGTATTAAATGAAATTATTGATGTGAAAATTTTTGTTATGTTGATATAAAGCACCTCACGTGATCTCAGATTTAGTGGGTTTTTTTCCTGGAATTAGGATGGAGGGCCTAGAAAATGTCCCTTGATGGTGTGTGTGTGTGTGTGTGTGTGTGTGTGTGTGTGTGTGTGTGTGTGTGTGTGTGTGTGTTTGGGAGGGAGTGAGTATGAAAGCAGGTAATCTACTGGGAGCAGGGAAAAGGTAGGATAAGAGTGAAATAAGTTTGGTTATTGCTAATACTGTCTATCACTTCCATAATGTATTCCTCCACTTTTTTTATACAAGCTGTTGGCAATCATTCCTATGAAAGATGTAATAAATTGCTCCTTACAACTCTGGCAAATATTTGTTTTTAAATACAAAATAGCTCTGTTTTCTATAATAAAAGAGAGGCTAATTAATTCAAGCACAAAAATTCTACTTAATCTTCACTGGGAATACTTGGTGAGCTTTAAAATAAAGCATCTGGTTTTATTGGGTAATTGTCATGTAATAAATTTAACTTCAATATAAATGATAAAATAGTAGTAATAATGATAATACACTAACAATAAGGATCACGGCTATCTTTTTTTAATCTTTCACAGCCAGCAGAGGGAGCCCTGACAATTAAATTGGGCCAGCCTTAAGGCTTCTGACCATTCTAATTTCTAGGCTCTTCGAATTCTTGTCTTTTGATAAAATAAAACTGGTCATAGATTAGTGAGAAATTAACACATCTAAATCAGAATGAAGAATGATATCTGTTTTCCAGGTTCCTTGTCATCAGTTGAAATCCATCTGAAATACTCAGAAAACTAGTTTTTCTTCCTCCATTGTTCCTATATTGTCAATCACAATTTCTTGTGAGAACCTACCTCAAGGTCAGGTACAGTCTTGACTTTCTTTAAAGCTCCAGACCTTAGACCAGTGTCTTGTATACAGCAGGCACTTAATAAATGTCCATTGACTGACAACAAAAAGGTGACTTGAGCACATTATCAGGCAAATTACATCACTCCTGTATCAGGAAGGTGGGGGCCTTTGTGATTCACTTAGTCATCTCCAAAATTAACATAAGAAAATGGTACCCAGCCAGGATGTTCTTTTGCAAGTTCCAGTGTTCATGAGTTTTTTTAATTTATCATGTGTCTCATCAGAAAACAAGCCTTCAATGACTTGCCCTGTTAGTTAATGATACTTTCTACAAGACAGAATTCAAGACTTAAGACTCTCCTAAAAGCTATTTTATAGGCTCTCCCTGGGGGGGGGGGGAGAGAGGAAACTGTACTTTGAACTTTAAGAAAAAAAGCTCAACTCCCTCCCTCCCAGTATATGTTTAAATTTGCTGTTTGTGTTCCTTCTTTCTCTGAATTAAGTATAATGGCTGGGAGCAATAATGTTTGTGTTTGTGCTACACCTGTGCCCCAGGAAATGACTATAAGTCAAGATTGTAGCAACTATAATTTTATATAACTGTTAGTGCCATTTTAATAATGGTAATTTTAGAAAAAAAATCACTACCCATGAAATATAAAAAAGATTTAAATGGAAGACCCCAAGGGTATTGAGCTGATCCTCTGGAGGGTCTAGGAGAGAACATGGGCAGAGGAGAGAGTTGTGGTCAGGAACGATACAGGGAATTGATGAGATGCTAGCTCTATTATGGTTTTGAAGAAAAATTTGTCATGACATTATTCCTACATTTGCATTAACCATTCACCAGATCAGATGTTGTTATTGTTCAGTTGTTTCAGTCATATCTGACTCTTTGTTACCCCTTTTGTGGTTTTCTTGGCAAAGACACTAGAGTAGTTTGCCATTTTCTTTTCCAGTTTATTTTAGAGATGAAGAAACTGAGGGAAACAGGGTTAAGTGACTTACTCAGGGTCACACAGCTAGGAAATGACTGAGACCAGATTTGAAGTTAGGAAAATGAGTCCTCCTGACTCCAGACCTGATATTCTATCTGTTGCACCACCTAGCTATCCCTGATTTGCTTTTATTCCTAGATTTTCTTGACTATGATCTTTATTCCAACTGTGGGCCTGGCCTGATATATTTGAATAAAAGGGGGGGAAATTAACTTTCAGGGTGAATTGACTTATTTTCTCCAAGGACAGGTATAGAATTTGGGCAATATGGGGTTTATCACTTTGAATAACCTTATTTCAACAATTTTCATAATTTCTTGTTAAATTATTTATTGCGCAAACACTTATTGAGGATCTACTATTTGCAAGGTGGGGTATAAAGACAGGAAGAAAATAGGCTCTACTCTCAAGGAGCTTATATTTGTCTGAGAGAATGAAATATTGTGAAGAGATGGGTAAATACAAAAAAAAATTAGGAGGGAGAGAATATATTCAGGGTTTGTACAAATAGCTTTTGAAATTATACATTATTTAGGTAACAAGTACAAATAAAACCAATCTGGATTAAATTTCTTTTCAAAAATTTTTTTAACTGAAGAGCCAAATGCTGTTTCTGTAAAATATGAGCAATGTATTTTCATATGATCAACAGTCCCCAAAAGATTTCCCCATGCTTAGTCCTGGAACACTGTTAAATCTGTTGTGGAATATTCATCAGCTTTGTTCTCCCAGCTCTACTCATTAGCAGGGCCAGGTGGTAATAGCCATCCAACTGATTCCTACTAGAAGAAAACCTTCTTTTTCAGTGCACCAAGGACTCTTTTTCCTACCAGTGCCTCATGTTACTGGGAAAGAATTTTGCATGTCAGGAAATAGATAACACACAAGGATCTCTTTACAGTGGTACCTTACATGATTTCAGATCTGATGGTGAGAAGAAAGAATTGGGAAACATGGTTTTCACTAGCATAGTTAATGTAGTAAAATCTAGCTTTTTTCTTTTCTACATTGAAGACCTATTATGCTAAGGGGGGCATTATTCATCAGTTGGGGAAACAGTAGTAATAAAGTATGTAGCAGTCTGTATATCTCTTTTGCAGTTCAGGAAGGAAAATAACCCCAGGAGATTACTCAAATGGTTTGGGGCAATTAGGTGGGTTTATTGGAAACCCTTCCTAAAATATATATACATATATTTATGAATACACACACACACACACACACACACACACACACACACATTCTCATTTATCAGGTAGGATTGTAACAAGTACAAATGGTTGTTCTTTAGCAAAGCAATTAACCAGAATTGAAATAACTGAATTCTTCCAATAATGATAATAATATGAACTTGTTAATAGAATGTACCAAGTGACAACAAAACAAGTTCACATTTTAAAATTCAACTTGATTAAAACACAACAAATTTTGATTAAATGCCTTCAATGTGGGTACAGTAATGGGTGAGAGATAAAAACCAATGAAACAATTTCTGCCCTCAGGGAGCTTACACTCTCTATTGTTCAGTCTTTCAGTGGTATCTGATTCTTGAGAACCCCATATGGAGTTTTCTTGGCAAAGACACTGGAGTGATATGCCATTCACAAGCATAGATAAGTTCTCTGGGAGAACACAGAAGTTGCATAAAAATAATACAGCACAAGAAAAGCTAAATTAGGAGGTAGCACAACAAGCAATAAGATCAGAAAAGGAAAACTTTATACTATATACTTATGTGTAAAATTTTAGTCTAGTCTTCCAGTTCTTTTACAACTATTTGTATAGGGCTCTACAATGAGAATTGATGTTTAATAGGATGGCATGATGTAGCAACAACATACTCATTATTGAGTGGGTTGAATTAATTGACTATACTGACTATGTCAGGAAAATTGATGTATAATTTAGAAAGATTTTCAACCACAAACAATGAAAGAGAAATTAAGGGTTAAGTATTTCATTCAATTGACAAGAATGTCTTATTTCCCAAGTAGTTCCATGAATAGTTTTATGGTACTTGATCCCTAATTATCAAGATAAACTGCAAACTTTCAGTCTTTTATCTTGAATTTCCCTCATATGAAAGGAAATCCAAGTTATCCAAGAAGAATTTAAGAGCCTGAGAAGATTTTTCATTTCTATCTCTGTTAGCAAACTGGAAAGTTATTTAAAAAAAGGCAATGTCATTCGTTTGTAGACAGTATTTTTCCAAAAGAGTGAGTTAGTGGATCATTCTATTTATAGAACTGTAGGATGTTAGTATTAGGTAGGATCTTAAAGACTGTCTACTATATAGCATTTATTTTACAGTCAAGAAAACAGAATCCATTGAAGTAAAATGATTGGCTGATGGTCATGACATGAGTTAATGGAAGAGTTGGAACTAGAACCCAGATCTTTTGACCTTCGCACTAATTCACTGTCACTACCCTTACTTTCATTGACTCGCTAGTTCTGTCCTTTTTTATGTCTTTGTAGATAAGTTAAGAAAATAATTTAGAACATGTACATTAATTTTAGAATCCACAATATTTTTAAGTGCTAAACTTGACATTGTGTGGAAGTTCTGGGAGTCATATTTTTAATTGATCTATTTTTATCAAGACATATTCATGGATAGATTCCATAATTATTTATTGAGTACTTACTATGTATAAGGTTCATAGTCTGAAAATTAATTTACTATCTGTAGATTTCTTTAAGTTTAGAGTTTATGACATGCTAATTTGTGAAAGTGAAAAAAATAGAAATAAAAATCTGTTGTTTAATATATCTTTGAAAATGATTATGAAAGTGAGTAGAGCTTCAATTATTCCCTCTCAATCCTTTTGAATTCTTTCCTCCCAGGAAAATACAGGAGATTTAATTTATCTACTGGGGAGAAAATTAATCAGTTAATCTTATTCAGATATGAATTACTGCTGATAGTACTCAAGAGGAAAACAAGGAGAAATCCTAGTAGTCTGTTAGCTTAAATAGCCCTGGAGTCCCATTGAAGGGGGTTGACTGAAGGCTAGTTTAAGCTTCAATTGACCCTGATGTCCTCCATTACTCTTGCTGATTTTTCTTTCTCTGTGTAGAAAAATAGCGTTAATAATCAAGTGCCATAATTTCAATTCCTCTAAGTTCCTTGATGTGTTCAGTGACCCAGCTCCCTAACCTGGCATAGGAACAATTTCTTGGCTTCCTTCAGGAAAGTAGAATCTCATTTCACCTCAAACTCAATACTTATTGGACTGAATTTTTTCTTTATTGTTATTGTTGTTTTGTATCTAGAACCTCACTGGTGTGAAGGAACTCCCTTCTTTCCTCCCCTTTCCCAAGACCCAAAGCTGCAATTCATCTATAACTTGTAGTTTTAAAGAGATATTGGAGATGCTGAAGTTAAAGTTAGGTGACTCACCAATGGTCACAACAGCTTGTTTGTGTAACAGGTAGGACTTAACCCAGTGTATATGTCAGAGGCTGTGCTGCATCTTTTGCTTTGAGTAAAGCTGCTTATATTAAGGGTTAATAAATATCAATGCTGAGTTTTGTTATTCTGTGCAGGGATGAAACCTCTTAGCTCCAGCACCATAAATAGTCTCTCTGTATGTTATTGAAATGCTGCTGCTTCCACAATGAGGAATTACAGAAAATGTAGCAGCAATTATTGTATTACTCTTCTCTATTGATTGAGCTGTTTCAATGATAGCAGATGTTAGTATGCTAAGCAATGCCTGAGAATACCAGAGGAATTCTTCTTTCTTTTTCTTTTGGGTGGGGAGAAAGTGAAGACACTAATGTTTATTGATCCGAGATGTTCCCCAACCAGTATCCAAAATGATAATTGCAATGATCCCTAATTAATTATTTCAAGAGCACTATTTTTTCTATCACTGAACAATGCAGATAGTATACAAATCTTCTTTCCAGAACCATTTTAATGGAAACAATTTGCATATCATATAGAACTCTATAACCTTCCCCCTTTTGCATGAGAAATTATTATTAGCATGCTTTCATTTAAAAAGCTAAACATAAATTATAGTCAAGTAGAGGGAGAGATGTAATATATGTGCATCTTGAAATAGTCAAGGCAAAAGAAGGAATTCATTCGATTGCTACTTTTGTAGTAATAGAAGCAATGGTTTGCAGCAAAAGAAAGGCTATCCTTTAGCCTTTTGGAGAGTGATTTTTTATTTTGAAGGGCATGTGTGTAGTGGCAAAGCAACTTCCAAATATTATTTCATGGGAGTTTGAAAAGGTTATTTATATAGATGGAAATAAAAAAGGAAGTAAACAGCATTGAAATGTAATGAAAAATATATTTAAATTAACTGAAAAAAACTTGCATTTGGGTAACAATGTTAATTCAACAAACATTTAAGTACCTATGATGTGCAAGGGATAAAATCTATCTACTTTTAATTCTCACTCTTGCTCTGTCACAACTAACTTTTTCTTTTGGTCATACTTCTTTATATCACTTTTGCCTCTTTTGTATAACTGGGGATTTTTTGCTTTTTATTTTGCTTTGGCCATTGATACATTTTGAAGCATTCTCATGCCCACCATATTCCTCTATGCTTCTTGTTGCATGATTATCAACTTTGATTCTTTGGATTCAGTCAAATTGACCTTGTTTGTCCATCCTCTGCCTCCATACCTTCACACTGGCTCTTTCTCCCTCATTTAATCTAATTCACTTACATCCTTGATGTCATGGTTCTCTTTGAGAATGAAGGATAAGCAACAACAAACTACAGTCCTAGAAGACAATTTTTTCACCTGTCTCTCAGTATCCCTCATTTCTTTTAAGGCTTAGTTCAAACATAACCAAGAGATCTTTCCTAATCCCTTGGGCTACTAGTATCTTCCCCAGAGAAATCACCTTTTATTTTTTTTTTGTACATATACACATTTGCACATTATTTTCACCTGTAAGTTGTTTCTACTGTTTTCACTTTTGTCTTTTTTACCCCTCAGCATGTACCTGTTTTAATATGCACTCCATGATTGATTTCTTCACTTGTAACCTGATACCATCATTGAAAGACTATTAAGAAGGGGAAGCTAGTTGGTACAGTGCAGAGCATTGGCTTAGGAGTCAGGAGGAACTGAGCTCAAATTCAGTCTCAGACACTTAATAATTTCCTAGCTGAATGACCTTGGGCAAGTCACTCTTTTTTTTTTTTAGATTTTTTTTCAAGGCAATGGGGTTAAGTGGCTTGCCCAAGGCCACATGGCTAGGTAATTATTAAGTGTCTGAGGTTGGATTTGAACCCGGGTACTCCTGACTTCAAGGCTGGTGCTCTATTCACTGCGCCACCTAGCCGCCCCAGGCAAGTCACTTTTAACCCTATTGCCTTAAATAAATATTTTTTTTTTAAAAAAACACTGTAAAATGACTCTCAAAGCTCCACCCCCAACAAATATCAAGACCTTTAAGGATGATGTGACTTCTGAAATCTAGAAATGAATATAGTCAGGAGAACTAAATATTCAAGAAATGATGCTTCTTATAGAGATCACCCATAAAATGAATGAAGTGTTGATCATAGAATCAAGAGAACTGAATTTGAGTCATACCACAGATACTTAATGACATTTGATCATGAATATATCTTTTAACATATTGGTGCCTCAGTTTCCATATCTACAAAAGCAGAGATAATACTACTGCTCTGTCTACTTCAGATCTTAAAGTATTATAAAAATATATATTATTTTTCTTCTTACCTTTGGTGCACATTTAATCCAACACAGCTAACTTCTTTACTTGCTTATCAAAGAGAAATCTGCGATTCCCTCCTTTTTTTCTTTTTATGTCTTCTATTTTGAATTACAGTGAAAATGTTTATAGTGCTATGCTATAGTTTTTTTAGGAGGATTTTAAACTCATTTTTACAAAAACTGAGTCAGTGCCTTCTGTCTCACTTTCCAACACTGCTATCTATCATCATGGTGGAATCAGAAGGGAGATTGCAAAAGTCTTGTCATTTTTTTTGCATTTTTATCTATTTCATAGATTGCTGTGATTAAAAAGCTCATAATTTAGTGACCAAACTGCTTGTGAAAAATAATCAGTCAAAATGTCCAATTTCCTTCTCTGCTTTTCATATTCTAATAAAGTGTTTTCTCAATCATTTTTCTTATTTCTTTAACAAAATTTTCTACTGTGATGACTCCTTGGGTGGTGGCGATCCATTACTCTTGAAAGCAATGTTAGAGGCATCCAAATGTTTGCCATTTGAGTACTTGCTTGGCTAAATATGAAGATCTTTTCTACCATGAGGTCAGAAGGCTAGCTACCAGGTGATGAATTTTGCAGCTGCAGAAAACCATCTTTGGTGGAGGGTCACAATGACAATATCACAGTTAGCAAATGTAATGAAAAAGAAAAATGGGAGAATGAAATCAAAGCCTCATCTCAATAAGTTTTGACAGCTGTGTATTATAACAGATTTATAAGCTAACAAAAATCCCTTTGGATTTGGAAGAATCAAAGCAGTTTAGTCAAAAAGTTTGAACTTCAGAAAAGGTCAAAAACAGTCATGTATATCTCAAAAAGAATAAAAATGATTGTACCCAGTATTAGAGTACAGTTTATTCTTTTGAACACAAAGTCTAAATGTTTGAAAAATTCTTTCCCACTTACTATTTGAATAAATCAATCTGTTTCAATTTGACAATAACAAAAACAAAAAGGGAAGATTCAGATCTTCTCTATAAAATATCATTTAGGTTGATAAGCCTAAAAAAATCAAGTGAAAATATTCTTAGCTATTTTAGTTTTAAAAATTCTAGAAATGCACTGCTCAAATTTATTAAAATTTATTTTTTTAGAATCTAAATATAGCACAACATATACTATGAAAGCTTATACTTTTACTGTCATTTAGAAATAGAAGTAGCCAAAGGTTGGTGTAAGGAGCAATGGGAATTTAATTTTTTTTTAACCTTGAAAGGTTTTGATGTGGTTTTTTTCAGTAATGATATTTCCAGGTCAATATTCCTCTGTCTTCTCCTAATTTTTAATTTTCATACTTCAGAAGCAAACACATAATTAAAATATATTTTCAGATATTATCATGCTACCAATTTGTCTATTACCTAAAATGCTATAAAATAGTATTTTATTTTCCATGATCCTTGCAAATGATTTGAAATTAAACATTTTCCCTACACCTGCAGAAATGTGTAAAGGATAGACCTGGCAGTATGATGATTGCTTTACAGATAAGCATTTCCTTCATCATCTTCAAGGTCATTTAGATTTATGATCTAATCACTCTGTGGCTCTTTAACAGGATGCATTTGAATCTGATTAAAAAGAAAAATAAATAGCAGTGTAGATTTATTAATGAAATGTGTTTGACCTTTTCACTTCCCTTCCTTCTTTCAACATAACTGTGAGTTTAAATAACATAGAAAAGGATTTCTCAGTTGCTCACATTTTAACCTGGAGAGTTTCTAAAGGTGTGTCTGCCAGCCTCTTGGTGAAGGGTAGAGCTTAGAGGGCTATCTTCCTCTTCACCCCTCCCCCTTGGTTACTTTAATTGCTTAACCTACATCCTAATTCAGGTTGCTCATAAACCTCA
Source organism: Macrotis lagotis (assembly GCF_037893015.1). Classification (NCBI taxonomy): domain Eukaryota; kingdom Metazoa; phylum Chordata; class Mammalia; order Peramelemorphia; family Peramelidae; genus Macrotis; species Macrotis lagotis. Next base: position 687,104,055 of record NC_133658.1, on the reverse strand, counting down.
GCCTTTGTTGTAGGTCCGACAGCTGTCTTATGTCAGTAGCAAGTAAAATGTTCACAAAGTTCCGGAATGTTGCAAGACAGTTTATGGTGTAGCAATAAAAGGTAAATTGAATTTGCAAAAATGCATTTGTCCCTGATTAAAAACTTACAAAGTTAATTGGAAACACTATGGAGGTGTTACCACACAGCTCGAGGTGTAACTGGTGGCTCTAATCCAGGCGGGGTTGATAGCTACGGCTAGAATTATGCTCACACCCATAATACAGACACTAAAGGTGTACGTTCACATAGCTGTTTTTTCTTTCAGTTTAATTAGTGAATTCTATATATTGAGGATTTAAAAGTTTTTAACGTGGGGTCAGCATTACCTGTTTGCAGAAAATGATATTAAGATTCTTTGGTGAATGTTTGATGGGGGGGGGATATTTCGTGTTATGGGAATATCAGATCTGTTAATGGTCTCTAAAGAGTATTTACAAATGCATTGTTTTTAGTCCTTCCTTAAACCCCATTGTCTTAATTTATTAACATCTATTGTTGATAATGCTCCTGTAAAAAAATATACCAGCCTGGGAGGAACAAGAATAAATTTGAAGTAACCAGTGAACTGAGGCAATCAGCCTTTTCCCTCTGGACTTTAGTGAATTATCTCCACATAATCCACTTAACCTTTGCCATTTAGGGACCTGGGAACCTGAACATATCCCTAAATTTGAGGCTTTTAATTGCTGGTTTTTTAGTGTCACTAGTTCAGCTCAGTTGGAAAGATGATGATTGGAAAACAGTCCTGTGAGGCTTTTCACCTCTGGTAGGAGTCCTGACTATAATTAGCTTGGTGGCCAGGGAGCCTCCAAACATGTGGACAATTGTGTACATTCAACCCACAAATGATGTGACTCTGTTGATCTGTCAACATTCACAGTGTGCCAATAATTAAGGATACAGACTTAATTCTCCAAAAGGTTCATACTAAGAGATCAAGAGGACAGACAGTTAAAAGGTTTAAGTCCTCTGGAGTATTGAATGGCCCTTAGTCTTTTGACTAGGTTTGTTACAGGTACAACATGGATTACAGAATTGAGAGAGGGAAGTAGCCTTAAAGGTATTAAGATTTAATTTTGCTCTCATATGTGTTCAACCACATACAAAATTGTGCTTTTGTATACTCACCAACCTATATAGTCTTTTAGCTCTTCAAGACCATCATCAAAAACCTATCCAGTTTTAGGAATGGTGAAATGTTTAGTTTTCATAGTAAGAAAAAAGAAAAAAAAGTTAGCTCAGTTGGTTCAACAATGTTGCAGGTTTGATCTTCATAAGTGCTGGTAAACTTTGTACCCTTTACATAGTTTGGGCTTACACTCCTAACCTTGGTCTGACACATTGAAAATGAGTACCATCAGTCACAGAGGGAACTGGGCAAACAAATGTGGTTGTATCCACATAAATCTATTATGTCACCACTGAAAAAAACAATTCGAAGAGCCCATTCTACTGGTGACAGTTCACTAGAATCATCTTCATCTGCAAAGGATGTCATGCTTGCCCGTCTTCTGCTACATAGCTTGTGCTGGAGGTTGGCTTGGGTGGCTCCATTTTATGAAGCAATATTAAGTAAGTGCCCTTGAGCATTTGGTCTTGGTAGGTCCTGTACAGAAGTAAATCTCTTAAAAAAATGAGATTTGCCATAGCTATCCATGACAAATAGCTCTAAGACAGATGTCTCTTTTTTAGATATCTACCCTGACTATCCAATGTCTTCTTTTAGAAGCCAGTCAAGCCTAACTCATATAACTCTGTTTAGGTTGCCAGAATTTATAAATATGGCTGCATTGCAAACCCAGGACATGAAAACATGGTTCTAGTATTTTTCAGCCCTTTATTTGATTCAACCATGATTTATGGACCTGTTATATAAAGGTTCCCCTGGTGTAATCAAAGAACCAGAACAAGGAATTTGGAATCAGGAAACGTGGACTTGAATTTTGTTTCAGATATTCACTGACTGTGATTATAGACAAATTATTTAGCTTCAAATGCTGTCCAAATGATTTAGCTTTGCAAATGATGGCCAAATAAGAGTTTTTATTATTAATCTCTGCACCAAGTCTTCTCACTTCGAATAGAATAGTGTGAGGAGTGTTCTATGATGTAACATGGACTAAAAAAGAAAAGACTTGCTGTTAAACTTTGAGTCTATAGTTTAATCTTTTGTCATTTATGTTTACTTGACTGATTTGTCTACTTTGCAAGCATTGCTAAAAATGATCAAGATTTTTGACATAATGAGGATCAAGCACTTTGGGTTAGAGGGATCAATTTTGAACAAAATTATTGTTTTGAGTTCTGATAACTCTACTTATACCATAGAGACCCAGAAATAGCAGAAAAAGCAACCTAAATGATTGGATATTCATAGCTAAAGCCAAAGGCATTAGTTTTCAAATAAAATGGGAACTTTCTCTTGAAGCATCTGAATAATTACACTAACCATTTTTTGCCAATGGAAACTTGGATAAAAAAGTATCCAGAGGAAAAGGGTAAATCATTTTTCTTTTTTGATGTACTTCTTTCTTCCACCTCCATGTTTTTGAGCCCTCTGCCCTCCATATATGGCATAGTTTCCGTCCTCTTGAACTCTTCTTCCTTCTGGAACTCAGGGAGCATCACCCTATCCTCTATTCTCTTTTCTGTTTCCCTGCCCTTGGGCAATGAATTACTTTGTATGACAGAAAGAAGGATTTTATTGAGTTTTGTCTGAAGATGAAAGCTATTATTGTGGAATTTGAGTGCAGATGATGATGATGATCAAGAATTTCATTTTTTTCCTCCCAGAAGGGAAATATTTTAGAAAATCTAAGACTACACAATAGAAAGAGAGCTGAATAAAGAGTCAGAGAATCTGAGTTTAAATTCTCATTCTGTTGTTTATTCTCTGTAAGATTTTGTTAGGTCATTTCACCTCTCCCTGCCTCAACTTCCTTATCTGTAAAATGGAGGGGGTTGGCCAAGGTGATCTCTGGGATTGATCCCAATCCTAAATCTGTCAATTGTGAGAGTGTAGACTTGTGCCCTCTTATCTAAATGACATGATTTTGGATTTGCTTCCTTCCTTATCTTTAATTATTCTAAAGATGAAACATTATTTTTCTTCTTCTCATATTTTCCTTTCCAAGGTTTTCACTGAAGTTTCTTGCAGGACAATTGCTGCATACAAATGGCACTTGGCAAGCTTCCTTCAGCACACAGGGATAGGCAACTGAATTTGTATCATGGGGAAATTGATCCCATAAGGACCCATTTGTACCTGTAATTACCCTAAGGCAGGACTATGTGAAAATTGGCTCCTTGTATCATGCATATGTATTGTCAAAGGAACCAATCAGTTCCTGACCATGAAAATACTTGAAAGTAAATAAAAAATAAAATGAAATTTAAAATGATAAAAAAGTTAATTCCACCCCTCCCCCAATTTCTATAATTTAATCTTTCCATTTGGAAAAGGAGGAGCCCTTTGCTGAAATTGGGAGAGTAGAGAGGAATTGCTAATTATTTCAAACCTATGATTGCTGGAAAGATTCCAGACCAGTGGGGAGCTCAGTTTAGCTTTTATTTCTTTCTACTCTTCATTAAGCTTCTTGTGTTTCTTCCTTCTTTACTTTCTTCCTCCCTCCCTCCTCTCTTCCTACCTCCTTTCCTTCCTTCCTTCCTTCCTTCCTTCCTTCCTTCCTTCCTTCCTTCCTTCCTTCCTTCCTTCCTTCCTTCCTTCCTTCCTTCCTTCCTTCCTTCCTTCCTTCCTTCCTTCCTTCCTTTCTCCCTCTCTCTCTTCCTTCCTTTTAGATTTTTTGTAGTTTATTAAATAGTACTTGCTTTTTAACCTGTTATTTTATTTTTATGTATGTTCAATTTTTCTGTCTTCTTCTATGTGTTAAATCTATGTATTATACAAGTTTAGGAATCTATTTGCTAGTTATTGACTATAGTGTACAACCCATCCATGCTAATTACAATCAAGAAGAGCTTGGCTCTCTAAAGATAATTTAAAATTCATAGATAATTTTAAAAATAAAAATAATAAACCAAGAATGATGAAAAATTATAGTAAATATTCTCAAGCAGACCTCACACAGTCTTTTGTCAGAATTTTTTTTTTTTAGGTTTTTGCAAGGCAAGTGGCTTGCCCAAGGCCACACAGCTAGGTAATTATTAAGTGTTTGAGACTGGATTTGAACCCAGGTACTCCTGACTTTGCCCCTTTTGTCAGAATTTCTAACAAATAGTAAACTGAACTGATTTGGGTTTAACCTTTTTCTTTTTCTTTTGCCCATAATCCCCAAGTTGCTTAGCCAGTTTCCAAATTCCCAAATTAACTGTCTACCTCTAACTTTTACAAAAGTCATATTTTTCAACCTCAAATAATTTATGTGCTCTTTTCTCAAACTATAATAATGTTGATTAATATTTTTTTACAAAATTCAATTCAATTAAAAATTAGTTATTGGGGGGGGGCTAAGGTGAAGTGGATAAAGCACCAGCCCAGGAGTCAGGAGTACCTGGGTTCAAATCCAGCCTCAGACACTTAATAATTACCTAGCTGTGTGGCCTTGGGCAAACCACTTAACCCCATTGACTAGCAAAAACTTAAAAAAAAAACCAGCAACAAAAAATAGTTACGTACTTGCCAGTGGAAGATCTTCAGAGCAGGGGGAACTCTAACAACTGAAATAAATTAATAGGTAATTAAAAATAAAAAAAAATTTATTTTGGGAGAGAAAATCCAAGGGGCCATAACATGAATGAAAATGATTAAAATTGATTCATTTCTTTCCAAATGTAATGTTTCCATTGCTATAAAAAAGAAATCTCTGAATTTTGGTTGTTTCTATGGTGTTTGAAGTATATAAAAGGCTCTAACTCAATAATAACATTTTGAGTTGTGATATAACACCTTTTTTCTTAAGAATCCCAAAGTATTTCAAGAAAATATGTATTCATAAATTCTTATGACAGCCAGCTGATATTTTATCCACCATTATGTTATCTTTACTTGGAGAAATAGAACACAAAACTGTTGACAATGTGTCTGAGTGAAAGGTCTTGTTTTTATAAGCTATGCACTACTTCTTTCCAAATAGCTAAAGGCTTTTAAAAAAATTTTTGGGAAAAAAGGTGAATTCAATGTCACATATCATTTAGATAAATTGAATTTGACTACAATAATTTAGATCACAATTAAGATAACTAGCTCTCTGATCTTGAGAGAATCATCTAGATTTTTTGAGTCTTAGTTTTTTTCATCTGTAAAAAGAGTAAGTTTGATTCTATGATTCCCTTAAAATTCTGTAACTCCAGGTTATATAATTCCATGACTCTATTCTATACATTAGTATTATAGCATATTCAGGAAAACTTATCAGCATCTGCTCAGCAAAGGAAATATGATCCAAATCATATACCTAAGATTCACTTTTAAAATTGATAAGATTTCTATCGGTTGAGAAAATTAAAAAAATTAGAACTTTTATGAAGCTTGTTTGGGGATCCTTTACTTTTCATCAGAGCTAAAGAAATCTTCAGGTTTTGACCTAGAACAAAATATTATGGAAATAGATTATATCTTATATCTTATATAGTATATATTATATCTCCTTTTAGGCATACAAAATGCCCAATGTAAATATAAATCAATTTAAATTCCCATGAAGTAGGATTGTGTCTATCTTAAAAAAAATACATACTGTCTAGAAATACACATGCATATATCTCCCTTTCTGTTCACACCCTCAGTTCTGGAAACAATTTGATTGAATTCTAGTGCATAGGAACTAACTAGTTCTTATTTCTTCTGATCTCACGAATTATTTCAAGAATAACTCCCTACTCAGTGAAATCGATCTAAATGGGATGTGCTACTCTCCTTGTAAGCAGTTTGTCTGATAACTGCCATTAAAGTCCTGGGTTAACCAGAGAGTCTAGACTGCAGCAGAGAAAGACAGCCCGGAGAGATTAAGAACAGGGATTAAGTGCGTGACTGAATTGCCTATTCCAGAACACAGAGATAAATCTTAAAGATACTTTCCTTTAAGCTTACCGTCTTCCTTATTGAAGTAAGTAATAAAAGTCTGGTCTGGCCTCAATGTGCTGAATGCTACCGCTAAAAGGGTGTTAGCCTGAAGAAATCCAGCGGTGAATTGTAAGTGACACATAGACAGAACTGTTAACAATTAACTTTTTTTTTTTATCCCTTTCATATTCTCAAGGGACCCAACCCACAGGAAACTAGGTTTAGTTTTTTTCCTCCTTTCGTGTTTGAGAAAAAGCTTTCTGCAGAAACTATTGTCTTTGTTGAAAATAAACTTCAGAATCAATGAATGGAATATCTTTATTTTTAGGTCAGTCATATTTTTCATTGGAAGGATTGTGGGTTAAATTGCTTTTAATGTGTGTCCTGGATAAATGCTGATTACAAGTAAAGAAGCTGGGTCGTGCATTGCAGACTGGATGTGCAACCAGAAAACCTGGGTTTAAATGCTACCTACTACCTTGGGCAAGTCTCATTCCCTCTCTGAACCTCAGTTTCTCCAAATATAAAATAGAGATTGGACTAAATATTCTCTAAATTTCATTGTAATTCAATCTAATTTGGAATTAACTACTGTCCGAAACATCTACAAGTAAGTATACTTTTCAAATTACTGTGTAATATCCCGGGGGTATATTTTAAACCCTTGTCTACTGGACAGGGATTAATGAGATGGAATCTGTGTTAAATGAGATTAAATTAGATGGTATTCATAAAGTACTTTATGTAGTCTTTGGCATGTAATAGGCACTTAATTCATCCTTGTTCACTCCCATCCCCCCACTCCCCAAATTGTACGGCGACAAGATCTTTATCATCTTGTGGTTTTTCTCCAAAAAGATTCATGACCAATTCAAGGAAGCTACCTTGGACAGTTGATTGCTTAGGAAAAGAAAGAAATGCTAAATTGAGCTGAATTTTACCAAAGAGCTAGTTTATTCATTTCCCTAATAAGATGGTACTTTAAAATTATGTAATTAAATTAAAATTAAAAAATTAAATTTCTTATTAATATTTAATATGACTAAGTCTGAAATTAAAATAAAAATTGAAAATATTTTAAAAAATTATTTCAAGAAGGGAGAATTGAACAGGGAGAGAGGGTAGTGAAAACTGATACTGAGAGAAGTCATCACAATAGGGATTTTTAAATTTTGATTTCATAATAGCAACTATATAAGAAACATAGAATATTAACTGGGGTTGTGGTATGGTTGTTCTAGTTCACAGTGATCATCTCCCTTTTTTTCTGTAAGAGATGGAAAACTATGAGTGTAGAATATTACATATACCATCTGATTCAGTTGATTTTTTAAAAAAATTCTGCTTTTCCCCCTCTTTTTTTTAACTTGATAAAAGGAATGGCATTCTGGTTAGAGGGCAGGGATAGAACGACATTTGAGAATGAGGTGATTTAAAACAAAATTACCACCTTCATAATTTTTAAAAAATGAAACAAAAATGTCCCTGTATAGAGAAGAACCAGAAGTTTGGTATTGAGCTTTGGATGATAAATTTTCAGTGGAAGATGAATTGACTATCTTTACCTTGTAGACAAGGACTGGGTGGGTAGGTACTACCACTGTAATGTTTTCTGACTTTCAGGGGGTTTCACTGGGATAGTCAAATGATGACATCTTGACACTTTATCCAGAATCTTGTAAATTTGATCAATAATAATTTGCTTATGGACAACCCAACATTTAAGAGACTGAGTCCAAAGATCTGGAGTTTGTTTTTTGAGCAGATCTTAGATAGTCAGGATTACAAAAACATCAGAAGACATCTGTAACTGCTGTTATGATTCTGTGTAATAGAATGAATGGCACTGACACGCACTTGGATGATAGTAATAATGATTGCCTAAGGTGCAGCACACAGGGTCATGAGACATATACATTAAAAAGGTGACATAATAATGAAAGAGAGTTTCAGAGAAACCTGGAAAGTGAGCAGAATCAGAAAAATATACATTTTAACAATTTGGGAGGATTTAAGAATCTGATGTATGTTCAATATAATGGCCAGCAATGAGTCCAAAGACCTTATGACGAAGAATGCTGCCTCCACCTCCCAACAAAGAGGTGATGTAAAGAGAGACAATTTCAGTGTGGGAATTTGTTTTACTTAACCATGAATATTACAAGAATTCTATTTTTCTTTTTTTTTCAATGAGTTTGGAGGTTGGAGAACCCGAGTTCAAATGTGACTTCAGACACTCCTCCTGACTTCAGGGCCAGTGTTTGATCCCCTGCACCACCTTGCTGCCCCCTTTTTGAGAACTTTTTGAATATTAATGCTATCAATTTTTCATATAAGGAATCCCACCAAGCTTCATGTTCCCTATAAATTCAGTAAGATAGATATGCTTTCTATGATTTTTATTCCAGTTAATAATAGAAATGTTGAACAATATGGGACAGGCTCCTCTAGACTTCCACTGAATACTACACTTCTTTTTGATACATGCACTAAACAGCCTACTCATTTAGACAACCATAACTTGAAGTAATTATTCTTTCTATAAATGAGCAGCTAGGTGGTGAAGAAGATAGCATGCTGGGTCTAGATACTGAGGCAGAGAGGTTAAATGTTTTGCCCTTGAGTCACTTTATTATTGAGTGTTGGAGGCAGTATTTAAACTCAGCCTTCCTGACTCTAGATCCACACTCAAACCACAGAGTCACATACCTCCCTGTTTTAAGCAGAACCTATCTTCTTATTTTGGGGAAGCAGTACCTTTACTCATCTTGAGAGTCCCATGGTACCTGTTTGATTGTTCATAATTCCTTAAAGACCATGGACAATGGTCCAGCAATCACACTACCAAAGTCTGTAGTACACTGGCATTTGATTCATTTAGATTTAGTAACTCTAAACCTAATTGAGTTCATTGGGTTTATATTTTCCTACAATTTCAATCATCTCAGGTAGAGGTATCACAAGGCACAATGCTGACGATTGGGGGCATGTGCTTCTTCTCTGTGACAATTACTTTCCTCATGTCTCCTCTAGAGATCCTCTGTGAACCCATCATCCTGTGGACCCCGATGCCTACAAATCATCTCCCCATCTGACACATCTACCACAGGGGAAATGGCTAGATTCCTCCCTTATGCTACACAGGCACATTTGAGGTTGGATTTTCCTTTGTGTCACCACTGTCCATCCCAATCCCATTCCACCTATATCTTGTGTGTTTTTTTTCTCCAGCTAAGAAAAATTTCTATTTATGATTGTGATCTTGGATTTCACTTCTCTACTAACACATTTTTGTTTCCTCCTCACTGTAAAGATCACTCTACTGGTTAGAGAAAACAGAACATTTTGATGATCTTGATGTAGCTGAAAAAAAAAGGTCTTCCTCAAGATAAGATGATTTAATTAATAATCCTGTACTCTTCTTCCTTTTTGCGAAAGCAATTACCACTGGGGTCAAACCATTGTAACGTATTTCTCATTGCTAACTCTTACTTGAAGCAGTAGGAGAGTGTCATGGGAGATTTCAAGTCAGTTAAGTTTAGTAATGTTGTTACATTAGTCAATTTTTGAAAAAATATTGAATTTAAGAATACATCTGGTATTTAGCAAAGATCAGAGCAACTTAGAAATAAATTACTCTTCAGATTAGGTTTTTGCTTGCCCAGGGTCGCACAGCTAGTAAGTGTCTGAGGTAAGATTTGATATCAAGTCCTCCAAATTCTTATGCTGTGATAATATTGCATTCTATTCATATGTTATAATTTGTGTTATTCATACTAAAAGCATATTCCATGTTCTTCAGCTGTATTTGCATACTTTATGAAGTGTGTGTGTGTGTGTGTGTGTGTGTGTGTGTGTGTGTGTGTGTGTATGTGTGACTTTTTGCACATGGAATTTCTCTTTAACTTCCTGGAGAGCACTGTGAATGGAAGCCAAGAATAACTAGAATAAAAGCAACTTATAGGTAGCAAAAATGTATTTTACTTTTTTTGATAAACATATTTGAATTGGTGTGCTTAACACTCCTCTCAAAATTTACATTGATAACTTTTATTTTTAATACACCATCTTCCTTTCCAAATATATTTCTCCTACCTCTCTTCCTAGACATCTATCTTTTGCCACAAAGGATAGAAATGGAGGAGGAAAAAAGCAATTTAGTAAAAGTAACACATTAACCAAGTGTGACTACATGCAATGTGTACATGCAGAGTGGTACATTTTGTCATCTCTTCAGGTACTATGAAAGAAATATATTAATGTACTCCCTTTAATTTTGTTTAGTATCTTATACTAAGTATACAGTATTACTTAGGAATAAATATAACTATTACTAACTATAAGAAATAATAAATAAGAAGAATTTTTATTCTGTGGAATCCTTATTCCCATATTTATTTAGTCATTCCCCAAACAATGGGCATATACTTTGTTCCAGTTCTTTATTATTACTACCACTAGCTACTACTACTACTATTATTATGCTACTATAAATATTTTGATGTATATTTATTCCTATATTTAGTTCCTTTCTTTTTATATTTTAAAATAAATTTATTTTTTTCTAGTTCTAAGTAAAAATAATTTTCATTATTCATTTTTGTAAAGTTTTCTCCTTGCAACCCTTCCCTCTCCCTATTCAGGATAGCAAATAATCTGACATAGCTTATACTTGTACAATCATATTACACATATTTCTATGTTAGACTTTCTGTGAAAGAAGAATCAGAACAAAATGGAAAAACTTCCCTGAGTAAAAAAACAAAAAACAAATTTAAAAAAGTGAAAATAGTATGCTTTGATCTGCATATTGTCTGTCTTTGATAACTGTATTGCTGAGAAGGACTAAGTCTATTGCAGTTGATCATTACATAATGTAGCTGTTAAAGTGTACAATATTTTGGTTTTGCTTACTTTACTCAGCATCAGTTCATGTAAGACTTCCAGGTGTTTCTGAAATCTGCTTACTTGTAATTTCTTACAGGACAATAATATTCCTTTACATTCATATATCACAATTTGTTCAACTATTCTTTAATTTGTGGGCATCCCCACAATTTCCCACCTTAACCACACCAAAAAGAACTGCTATGAATATTCTTGTACATGTGAATCTTTTCCCCTTTCTTGGTGATCTTTTTTGGGATACAGACCTAGTAGTGGTATTACTGGATCAAAGGGTATGCACAGTTTTATTATTATTATCTCATTATCTCATTTCTTCTTCTTCTTCTTCTTCTTCTTATCTCACAACTCTTTTCCTCTCTCTCCCCGCTCCCTGGCTCCCTGTTAGGTACTCCCCCCATACCACACTCCTTTTAAACTAAGGTAATTAAGTTTCAGAATTTACCTGAAAAATCCCTAGTTACATGACTGTTTCAGAAGTAGATAATCTACATGTTATAATTATTTCTTGAAATATAATTATGTATTTGTATGTACACACATAAAAATTACATATACAATTTTGTAGGTACCTGTAATACAACTTAGCTACAAAAAGAAAGTGGTTACTTTATGTATATATAGGAAACAAGCTATATTTTTTCAAGTTCCATAACATATTCCATATCCCTTATATGCTTGATTTTCAATTGCATATTTTTATTTTGACTTTAGAAGATCATAGAATTAGAAGTAGAAGGGAATTTAGAGATAATCTAATCTAATCTAAACTTTTTTTTAGATAGAAAACTGAATCACAGGGAAGTTAAGTGACTTGGCAAAGGTCACACAGGTAATAAGTAGAAGTCAGGATGAATACAACCCAGATTTATTATGCTTTCTATCAAAGTATGGGTTTAAGTGAGTATAAAAAAATTTAAAATAGCATTATTTCAAAATTTCCTTTCTAAGATAAATGTAAAAATGATTTTTAAAAATGTCTTAAACCAGATTTTAAGTAAAGGAAGAAGAAATAAGTATATAATATAATAATCTTAAAAACTGGATGTCATTAAAATTTGATTTTTAATTTTTTATAAAACATTAATAAAAACATATAAAATAGATTTATAGAGTAAAAAAGATAGCATCAATGGATATGATAATTTTAAATAATGCTACATAATATTTTTTTCATTTATAAAAGGCCATAATAGGCACATTTTATATGCCAGCAAATTTGGAAAACACAAGAGTAGTCACTGGATTGGAAAAGATCAGTTTATATCCCAATCTTAAAGAAGGACAATGCCAAAGAATGTTCAAATTATAGAACAATCAAACTCATGTCACATACCATCAAAGTTATATTTAAGATTTTGCAAATTTGACTTCAGCAACAGGTGAATGAGAATTACCAGATAAACAGACTGGTTTTTAAGAGGCAGCAGAGATAGAGTCCAAATTGCCAAGATTCCCTTGATTATGGAGAAATCAAGAGAGTTCCAGAAACTCTAAAGCTTTTGAAAGTGTGTATCACAATAAAATGATACAAATCCTCAAAGAAATGATAAAGCCAGATCATCTTGTCTCTTGAGAAACCTGTATGTGGGTCAAGAAGCAAGAGTTACAAGACATGACCTTGCTGAAAAAGTTCATATGAACCTTTGAATAATAATAATAATAATAATAATAATAATAATAATAATAATAATAATAAATGAGATAATGAAATAAAACTGTACATACCCTTTGATCCAGTAATACCACTACTAGGTCTGTATCCCAAAAAGATCACCAAGAAAGGGGAAAAGACTCACATGTACAAGATTATTCATAGTTCTTTTTGGGGTGGTTAAGGTGGGAAATTGTGGGGATGCTCTTTCCTGTAGCAATGTAAAGCTCTGAGAATTCTATTAAAAGGAAAGCTGAGTAACACAGAATCAATGCTTTCAAACTGTGGTGCTGGAGACTTTTGAGTTCCTTGAATAGCAAGGAGATCAAATAAGTCAATACTTAAAGAAATTAATTCAGACTATTCATTACAACAGCAAATACTAAAGTTGAAGCTTAAATACTTTGGTCACATAATGAGATGATAAGACTAATTGGAAAAGACCCTGATGGTGAGAAAGACTGAAGACAAAAGGAAAAGGGGATGGTAAAGGATGAGATATATAGAAAGTGTCATGGAAGCAGTGAACATGAGCTTGGGTCGACTTTGAGAGATAGTGGAAGACAGAAGAGCCTAGCCTGCTATGGTCCAACTGAATGACTGAACAACAGCAAGACCTGGATTTAGTCCTGTAATTGGTGTATATTAACTGTGCCATAATGGACATAATTGCCTTTCTAGCATCTAAGTCAATATTCTACAACTTTAAGTCCTAGATGCATGGCCAATCTGGATCAATATTCAATAGATGGTGATATGAGATTGGGATTCAGAAGGAAGACTAAGGGGTGAAGCTATATATGTGTGTATGTTTGTATATATATATACGTATGTGTATATAAATATATGTAATCCATACATAGATGTGTTCAGATATATGTTAGCTGCATAGAAGTTATAATGAATTCCATGAGAAGTTTATTTTCTATAATCATTAATGGTATTTGGTCTTAGGGTCAGTCCTTAAATTGTTGAAAGGCACCATAATTTTAGAGTAAATAATTGGTCAGGTGAAAGAAAATTAGATTTCTATTCCCTGTTCTACTAATTGTCTGATTGATTTTGGGCATTCCATTTTACTTCCTCAGAGATTCCCTCATCTGTAAAATGAAAGTTCTGAACTAAATCCTTAAGACTTTTTCTGTTTAATTTTAATAATCTTTGATTCTTAAAAAAAAAGAGAAATAACTGACATCTACATCCAAAATCTTCCTTCCATAAGATCAGTTCCATGGAGGAATCATTCAAGATATGTGCATTTGTAGAAAAAACTACACCTAGAGAATATATATGTGGCCAGGGTGTAAGTGTAGAGTCATCTTAAAGACAGAAAACACATGCAGCTAATGCAGACACATGGAGGGGCAAGTCATGCTTCTCTTATGACAGATAATTTATAAAACTTTGCAGATCTCAAAGGGATATATAAATGCTAGTTTTGTTGTTGTTTCTGTTGTTCTTAAGGGGGCCTGACCTCATTAAAAAAGATTGGCTCCCCTGCAATTTCAGAAGATTTGTTCTTCTATGTTTATACTTTGGACACATACTCTTTATGTCCATGTTTTTCTCTGGCTTGCATGCATTCTATATGTATGTTTTTTCATACGTATGCCCTGGCTGTACATTCTCCTGAAGTGTATGTTTTTCTGTGGACATGTACTAGCTATATAAATATTCCCCAATGTGCCTCCCACATACATCGTACGTGTATCTGCTCTGTCCAGTGCTGGTTTGTATCTATTGGAGAGTGTTCTCCAATTTTATGGAGGAAATGTTCTATTACTGTTTTTCTTACTATGCTATTTCATTAAAAGCCTTTGCTTTGAACTAATTGTGCCCTCTGTGTGACCAGTAAAAGAAAACACTTATCAGTAGGGGCTTGTGAGCTATGATTTTGAGTGGCGGTAGGACCCCACCCCCCCCAGAGCACTTTGAACATGGAGTAGCCATGTGTGGCAGGATGTGCCCCAGGTGGTATTTTAACAATTATTCCAGAGTATTTAAGATAATGGAAACAAATTAAAATCTCTTATTTTAAATAATCATTGTATTATTAAAATATAGTGGTAGTATATTCATAATTCACTTATTGAACTAGAGATAGTTCATCCTTCCACAACTTCAAAAGTTTATGCTTTATTATAATAAATGACCAAATAATCATGGATTTATTTTTTAAATAAATTTTGTTTCTCTCTTTTGCTTTTTGAAATACAACATCTAGTAATATAACTCTTCTCTACCCCTTTCAATAAAGAATAAAAAAAAATTCAGCAAAACAAATCAGCACATTGAAAAATTCTGACAATCTATCATTCAACTTTTAATGGAGTTGCAAAATTAATCTGAAGGAAAAATGCTATTTTTAAACTGTCAAGATGCCTTCTAAAATGAAATATATTTACATGTTTGTGTATTTATATACGCATATTTATGTCTACATATAAATACAAATATGTATATGAAGGGCAGTGAAGAACATGTATAGGTCAAATGAAACAATAAAAATGTACTGCTGGTGATTAAGCTAGCCTTCTCAGCTAGTGATTTAATCATGATGTAAATGACCTTGATTTCAATAAAATTCAACCTATCTTAAATTTTGGTTATCATCTCCAAATATGATCCTCTTCCTTTTCCTGACAGTTTTCAAAATAAGACATGTTGGAAGATACAACCATCTGACTTTAGGAAAGAAATGTGTTTGCATATTAAGATATTATTTCCCCTCCTCACAGATGAATATAGACTAAATTCTTAAATTTTTTTTGTACCATCTATGGTCCTGTTCTAGTATAGAATATTAATCATATAGTGTATCAATGTTAGAACAACTGATAATTATTCTTTATGTCTTTTGAGTATTCTTCCTAAGAATAGCCAACCTCTCTGCAGATGGGGGGTTTGGTTTCTCAGGCCAAAGATTCGGGAATTGATAATTTCAAATTGAAAACTTTCAGTGGCAAATGGGCTAAATCCTAGCTCCCATCAACTGACTGCCAGCTTCCAAAGAGAGCAGGGGGCTGCTCAAAGGTGACGGAAATCGGGTCTAAGAGCTAGACCCTGGTGCTTTCAGAACCTAAATTGAGATCCTGGTTCCATTTTTTTTTGGGGGGGGGGAAGGATTTTGCAAGGTAATGGAGTTAAGTGACTTGCCCAAGGTCACACAGTTAAGTAGTTATTATGTGTCTGAGGCTGAATTTGAATTCAGGTCTTCCCAACTCCAGGGCTAGTGCTCTGCTCCACCTAGTTGCCCCTGGTCCACCTTTTTAAGATAAAAAATTCCATCCCTAGTCCCTTGCACCTCACTCACAATGAAAATGCTACTCTCAATCTTATGACATGATCTTGGTGACCCTCTGAATGAATTGGAGTAGTCTTCTAGGTTAAAGCAGTGCAAGACCATGAACACATCTCCTCAGTAAATAAACTTAGAGACAAGAGCCACCTTCTACTAAACTTTCTCTAAGGGTGAATTCTGGTTAAAACAAAACACTTTTACTCTAGGCTAGTGGTTTAATCTCTTAGTACCATATAGTATTCTAAGGTAATAGATTGCAGAACAATTTTTGATCTGCATGTGTAGAGGGGATATTCTCACCTGGAATTGTCAACTAAATGAAATCTTAAATCTGAAACAAAAGAAAATTAAAAAAACCCAAAATATCTAATAAATGACATTATTGAGAGGGTAGGAATTTGTAGAATAAAGGCATCTAAATGGCACTGGATTTCAAATCAGGAAAACTCATCTTCTTCGGTTCAGATTTGGTCTCAAATAATTACACGCTGTATGACTCTGGGCAAATCACTTAACCATTTCCCTCCATTTCCTCATCTATACAAATGAGCTGGAGAAGGAAATGTCAAACCACTCCAGTATCTTTGTAAAACAAAAGCCCTAAAGTGGGGGTCACAAAAAGTTAGATTCAATTAAATGACTCAACAACAACAACAACAACAAAGACATCTGAATATTGTGGTCTAGATGGGTGACTGGTCTCTAGCCATCTAGGTGGAGTGAGTGAGGTAAATGTAATAATATTACCTTTTCTTCTTTCCAGTCTGCAGTCTGGGTCTCTTGGTGTTCTTGGCCCCAGTCCTTGGCCTCCTTGATAGGACTTTTGGTTTGTAGTCTTTTGAGAACAGTTCTAGTTCCAAATGGTGCTGTTAGATACTGGGAACAATTTTGAGCAAGAGTTAATCTAGTTCCTTAATTTTATACAGAAGGAAACCGAGTCAGAGGTTTCCTGAATTCTAGGCTGGCAATCTTCCCATTCTATCAAGTGTAGGGGCTATTAATTTAATTTTATTCAGAATGTAAGTAAAATCTTTTTACAGTTTTTTGTTGCAGAAATGAATAATGAAGGTAATTGTATTCTTACTTACATAAAACTGCTACTATCTTAATAACTATGGTATAATTCATCCAGGAAGCCAAAAAAGAACATAATCAATGTTACTTGACCCCAAATGCAAGAGACATATAAATTATGCTGAGATTATGAATACTGCCAAAATTACAAAATCATAAACTCGACTCTCTAAATTAGAGGTCTTAAATTTTTACAATAGCCCCATGAAAATTGACTAATCATAAGCTATATCCCATCAATCAAATTTCATCCTTAGTTACAAAGTCTTTTATTCACTTGATGCATAAGCATATTTATAGTTGTAGTTTTAGCAATAACACTATTAGCTTACACTAGCACTGTACTTTTTATCAGAAAATCCTAAAGTTTTCATGTTATTTTTTGATAAATTTTTGGTATTATTACATGTATTTTTATTTCTGTTTTAAAAATGGAAAATCTTTATAAATGAAAAAATTGTTTGTCCTTTGTTCTTGAGAGTACTGTGATATCAGAGAAGTGATATCATGTGCAAGTGAATTGGATTTAAGTAAGGGTGGGCTGAGCAAAATCACCAGCCCCACTTTCTTCTCTGTAGCTATTTGGGTCTGGTGGCCAGATATGGATGAGGACAACGAGAGATGGCCCTGGATGCACTGACATTTTTAATCTAAGTTTTTTAATAGGACTCAGTTTGACTGAAGCAATACCCATCCAATGATTAAGGCAAGTAAGAAAGAAATTAAACAAAGAATTGTTCTGCAATTTTGAATAGTTGAAAAAATAATTGGGGATGGTAAAACTTTCAGGGTTTCTGGCCAAAACAGAGATAATTTCTACTTACATTCATTCTAGCCAGTCAAGGTCCATCGGTGACCAAGTGGGGTGGAACTGGGACTTGTTGTTGGTCAATCAATGAGAGCCAGAGGTTTTTGGGGCTTAGTAAACTCCAAGATATTTAGCCAAATTTCAGTGATCAACAATTAAATTCCTTTGGCTAGAGCAACCCAAGATAAGGATTATTAGCTTGGACAGAAGGAAAGGGAGAAGAAAGAGAGAAAGAGAAAGAGAAAGAGAAAGAGAAAGAGAGAGAGAGAGAGAGAGAGAGAGAGAGAGAGAGAGAGAGAGAGAGAGAGAGAGAGAGAGAGAAAGAATTGTGATGCCCAACTGGTTAGCAGACATGCCACAGAAGAAGAAACAGTCAGATGATGCCATAGTGCACAGAGAACACTGCTTGGAGTCAGGGAGACCTGAGTTCCCAATATGACCTCACATACATACTGGCTGTGTGATCCTGCTCAAGTAACTTACCCTCTCTTTTTTTTCAGATTGCTCATCTGTAAAATGGAGATAGTGATTGCACCTACCTGCCTGGGTTATTGTGAGGATTTAATGAAATAATAATTTAATGACTGGTGTTTAGCACAGAGCCTGGCTATTTTTGATGAAAGCTCATGCTAAAAACAGTATTTTCCATTAGACTTGTTTTGTTAGTATGATCCTGGTCTCCATAGACATGGAACTTCTTGGAAATGATTCTTTTAAAGCACAGGTTCCTTTTTGGAATTTATCAAAATGTGGATTATAATTCTTACTGCTAGGTTGACCTACCAATCCAGGTTTATTTATTTTAACAGAGTTCAGCCTCTTAATCATTCCCCATGTATTACCTTGATAAAGGTACACTGGAAAAGAGAGAGAATCTAAAGTGATAGACTCATTCTTCAAGGTACATCTGATGGCAATTGATGGCAGAGAGGGGATAGTCCTATTTTGCTCTTGTTTTTTAAAAAAATATTTTTGCTTTATGTTAAAATTTATTACATTAATTTATTTTTAATTTATTAGCTTATTATTTCAGTTTTAAATTATTTTATTAATTATAGTATTTGAACTAATAAGTACAGGTCAAAAAAAAACCTGAAAAAAACCCAAGATGAATAGAGTTTGAGAAAGAGAGTTCCTAGCTGACCTTCATTGAGTTTAAGTTACCAGGGTATGTCAAACTATATCTTTGGGTATTGAAAGATATGGCAGATATAATTGCTGGGCCACTGTCAGGGATGCTTGAAACAAGGATATTTGGACAAAGTAACAATGACAAGAGGGTTTATGTAATTTTGCAAAGTGTTTTTTAAATATCATTTTATCTTTTATTTTTCTGCTGGGGGGAACTATGAATCATGTTTTGTATTTTATTTTTAAGTCAATGGGGTTAAGTGACTTGCCCAAGGTCACTCAGCTAGGTAATAGTAAATGTCTGGGGCTGAATTTGAACTCAGGTCCTCTTGTCTTCAGGGCTGGTGTTCTATCCACTGTGCCAACTGACCTTGGAGTCAGGAGGACAGGAGTTCAAGTCCAGCCTCAAACACTTGACTTCCACTAGCTGACTGATCTTGGGAAAGTCACTTAACCCTTATTACCTCACATTCAGGGCCATCTCCAGTCATCCTGATTCATATCTGGCCACTGGACCCAGGTGACTCTGGAGGAGAAAGTGAGGCTGGTGATTTAATACAGAATCCCACCTCACTCAAATCCAATTCATGCTCCGATGTCATGGTCTTCGAAAATGAAGGACAAGCCAAGATGAGGAAAAGGGAAGATGATCAACATTGAAGTTGTGGGAGAATTAGGACATTGATGCAATGCTAGTGGAGTTGTGAATGGATCCAACTTTTCTGGAGAGCAATATGGAACTATGCCCAAAGAGCAATAAAACTGTTCATACCCTTTGACCCAGCAGTTCCAATTCTAGGCCTATATCCAGAAGATATTGTAAAAAATGGGAAAAGTCCTACTTATTCCAAAATATTCATAGCAGCTCTTTTTGTAGAGGCAAAGAATTGGAAATTGAGGGGATGGCCATCAATTGAGGAATGGCTAAACAAGTACTTAAATACTATGGAATATTATTGTTCTATAAGAAACCATAAAGGATTGTGCTCTAGAGAAGCAGGGAATGACTTATAGGATCTGATGCTGAGCAAAAGGAGTAGAATCAAGAGAACAACAAACAACAACATTATGAGATGAACAACCTTGATGGCAGCAACTTGTCTTGACAGTCTAGAGAGTTAGGACAATTGTATTTGCCTGGTTATGGACTATATTATACCCAACAAGAGGAAGAAAAACAAAAGAAAACACAAAAAAATCTGATGAACACTTTATAAAAATTATTTCTTATGTATCTCTTTCCCTTAATACTAATTCCTCATGCCAAAAATTACCAATTTGTAAACATATTTATCAAAATATGTATGTAAAATGCTAACCTGACTGTCCCTATTGAGGGGAGGGGGGTGGGAAGGGAGGGTGGAAGGAAATTTTGTAACTTGGAAGTATGCATTTGCATATGGATGAAAATAAATAATAAATTAAAAAAGAATGAAGGACAAACAATAAATCTTTATAATAAAGGTGCTATGATGACTCCAATTTTATGAATGAGAGGACTGGGGTAAGCAAAGGTTAACTCTAAATCATCCAATTAGTAAGTAATAGGGTCTTCCTGACTTCAGGGATGGTGCTCTGCACACTGAGCTACCTAAGAGAGGTTTGGTTTTCTGTCTTGGTCATCATTTTCTTTGCATTATTGATATAGTTACAATCCCTAATCAATGGATGATGGGAGGATTGCATAGTAGACAGAGTGCTAGTCCTGAAATCAGCACTTTAATTCCTGCCCAGCATATAAAAGTTAAGTGACAAAGGCTATTTATGATTTCTCAGAGCCATGAGCAACTATGTAAGACTATAAATTACAGATAAGTTTCCTTAGGAGGTAGGAAATAAGCATTTCTTATGCACTTACTGAGTTCTAGGCATTGTGCTAAGCACCAGAGACATCAACAAAAACAAGCTAGTCCTTTCCTTTAAGGGGATTCTTCATGCAGTCGAATGGGTGAAGCTGAAGGAATGGGCTTGGGGAACGATGGGACTGTGCATACCATGGTTTTGAAGTGAGGAGGAAGCCAGGAACAGAGTCCAGAATAAAGGCAGGTCAGCTCAGGCCCTTCTGTGAAATGGAAACTCCAGGGTGAGCTCAACAATAGAAGAAGGTAGCCAAATCTTGTGGAGAGATGTTTCATAGTGAGTAGGCCACAGTAGATTATCCCAGGGTGAGGGGGCCCAGGTGCTACAAGAAGGTCCATGAAGAGCCATACTTAGAAAGAACATTATTTTTGGGTCCAGAGAGATTCCAGAACAGGTCCTGGAGGAGAATGAAAGTAGGACAATCCTGGCCACTCCATAAAATGGAAGCTCTGGGAAGAATGCCTGTCTGCAATTGTGAAGGGAAGAATTATCTCTTTCTTCTCCTTTAGATTATTACAGTAGACTCAGAATTCTAGAGGAAGTGGATTTTAGTGTTTATCTAAGCTAATGTTTCCCAACCTAAATTAGAATGTGAGTTGGTAAAATATCTAAATTTCCCAACATGGATTGGATTACAACCTCATTTGGGCAACTTTTCTGGCCTAAGAAAAAGGAGCAAAGCTAGGAAGGAATCTTGGGCTGGTAGGATGATGGGAGAGGGAGAAGAGGAATCCATTTTTAAAGCTTAGTTGTTAAAAAATAAGGACCATTGGTAATTAAAGTTTTGCAGGTTGGGGCAGCTAGGTGGTGCAGAGGATAGAGCACCGGCCCTGGAATCAGGAGTACCTGAGTTCAAATCTGGCCTCAGACACTTAATAATTACCTAGCTGTGTGGCCTTGGGCAAGCCACTTAACCCCATTTGCCTTTCAAAATCCTAAAAAAAAAGTTTTGCAGGTTAATAAAAAATTTGCAGAGTTTTTACACAGATGAGGAGACTGAGACCAGCGTTTCCCCTACCTTCCATTATATAGTGAATAATATTTAAACTTCTTGCATTGGTTTTGAAAGTCTGCAACAATTTCCAGAATTACCACCCAATTGCTTTCCTTCATACACCCTATTCAGCATATTCAGTTATTTGACATTCTCTGATATCTTACAGTTCCCTGCTTTTCTGTCTGGGTTTATACAGTTCCTCGTGCCTGGAATATTCACCTCCTTTCTTCGATGCTTTCACATCTAAAATGCTTAACTAAATTGAAGGCTTAGTTCAAATACCATCTGCTCAGCAAAGCCGTTTTCTTCCACTTCAGAATGGACCTCTTTCTCTTTTGAACTAACATACCATTTTGTAACTCTTTTATTGCATTTTTATGTTCTATGGCTGTTTATTCACATTTCTTATCTGTTCCACGTAGG
Source organism: Macrotis lagotis (assembly GCF_037893015.1). Classification (NCBI taxonomy): domain Eukaryota; kingdom Metazoa; phylum Chordata; class Mammalia; order Peramelemorphia; family Peramelidae; genus Macrotis; species Macrotis lagotis. The sequence goes on along the minus strand of NC_133658.1, from coordinate 687,081,839 downwards.
AAGAAAAGCATTTATTCTTCTTTTTGTCTTCCTCTTAGCCTGTGGGAAGGCAGGAAACAAGCTCTGACTATATGCCAAACACTTTACTAGCATCATCTCAATTTATTCTCACAGCAACTCTGGGAGGTAGATCCTAATATTATCCCCACTTTATAAACTGAAGAAACTGGGGGCAAGTAAAAGTTGAGTGACTTACCCAGGATCATACAGTTAGTAATCATATGAATCAAGATTTGAACCCAAGTCTTTCTGATTCCAAATATCTTGGGAGTTCTACCTCTCTCTCTCTCTCTCTCTCTCTATCTCTCTATATATATATATATATATATATATATATATGTATATATATCAGAGACTTCATATTTGTTGAACTGAATATAATAAACTGAGAAATAATAGCTTATCTAAAAGTTGACATATTATCAGTGAAAGAAGGTCTGAAAGATTTATTTCTCTTCAGGCTTATTCCCATTTACAGGGCAGTTTAGAGATTATAAAACACACTTCATAACACCCTATAAGAGATAAGCCTTGCCAATATGATGCAGATGAGAATGCCAGGGTTAGGAAAGACTGAGTATTTTACCTATGACTATCCAGCTTGTAAGGGTCAAATCCTGGGTTCCAATCCAGATCTCTCCCTGACTTCAGGTCTTATCCTCTTTCCACTTCTTGCTATCTCTCCTGATGATATCTTTTTTTTTAGGTTTTTTATTTTTTTGCAAGGCAAACGGGGTTAAGTGGCTTGCCCAAGGCCACACGCTAGGTAATTATTAAGTGTCTGAGACTGGATTGGAACCCAGGTACTCATGACTACAGGGCGGGTGCTTTATCCACTATGCCACCTAGCCTGGAATGATAATATCTTGCCATTATTTGCACAAATCTCCTAACCCTTTGGAAGTCAGATGAATGTGTGGAAATATAATATTGTGGCAGAGATATTTTAAAGAAAATATGAAACACATACTTTGACCTACAAATAGTTATTAGTAACTTGTCTTTCAAGAAAGGTATTATTGTAAGATCCAGAAATCTTTATACCAGATATAAACTTTGGTATCAGGTATTGGATCAATGAGTGACAAAACTATCTCTCTCGGTTTTCTCTTTTGAAAAAATATTTTTTTAAAAAAATGAGTGAATTTTTTGATTTGGACAAAGTTCAAGGTGAAGTTACAGATATTATTGACAGAGGGATTCTCATTCATTTCACACTTGATTTATTACTTGGAGACCATGCCAGGCTTTGGTTTCTTTTGCCCCTTTGATCTTTGCTCCTTAACAACTAGTAAGATGCCATATGCATTTGATGATTTCAGTGTATGAGTGAAAAGATGTCCTGTTCTCCTTCCATCTTTTCACCCCTGATTTTAAAACCTTTTCATAAGTTGTCATGTCTTATTTCTGTATTATCAGGGAAGCACAATTTTTTTTCACCAACCCCCCCCCCCACAAAAATAACAGTTTAAAAGAACATTGATTTAATCCCCCAGTTCTGATTTTCAGGATTTTTTTTAGGATTTTCTACATTATGAACTTAGGCAGCTTTACAGAGAAATGAACATTAAACTCTTATTCTCTTGCATCACTTTAATTCTCTTTTGATCTTGGTTAATGTGTTAGTAGTGCCATTCTGACGATAGTTTTGAGTAGACTAACAAATCTTTATTTTTATTGGCTGTCTCATTTTTTTCTCTTTCATATTTCACATTTATGGTCTATTCAGACATTCTCCTATTTTGCTAAGTAGGAATCTGTGTGGTCTTTGATGTAAAACATAATTTATTTGAGAAGGAAATATGATTCTGTGCCTTGAAACTGCATTGAACTGATGGATTGAGAAATTTAAGTATTGTATCAAAGTAGAACCTCATTCAGAATGTCCAACATCTAGTATTTTGCTAATCTGTTTGCTAGTGATTTTATATATTTCTATCTATATGTACAGACAATATACTTAGAGACAAGAATGCAATTGTATGCAAATGTTTTCATTAATATAAAATAATTTGCATTTTAAAATCTATAGAAGATATTTGTGAACATCTGTTGGAATTCATATTGAAAGAGACTGGTTTTATTTTGAAATTCAATCAAGCTATATGCACTGTTCTGTCTTCATAAAGGTAATACCACAGATATATAAGATGTAGCAGAATGCCTTCATATAGGGTATTCATTGTTCACTATCTTAATGAAGGTTCCCTTAACATTTTATGATTTAAATATTTCATGCATTATGTAAAGTCCATGTCCCAATTCTGTTAAATAAGAACTTAGCAATTCACTGCCAGTTCAACCTCTTCATTCAAACTACCTGTCAATTAACCTTTGCAAAATGCAGACTTTTTAAAAATAGGACTTTTCTATTTCATCCCTCTATATTTTCAATCAAAATATATGCAATGACTAATATCTTCATTTTCTGTGTGGCTTTAAAAATGTTTTTAAGGATCAAAGTTCCTCCAACTTGATCCTTTCTATAGGAAGTCTTCCTCAATCCCTATTAATTCTAGAGCCTTCTCTGTTTTAATTGATTGACCTCTGAACCCTGAGAGGAGGAAGATGAGCAAATGGTAATCCTAGTTTATCACTGCTCATGCTCTTAAGTGCACAGTCATTGTACAATGGCCCAGCTTAAATATTTCTCCAGATACCTGTTGTGTCCTTGGACTCCAAATTCAGTAGCCTGAGTATTGTTCCATTCACACTGTTGAAAATTTATATGTTTTAATTTGAATTTTTCTGATTATTAGTGATGTAGGATATGAGCCAAAAATCATTTGTTCATATCCTCTGGCTAGTTATCTGTTGGAGAATGAATCAATCTATTATGCTTGCAACAATTTTCTCTATATTTTGGATATCATACTTTTGTCTGAAATATTTAATGCAAAGATTTTTCCCAATCCATATCTTTGTTCTCATTTTGGTGACATAGATTTTGTTTGTGCAAAAGCATTTACAATTTTTACAATTGAAATTTTTATATCTTTCATGATATGCCTATATAATTTCTGGGGCAGCTAGATGGGGCAGTGGGTAGAATACCTATCTTGAAGTAAGGAGAACCTGAGTTCAAATCCAATATGAGACACTTAATAGTTGAATGATCTTGGGAAAGTGACTTAATCTTGATTGCTTCTCATCCAGGTCTATCTCCAGGCATCCTGATTCACATTTGGCCAATGGTCCCAGATGACTGGAAGAGAAAGTGAGTCTGGGAACTTAGAACAGCACTCCACTCATTAAGATCTGATTCATATGCATGTCATGGCATTACCTTCCTGATGTCATGGTCTTTTTCAAGAATAAAGGACAAACATCACCATCATCATCATCATCATCATCCTCTAATTTATAATTAACAATCTCCCTCCAGTGTACGGTTGTAAAAGATACTAACTTTTGGGGTGGCTAGGTGGTGCAGTGGATAAAGCACAGGCCCTGGAGGCAGGAGTACCTGGGTTCAAATCCGGTCTCAGACACTTAATAATTATCTAGTTGTGTGGCCTTGGGCAAGCCACTTAACCCCATTTGCCTTGCAAAAAACCTAAAACAAAAAAAGATACAAACTTTTATTTGCATCTTTTTTTTTCATTTTTGACTTTTTATGCTTATCTTTTTAGCTGTTCCAAGTTTTGGATATTTTGCAAGTCATGATTTTTGATTCTTGATACTTTTAAAAAAATTTTATCAAATGTCATTACATTTTTGTTGATTCTTTAGAATTTTCTAAGTAAATCACCATAACATTCACAAAATAAAGGCATTTTTGCATTTTTTTTTATCAGTACATAGTCCCCTGACTTTTTTCTTGACTTAGTGAAAGGACTAGCATTTCTAATACTATGTTAAATTAGAGGACTTGTTTGTTTCTGTTGTGTTCTCATTTGGAAAGTTTCCTGTATTTTCTGTCAGAAATAATAATAGCTTTTAGATTAAATAAAGATATTTGGTTTATTGAAGAAAACCATGAGTCCTATGCCTTTTAGGAAAAAATTTTAAAAATCACAAATGAAAATTTTGTCAAAAGCTTTTTCTATATTGACTATATATAATATATTTTCTTTTGGTCAGTGGCATGATCAATTTTTGACAATTATGGTTATGATACTGAAGCATCATTGTCTTCCTGGTATGATTCAACTTTGTAATAATTCCTGGATTCATTTCATGTATTTACATTCACTTCTAATGAATATTGACTCAGTGATATGATTCTATAATTTTCTTTCTTTGCCCCATTCCTCTCTGGCTTTAAGATCAGGATTATATTTGTCTTATAGGAGTTTGGAAGAATGACATTTTTTTTCCTCTGTTTTTGAGAAGAATTTCTGTAGGATTGGCACTATTTATTTCTATTTTTTCTATTCTCTCATAAATCCATTTGGACTGAGCTTTTTCTTTTTCTTTTGAGAGTTCAGTCATTATTTCTAAATTTCTCTGGGTTGAATATTCTATTTATTCATTTTTTAGTTTTATTGGTATGTAAATTGGTACAATAATTTCTGATAATTGTTATTTTTGTTCTCTATTCTTTTCTTTGTCAAGGCAATGGGGTTAAGTGACTTGTCCAAGGTCACACAGCTAGGTAATTATTAAGTGTCTGAAGTCAAATTTTAACTCAGGTCCTCCTGACTCCAGAGCTGGTGCTCTATCCACTGAGCAACCTAGACACCCCTGTTCTCTATTCTTATGAATTGCCTCTTCTAACCTGATAATTTGTTTTTCCTCTTTTAAATGTATTAATTTAGTTAAAATATTATTAATACTACTAGTTCTTAAAAAGAGGACTCTTTTTTTCCCCCCCAGGTTTTTTGCAAGGCACTGGGGTTAAGTAGCTTGCCCAAGGCCACACAACTGGGTAAATATTAAGTGTCTGAGGCCGGATATGAACTTAGGTACTCCTGACTCCAGGGCCAGTGCTCTGTCCACTGTGCCACCTAACTGCCCCGACTCTTTTGTTTTTCACCTCAGTAATCCTTTGGGTTGCAATTTTTATTTATCACTAATTGATTTTCAAATTTTATTTTGTACTTGTTTAGTACAAGTTTTTTAAAAAAAATATTCACCTAATTAGGATCAAGATGTGAAATCCTTGTCGGGGCCAAACTTCACATATTCCTTTGAGACTGAAGGGAAGGAGAGGATATAAAAGAAATCTGTAAAAGTGCAAGAGGGTACTTAAGGGAGATCATTGCATATACTTGCTATTATAACAGAAAAAATGAAAGGTGAAGTCATCTTTTAAAAGTGTTTGGAGAGGAAAGAAACTGGATGGTTTCAGGAGGAAAGTAATTGCTAGCATAGCTTCCATGGTGAGTGAAATAAAGAAAAAGAGAAGAAAAAAATTATTTCCTAGCATTGATGGTCTGGTTGTTGATATAGCATAAATTTATTTTTTAAAATCCTTGCTTATTTCTTTATTCTCTTTAGGTTATATACATGTTTAGAAATATAAGTTTTCTTCTCAGGTCTTCTTTAGTTCTACCTTACAATGCTGGTATATTTCATCACTGTGTATATCTTTTATGTGTGATAATTAGTTATTCTTATTTTTTCTTTTACATATTTATCATTGAATGCATTTTATTTAGTAGTTATTTATATCCATATCTTTTGCTAATTTCTTTTATTGACTATTTTAAAAATTATGTTATAGTTTATAAAGAATATGTTTGAAATGTCTGCATTTATTTGTGAGTTTTATATGCCTTAACATAGTATTAATTTTTAAAAGGTTCTGGTTGATGCTGACAAAAAAGTAATTCCTTAATATTCCCATTCAATAATTTCCGAAGGTTATTAAATTTAGTTTTTCCAATAGCCTATTTAGAGCTTTAGTTTCCTTTTCATTTATCATTTTGCCAGATTTATTTGAGTCTGAAAGAGGCATATCAATTAATCATTATTTATTAAAAGCCTACCAGGGCAGCTAGATGCTACAGTGGATAGAGTACCGGCTTTGGAATCAGTAGGACAGGAATTCCAATCCAGCCTCTGACACTTAACAAGCTGTGTGAATTTGGGCAAGTGTGAACTTGCCCCAAATCCAGGGCCATCTCCAATTGTCCTCATTCATATCTGGGCATTGAACCAAGATGGTTCTGGAGGAGAAAGTGATACTGGTGACTTAGCATAGCTTCTCCTCCCCCTGCCATCACTCAGATCCAATTCATATGCTTGACATGGTATCAGCTCCCTACTGTTGTGGTCTTCTTTGAAAATGAAGGACAAACATTAAGATTCTACTATGTCTTTGATTCCGCTAAATGCTGGGATTATAAAAACAGGCAAATGACAGTTCCTACTCTCTGGGAGTTTACAGTCTAATGCTGGAGATAACATGCAAATAAACAAACAAAACAAGCTATACCTAGGATCAATAGGAAATAATTGACAGAGGGCAGGTGTTAGAATTAATAGGGTTTAGAGAAGGTTTCCTGCAGAAGTAGGGTTTTAGTTGGAATTTAAAGGAAGTCAGGGTGGTCACTAGTCTGAGTAGACTAGCAAGAGACTATTCCTGGCATGGTTCTCATTTGATCTTCACAATAATATTGTTGTTATTATTCCTATTTTAGAGTTGTAGAAACTAAGGAGGTTAGAGGTGAAGTGACTTGCCCAGGATCTCATAGCTACAACGTGTCAGAGACCAACTAGAACATAATAGAACAGAATAACTTTTTCGAATTATCTTCATAACCAAATCAAACACAAACTTCTTTTGTTATTCAGCTGTTCAGTCATGTCTGACACTTTGTGATTCCATAGCCCATACCATGTCAGGTCCTTCCGTCCTCCACTATCTCTCTAAGTACTCATTTATTGTTCCCATGCTATTATTTATTCATGTCATCTTCTGCTACTCCCCTCTCTTCCTTTTGCCTTCAATCTTTTCTAACATCTGGTTCTTTTCTAATGACATCTTTCCGTTATGTGACTAAAAGTATTTAAGTTTCAAACTTCAGTATTTGACCCTCCAGTAAAGAGCTTGAATTAATTTCTTTAAGTTTTACTGATTTGACTTCCTTGCTTTCCAAGGAACTCTCAAAAGTCTTCATCATTCCTTTGTGGGGATATTCTAAAGCAGTTCCTTGTTCCCTTTATATGGAACATTTGAAATTATAAAATGAATAGACAGAAGTATTATAAATATTTCTGGAAAGGTGGAATGATCCTATATTGTGGAAGATCTTGAAAGCCAATCAAAAGAATCTAAAGTTTATTAGGGAGAGAAAAGGGAGCCAACAAAGATTTTGGAGCACAGGAACAATATGAATAGATCTATGCATAAGAAAGATTATTCTGGAAGCAGTATGAAGGAAACTAGGAGCATTCATGTTAATTGTCTGAGGATGTTGTTCATCTTAAATTAATCAAATAAACAGTAACCAATCTCCTCAATTGATGAAGACTAGAATTGATGTTCTAATGGAAATATTCATAGAAAATCTGTTGGGAAAAAATCTTATCTATTTTCTTATTTCCTAAACCAAATGGAGATACTTTACAATGCAGAAATAACGTAATGTAAAAGGGAAAACAAGAGAGTGCCTTAATTCTACAGTTTCGTGGCCTTTTCAGAATGAGGTTCCAGTTCAGCTTAAAAAACTAGATTGTGATTTGGGGATTCAATAGTCACCTTCTACACCTGATGATAAAACAAATGAAAAATAAAAATAATATATACAGAATGGATCGTTTGAATTCTAACTAGTATAGTCTCAAAACTCCTTGCCTTAGTATTTGTGTGATTTAATCAGGTAATTTTTTCCTTTATTATTTCATCTTTTTATTTTTTACAAGAATCGTCCTTATAATCTTAATCATTCCTGTAAACAAAGGCAGCAGTTCTGACTTTATAAGATAATGCCTTCTCTCTCCATTTTTTAAAGGTTTCCCTTTTAGAGCTAGTTTTGGGCCATGATGAATTGCTGAATGGTTGATTTCCTGACACTGTCTCTTGCTAACCTTTCTTGACAGCTTCTGGATTGCTCTACCTGGTAATTTGCTCCATAATAATGGCTACTGTGAGATGTCTCCTAACTATTTCCTTTATTTTTAACAAGGATTCTTAACACCCTCTGTAGGTGACAAAATGCAATTACAGACATGAAATGTCCCCCAGAGGATGCTTGTTCACAGATGCCACCAGTCCTCTCCTAGTACAACTGTGAAATGTAATAGAAACAAAGAATCAGATCCTCTAAACATCTAGTTCAAATAAAATTTTTAATTAAAAGTTATGAAGGCATTTTATTGATTAACAATCTTAGTAATTAAATAGTGTGGTTGACATTTTTTTGGTTGGATTTGTTCTTCCTTTGAGATCTCTAATTGTTGTATGGCTTTACATTTATTGATAACTCTGTTTGATGAATACAGATGCCACCTTTTATGGTCGTCGTTGACAGAGTAATCATATTGTGAGAAACACCAGGCTTATGCAGTAACAGCTGTTGCAGCTATACATGCTGACATCCATTGGGGAAATGTGTTTGTTGCTATCATGGGTACACAATAAATGGAAGGGGGTAATAAAGCACGAGCTAACATTTTGAAAATCCTTACAACTCCAGGAACTTTATTGCATATTACAAGCACTTTGATCTCTGTCCAGTACTTAAGTCTTAATTATCAGACTAATTGCACAGACTATGTTCATTTTCGGTGGTAATCCTTTTGTGATTAGCTTCTGTGTTCAATAACTGACTTATCCTTTAATTAAAAGGACGATTAACCTTAAGACTGCTGCTGCATCTTGGGATTAACCCATACAGAGTTAACATTTAATATCATTGTAAAAGCCTTTGGTGAAAGGTAGAGCATAAAAATACACAGTGGTATCTCTATATGCTTTTCACATTCCTGATATGCCCAAAGAAGGCTTTTTGCTCAAGGTATGGGCTTTAACTCATATTCCTTATAGATGATATTCCTTAAAGGCTTATCTAATTGGACAGGTACTGGATTAACCCTTCAAATACATTTTCATTTATTGGAATAGAGTTTATACACTTTATGGTAGAACACAGCTCATAGATTTAGAGTTGGAAGGGATTTCAGAGCTCAACTACTTCAAATACTTGGAAGGAGCACCAGGTTGGGAATCAAAAGACATGGGTTCAAAAGATATACCTGTATGATTTCAGACATATTAACATTTCTCTTTGGATCTCAGTTTTCTTATTTGTAAAACAGGGAGTTTGATTAGATAGTCTCTCAGGTCCTTTATGGGTCTACATTTTTTAGTTTTTGGTGACTCACTTTACAGATGGGGAAAATTTGCTGTCTGCTCAAGGTATTTCTGGATTCAGGTAGAGGATCCAAGATAGAGCTTGGCTTCAAAGTTAGGGCCTCTACCTTCAGATCCTGTTCTTTTTCAACTTCATTCCACTGCTTTTCTCTTGGTTTTAAAAATTATTACATGTATATCTGATTAGAGAGATTTTTAGTCATGATTGTGAGTTTCCTGTCAGTGAGTTGAGTTCCTTACCAGTGTGACCTCTAATAGCAGATACCTACAGCAATATTTTTTTTCCTCTACTATCAAAAACTGATTTTCTTGGAATTTTTCATAGGAATTTGAAAATAGACATAATGATGGAAAAATTATTCAAGTGCTGAAGAACACATTAAAAGAATTGTTGTAAAAGGGTTATGACTTCCCCAACACTCTAACTGGCTGAAAGATTAAGGAGTAAATCCAGAGCAAATCAATGCAACAAAGTGGAGAACTTGCCAAAGAGGCAGATGCTGCGGCAGGAAGCACTGTACATCTTCTCTCATTTGGCATCTGGGTCTTGCAATGAACATCTTTCCCCAGTGTAAAAGCATGGCACGGGTTCTACTGCTATGCTGATGGCTTAAGAAAATCTCTCTCTCTCTCTCTCTCTCTCTCTCTCTCTCTCTGTTTCTCTTCTCTTTCTTATCATCTTGCTTTCTCCTTCCCTCCCTCTCTCTGTCTCTTTCTGTCTCTCCTCTCTCTTCTCTCTCTCTCTCTCTCTCTCTCTCTCTCTCTCTCTCTCTCTCTCTCTCTCTCTCTCTCTCTCTTTCTCTTTTTCTTTTCCCTTCCTTCTCTCAATTCCTCCCAGTCTCTTTCCTCTCTCCACACCCACAAACCCATGATTCATATTCTCCGTTTTTTTTTTACAGAAGTAAATGCTCTGCATTGATCTCTCTCCTGATGACTTTGTATTATACTTTACACAATTGGGACTAAGTCACTGTAGGAATAATTAGGTACTACCCCTCCCCCCCCCGCCCCTTAATTGAGATGCAGTAAATTGAGAGCATAACTGAATTCTGTTTTGTCTTGAAAACTATTCCTTTTATTAGAGATGGGAGAGACCAATCAGAATAGACATACAAAAAAAGAAAGATTTCTTAAGATCCTATATGCAGGGTTAAAAGGTAAGAGAGATCATCTAGTCTTATCTCCTTCCTTTCCCTCCCCTGTTTTACAGATAAGGAAACTGAGTAGTAAGATTAAATTTCTACTGTATCATCTTGTCTCTGCCTTCTTTATAAATTATCTGTTTATTAGGAGGAAAACACCGTGTAAGGATTCCTATGGCAATGCTACCACTAGCAAAAAAAAAAAAATAACGATAGTGTTTAAAAACAATCTGTGGTTTTCCTGGTCTGGAATCCAGTGACTATTGTGTTCCTTTAGTGAATTGAGGCATTGCAAATGATAAATGGAGCTTTAATATAGTTATCTATCAAGTTTGGGCTATCCATCAAACTGTGATATACTCTGTAGGAATGCATTGTAACTAATACACTGGGGAAGTAGCTAAAATACAATGATAAAGAAGACTAACTTTTGATAGTATTATATCATAGTTAATAATTGTGATGAGTAGAGAGACCCCCAAAGAACTAGGAAATTCTTCCATTAATTGATAGAACAACTCTATTACAATTATTATTTACCTCTTTTTCTAGCAGACACAGAACTTCTTCATAAAATCAAGACAGAATGTTTGCAAGCATATCTGTTAATTATGGATTTAGTACATCAAACTCATGGTGATTTATTGTCATTAAAGAGATGTATTTATACTCATAAAATGCAAAATTTCATACCCCTTGCCAATATGCATTTCAAAATACATTTCAAAACGTTATATGAATATTCAGGGCAATTTTGATAGGACATTTAATTTACACAGGAAATATAAATTTAATTAATATCAATTATCAGAGAAAGTCTGAATGCAAGTGAAAAATTATATTACTAAAAATGATAACATAATACAAATATATCTATTGTCTCTAGATCCTTAGTTGAGTATATCATATGCAGATTTCAGATTGTTGAGTATGTTAGCTCCAAATAGAAAATTAGATGAATATGACACACCTGTGCAAAACTAGAAGAGTCAATTTTGTAGTAGTTTCTACTTCTAATCATCACTCCTTTGTCTCTCTCTCTCTCTCTCTCTCTCTCTCTCTCTCTGTCCATTACTCTCTCTTTCTCTGTCTGTCTCTCTTCTGAAGAAAGGTAAGATCATAGAAGAGGCTTTAAGATTATAGAATTTAATTCCCTCATTTTACAGATGAAGAAATTGAGGCTCATAAAGATTGAGTGATTTGCCTCTTAAATATTTATTGACTGATTGCCCACCTATCTGCTTAAAGGTTACAGAGGGAATAAATGGAAGAGCCAGAATTTGATTCTACACATTTTGATTCTAAATCAACTGCATTTTGTTGCTTTATTAACAAATAATTAAAAAATAGCTGATACTTAGCTCTTTATTGTTCATAAAAGATTTCACTCTCAATTGTTCTGTATGGTATGAAGTACAAGTAATATCCCCTTTTCAAAGATAAAGGAAACCACAGTTTCAATGTTTTTATGTGCTTTGCTCACAGTGGCACACCTAGTGAAATGCAGAGATGTGCCTTAAATCAAGGACTCTTGACCAAGTTAATTGTTTTTTCTACCATGCCAAGTTTTCAATAACAAGGTTTGAAAAGGCCAGTTCTTGGGGTTAAATTACAATTATAGCTTTGTATTCTTTTTTCAAATTCCACTGACTTTTGCTATGCAATTTTAAAGACTGTAAAGTAGTCCTTGAAGCTGGTCAGCTCAGGAAGCCTTCTCTGAGCCTATTGTTAAATTTTTATTGTGCATTTATAACTCAGATATCTTCAAGTTACTGATCAGGGTTTGGTTTATTGTCCTGTTGATTGTCTAGGTTTAAGAAAGTGATGGAGAAAATGATAGTAATGCATTATCAAACATAAAAGTTTGTTAAAGACGTTGGGGAGGGCAGGGAATGGGAAGAGCTAGGTGTTAAATATTTACTTACACATCCCTGGTACCAAAAGCCTGGTTCCTTCTTCACAGTGAAATTTGAATTAACAAAATAATTTCTTTCAAATATTTGGATCTTCAGAAAACAAGATATTTCTTATTGCTACAGAAATCTAAAGAAGTTACTCTAAATGTTGTAATTTCCTGTGCCAATTGCCTATTGTCATGGTGGCAGAAGGCATGGTCCACCTGTTTGAATAAGATAAAAATATTATTTAAGATATAAAAATGCAGATAATACGAGATTTATTTAAAATGAGTTTTTATTTCATTCTAGTTCTTAGTTGTATACATATGGTTTAAGATTGCCTTTACATTTGTCTAAAAATAAGTTCAGGTTTCCATGGTAACCCATCTCTTGCAGATAGGAAACATATGAAAATAGAAGAACAAATGAGTTTCATTTAAGAAAAAGAGCCACCAGATGAAATGACCCTTTAAGAAAAGACAGTGCTTTATAGAAAATGCCATGGGGGTGGGGGTGGGGTAGGAAAGAGTACGGTGTTTTATGTGAAAGACTAATATACTAATATTTTATGACAAAATGTTTACTATTTACTGAATCAGACACATATAGAGAAAAAAATTCATCAGATAATCAAGAGAGAAGTCTGGTGAGTTGACATGACTGTTAAAATATGTTCAACAGCAGATGCCAATAAAATTTCACTCATGATTTTCCCATTTATGTTTTTATCCAATGAACAAACTCATCAGAGATTCTGAAAAATAAATGACTACCTTAATAAAGATAGCTCTATCCCAATCTCATTTTACACACACACACACACACACACACACACACACACACACATTACAATCAATGAGTCACCATGCAAGACATTAATGTCAAAATTAGGACTTAATTCCATTTAGAATTTCTCAGTGACCCCGTAAATATGATTCAGTGGTCAAGCACTTACTCATTATTACCTTCTTAACCAGTAATATATGAAATGACCAGTTAAAAATCAGCCATTATCCATAAGGCATCTAATAGGGGTTTAAAATTATAAACCAAAAGGAAGTCACAAAGTTACAGAGGTCTTAAAAGTTAATCCTGTTTATCTGAGCCAAATGTAATAATAATTGACATTTATACAGCACTTTACAAAGCACTTTCACACATGTTAACTTATTTACTTCCCACAACCCTGTGAGGCAGGTGGTGAAAGAATTATTATTTCCATTTTATAAATGAGAAAATTAAACTCAGAAAGGTCAAGTGATTAGCCTAGTATCAAAACAGCAAATAAATAGCAGATTGAGGGCTCAAAAATCCAGATTCTGTACCCCTAAATACAGTATTCCTTTCACTGTAGTATAATTGCCTCTATTTCTCAGTTTTTCTCTAATCCCTCACTGATACTTTCTATATCTTTTCCTCAGAATCATTTGACTTCAATTCACTACAAGCTAGTTGTCTTATCAACCTAGAGGCTTTGTGACTGATATGATTTCAGACTGACAATCTATCGGGATATTTATTCTGTTTTAGAATATTTCTTCTTCATTTCCTGACATGTGAGATTCCATGACTTGACGAAAAGCATCTTCTTTGACTCCCTGTAAATTCCTATGGGGTTCAGATCATTCTGCACCTTCTTTGGTCAGTGGTTTTTGGTTCCCTTGAAACATTTCCTTATCTTGAATTTCTAGATGTGAAATATTTTTTAGTTTCAAAAAAATTTCCCCTGGATTTTAGACCTTCTGTCACTTATCTGGCTTCAGCCTTCTTCCTGGCTTTCCAGTCTTCTTTTGCTTGACAACCTTCCTCTCATGCCTTTGCCTATGTTCTATGAGATCTTCTTTACTGTTCCTTGCCGAGGATACTCTGTCTCCAAACTCTGAGCATTTGCATCAGCTGTCCCCAATGTCTGAATCCCTTTTTCTTTATTTCTACCTCCTGTCTTTCTTGGCTTCCTTCAAGGTCCAACTAAAGTCTTCTATAAAGAAGTCTTTCCCAATCCACTTTAATGCTGGTACCTTCTCTCTGAGATGATCTCCAGTTGCCATCTCTCTCTCTCTCTCTCTCAATCTCTCTCTCTCTCTCTCTCTCTCTCTCTCTCTCTCTCTCTCTCTCTCTCTCTCTCTCTGTCTCTCCTACATACATATGTGCATATGAATATATATAGTATGTATTCGAATGTACACACATATATAAATTTATATGTGTCTATCTATCTATCTATCTATCTATCTATCTATCTATCTATCTATCTATCTATCTATCTATACAACCCAGATACAGATACATACAAACAAAACTTCTCTCTACAGTCTATCAGGTCATTTGCACCCAAGGGTTTATTTAACGACTCTATGTTGATGACTCCTATATCTCCCATATTCATCCCCAATCTCTTCTTTGAATTCTGCTCTTTTTTTGGGGGGGGATTTTGTAAGTCAAATGGGGTTAAGTGGCTTGCCCAAAGCCACACAGGTAGGTAATTATTAAGTGTCTGAGGCCAGATTTGAACTCAGGTACTCCTGACTCCAGGGCTAGTGCTCTGTCCAATGCGCCACCCAGCTGCCCCTGAATTCTACTCTTGTGTGACAAATTGCCTCTTGAACATTTCCACTTGAATGTCTCATAAACATCTCAGGCACCTCAAATTAAACATGAACAAAACTGAATTCACTACTTTTCTCCCTCCAAACCTATATCATTGCCAAATTTCTCTGTTACTATTCAGAGAATCACTATTCTTTTGCTCATCCTCTACTCATCAACATCACTCACTTTACCATTGCCCAAACTTTTATCAATCTTCTTTTTTTTTACCTCCATAATATCTCTCACATCTGTCCCATATTCTCCAGGTTACTTCTATGATCAAATATTCTGCCATTTATCATTTAAAGTATTTCTCATTCTAGTGCTTTTCATTATTCCTACACATCCTTCCCCTTTGAAGATTCTGTGACTCAACTCTTGTGGCCTCTTTGTTGTTCACAGAGATCTCCCCATGTTTTCGAACTGGCTGTGTCATGTTTTGAATGCCCCCCCCCTTACATTTTAACGGTCTCTTTTATATGAAGTCTTTATGGATTCCCCTGGCTTCTATTGTCTTTCCTCCCAAATTATCTTGTATCTACTTTGCATACATAGCCACATTAGTTTCGTGTTATCTCCCCTGGATAGATTATGATCTCTTCAAGGGGCGGGGATTTATCACTTTTGATGGAGCATAATAATTCCATGAGGTAAGAAGTACACACTCTATAATATTAATTTTTATAAATGAGGAAATTTGGACCCAGAGATGTTGAGATATTAAATAAAGATTACACAGCTAGTAAATAGCAGAGCTTAGCTGCAAATTTTGTAACTTCAAGTCATGTGTTCCTCTTGCCACGCAAAGTTACTTGATTACCATTGAGAATCAGACAAGGAGAAACTTAAGGGGAGTGACAGATTGTATGCTATCTGTAAAGAGAAGAAAGAATATAATTTCATTTATCTATTATCATTAAAGAATTAAATATTTTCACATAAGTGATTTTTTTAAGTTAATTGAAGTTTTCCCTTTTAAGTACTAAAACAAAAACCCCAACAATGTTTTTTGGGGAAGGGTCAGAAATCAATCTAATATATTCTATAAACTTCTACCCCTTCTGCTACCAGGGTATGTTGAAAATAATTTAATCCTTAGTATATAAGTATGTGAATTATTTTACTGGTCTATATTGCTCTCAAGTGTCATTAAGGTAAATAAAGCTGTTTCTCCTTACAATTAACAACCTTAGACTGATAAATTTCTGTGTTTTGACTTGTCTTTTTTAGTTTTTGCATCCCACTGTTAAATTATCAAATGTTACCTTTTTGGTGATGCTAATAACTTTGGATCATTCTTTTCCTCATCTGGGTAATGAGTATTTGGAGGAGATAATCATAAAAGTCCCTTTCAGATCCATAGTTCTAATCAAATTTGCTACTATGGATCAGGAAACCATATTAAAAAAACTGGTTAGACTTGTAAATGAAATAAGAATAAGTAACTCTAAGTGATAGTCTGAAGAATATCCTTATGATTGAAGTGTAATAGAATGTAAGTAAAATGTAATAGGATGCACAGACTTTTTGATTTTTGTCTTTATATCTACAGCACCTTGAAATGGTGGCCATATTAATGGTGTTGGTTGACAGTGAACTAGAATTTGTAACATCATTTTTGGTTGCAAGAAACTTTTCTTTCTTTTTCTTGCTTCTTTATCCACTGCTTTGAATTTGAGAATGCTAGATAAGTGACTCCTGAGAGTCCTAGAGTATTTAATATTTGGGGATGGGGTGGGAAATGAGCTATCATCTAGGTTCTTTGGAGATATCAGAGCACATTCTTCTGTATGTTTCCTCCCAAGACCATGGGAGGATGTATATCCCTTGGACTACAGACATAAGTGGCTCATGAATATGAGATGAAAAGCTGGGATCAGAGGATTTGAAGTAAGCCACAGAGGTAGGATAGTGCCTAGAAATGATAGCTTGGGGAAGCACTTTAAATTGGTGTTTGAGGCAGATGAAACCAATGACAGAGTAGTAACACTCTTAAGTATTAAAGATCAAAGCAAAGTAGTGGGCTAAAATTCAATTACTCATCAGGAGGAGTCAGGACACATAAAAATATTGATTTGAGAGTCAAGGAATTAGTGGGTTGGGGACCAGATAAAAAGAAAGGAAATATGAGATTGAAAGGAAAAAAAAAAGGAAGTATGACTTAGAGGCCAGAACTCAGACACTGGAGGGAATGGAGCCAGAAACTTTTGTGCTACAAGGAGAAATAACTAAGTAGTGGGATTCAGCTAATAGATCGTTGGAACTCAGATTCAGGAAGATCTGAATTCAAATGCACCCTCACATACTTACTAGCTCTGTGACCCTGGCAAATCACTTAACCTCTCTTGACCTCTGCTTCCTCATCTGTAAAATAATTGTAGCAAATACTTATTATGAGGGTCAAATGAACTACATCTAGTGTGCTTAGCAAATTATAATGAACTATACAAATAATCTATTATCATAAATTGTCCCTACCAGTAAGTTCAAATTTTGAGGCACATAACCTTAATATCTGCAAGTATTAGAAGGGTTGTCAAATGGTAGAGGGGTAGAACAAATGGTGAAAGTTCCTGATAAATATAGTTATGCTGAATGTAGAGTTATCCAAAAGTGAAATGAACTTCCACAGAAGCAGTCATTTTTCTTGTATAAGCAAATGCTAGAAGACCATTTGTCAGACATATGGTAGCAGAGTTTCTTGTTTGGGTTTGGATTGGACTAGATGACGTCTCAGGATTCTTCAAATTTGATATTCTGTTTTTAATACTGATCTGCACATCTCCAGTCAAATAGTCTGTATCTTGCTTAGGCCATCATCTCTACTCCCTCCTGATAAGGATTCCACTTCTGGTAATCACTATGGACTATGATAGGCTAACTTTGGCCTTATTTTGCTCTACCCTACTTATGAGACTCTACCATACTTATAAGACTTCTCCAGTCATAATCTACTTTTCCATCTTCTCAGTTTTCACCTCATCTTCATATGTGTAAGAGGTGTATCAGGGATATTATTTTGTTTTTGCCCCTGTAGTTTATATATGCCCATGTGGGTCTATCTAGAGATGGCTCCAGGGAGGCATCAATAGACATCTCTAGTGTCTCCTAGCCCCATGTTTCTCCCAAAGAAGATGGATTCTTGCCAAGAAGGGAACAAGAGATTGGGTCCAAAGACTCCCAAAGAAGAAAGGAGGATTTTAAACTCAATATCCAAAGCTTGATTCCCTTCCCACCAAATGTTAGCTACTCGAGGAACACATAAAACAAATAGCAAATAAAGCCATTTATCCAAATAAATAGCAAACAGAACTCAGACAAAGCATACATAGAAAACTATTACTCTGAGAGTAAGATAGTTCACTTTATTCAAGTGAGAGAGTCCCAGGTTTCATCCAAGGAGAAATTTCCCTAAGATTCTCATATAATGTTGTTGGAGATAAGGACATGATAGAGACCTGTCAAAAACTTATGACCAAAGGACACATATAGAATTTAAATGTTAAATTAAAAAATTTTTTTTTGTTGGGCAATGTAGCCCAGAAGAGCTAAAAAAGTATGACTTAGAGGTCAGAACTCTAGGTACCTCTGCCCTAGAGGGAAGCCCCTAGAGATATTCCACTACTACCCTACTCCCTCACAGCACATCAATCTTGTTGGTTAGTGCAAAGATTTATTATTAATCATTATGGAGAATGTCTAGTGGGAAGAGGGATATGGTAGCGGAGAGAAAAAGGTTAATAGTTCAGTCTGTTGTTTTATTTAAGTTTATACTACCTAAAACCGTTTCTCCATGGGGTTTTTCATTTAAAATTTTTTTAAATGTAGAACTACAGAAATATGTTTTTATTCACAAATTGATATGCCTGAATATTCTTCTTCTCTGTTAAGATGCACTTATAAGAAAATACACATTTTACCTGAATTGTCTTAAATTATGTATGGTAGTCAATCAATTATCAATGTTATGTCATCCACCTTATTCTTTTTTTTCTGTTACCAATCTATTATCATATATCTAATAGCAAAAATAATTTAAAAAACCTTAAGTATCCAGTTTTCTTTATGGCCCACTTATAATAATGGCAAGAGACTTTGAGATTTGCATTAGTTTGATTTTTTTCAAGTTTAGCAGACAGAAGAGACTTCTGTAGTCATGAATACAAAAATCATTGTACTTAAGAGGATCTTTAAATTGTGAATAACAAATAAGAGATCATTCAGTATTTTTGTGCCAATATTATAACTTCCAGTAAGGTATCAGGCTATCTAAAACCATAGTTCTATGACCTATCAAATATGTTCATTCTCTCTATGGGTTTTGATATTAACTCCATTTTTGTTCTGTTGGAATTGACTAGCCTGAGCTTATCTTTCAAGATTTTGCTCTGTGACAGTAAAATTCATATTATATCATTTTACAATCATAAGCTAATTACTACAATAATGAGCTAATATCATTATCTTTCAAAATCAATGTTTGATTACTAGTTGAAAGGACAAACTATGATTTTCCATCTTTCCCACACAGGAATTTTCTGCTATGTTCAAAGGTTTTCTTTCAGTGTGCATTGTCATAAAACTGCCAGCTTCCCGAGCAAGATAACTTGGAGTAGTCTTTGATTCCCTATGCTCTTCTCAGTCCTTGAATCAGTTGCCAAGTTTTCCTCTGCTTTCTTTTACTGCTCCCATGTCTGAGGATAGCCCTGAACCTGGAGTTAGGATAGACTTAAAATTTTTTAAAAAAAAAATTAAAAAAAAATTTTCATGTATTTGTATATGCATATTTCCAGGTTACAAAATTTCCCTCCACCTTTCCTTCCACCCCCCCCCGTAGGAAAAAGTCAGTTTAGCATTTTACATATTTTGTTAAACATATTTACAAATTAGTAATTTTTGGCATGAGGAATTAAGATCAAGGGAAAGAGATACATAAGAGATACTTTTTATAGTGTTCATCATATAAGAGATACTTTTTACAGTGTTCATCATATTCGGTAGGGGTGGTTTTTTCCTGTATATTTTGTTTTGTTTTGTTTTTATTCCTCTGGTTGGGGATAATATAGAGCATTACTGGTCTAATACATTTGTCCTAGCTCTCTGGACTGTCTAGAGGAGTTGTTGCCATCAAGGTTGTTTATGTCATAATGTTGTTGATGTGTACATTGTTTTCTTGACTCTACTCCCTTTGCTCAGCATCAGATCCAGTAAGTCATTTTATGCTTCTCTAGAGTCTGACCATTTATGGTTTTTTATAGAACAATAATATTCCATAGTATTCATGTACCATAACTTGTTTAGCCATTCCCCAATTGATGTGCACCCCCTCAATTTTCATTCTTTGTCATGACAAAAAAGAGCTGCTATGAATATTTTGGAACATGTAGAACTTTTCCCATTTTTTACAATTTCTTCTGTATATAGGCCTAGAATTGGAATTTCTGGGTCAAAGCATATGAACAGTTTTATTGCTCTTTGGGTGTAGTTCCATATTGTGCTCCAGAATGGTTGGATCCGTTCACAACTCCACCAGCAATGCATCAATGTCCCATTCCTCCTACAGCCTCTCCAACATTGATCATCTTTCCTTTTTCTCATCTTGGCCAGTCTGATAGGTGTGAGAAGATACTTTGTTGTTGCTCTACAATTTTTACAAATGTGTTAAGTTCTAGGAAAATCATGTCTACAGCAGTTACCAGATTTAACAGTTCAATAAACAATAAGCAGAAAGCTGGGAAACAATCTTCACAACCAGGAGTCCTGATAAAGGTCTCATTTCTAAAATAGAGAATTGCATCAAATTTATAAGGTCACAAGTCATCCCCCAATTGATAAATGGTCAAAGAATATGAACAGACAGTTTTCAAATGAAGAAATTAAAGCTATAAAGAATCATATGGAAAAAATGCTCCAAATCACTATTGATTAGAGAAATGCAAATTAAAACAAAAATGAGGTATCATTTCACACCTATTAGATTAGCCCAGATGAGAAAAGAGGAGGATGATCAATGGAGAGGATGTGAGAGGATTGGGACATTGATGCATTGCTGGTGGAGTTGTGAATGGATCCAACTTTTCTGGAGAGTTAGGACAGACTTGAATTCAAATACAACCTTAGGCTGTCTTAGTTTCTTCAACTGTAAAATGGGAATAATAATAATAATACTTCCCATGGTGGATGTGAGGATCAAATGAGATAACATTTATTTGTAAAGCACTTGGCTTATTGCCTGGCCCAAAGCAGGTGCTTAAGAAATACTTGCTCCCTTCACTTTCTCCTTTTCCTATATTTTTAGTCATGATCTTGATCATTTATCTTATAAATGATTATTGGATCTCCAATGTTACTTCTAATGCAGGCAACTCGTTTCTGTCATTGTCTTGTTCTCAGATAATCCCCTAAACTGATATTAAAGTTGTCTTCCCAGTTCATTGCTTTGGTCAGGGTGAAATGACCTCAGGCTGAAAGAGTGTTCTTGAGGGAGTATGGAAAATACTAACTGCACAATATCAGAGCTGGGTGACACCAATGAGAAAATGGAGACCTTTAGAGGCGAAGAGATTTGCTAAAGGTTCACAAGGTGAATTTGATAGATCGAGAAATAATTCTCAGTTCCCCTGTCTTTCAATTCTGTACTCTTTCCATTATATCATTCTTGAAGCATATTTTTAGCAACAGCTCCTATCCCTCTTGAAGACATTTCTTTACATTAGGCAACTACTCAAGGTCTGTGTAATGACTTTCCATGTACTGTGGGGTAGTTTGGTAGTTTGAAAGGGTTCAACCAATTATTTTCAAAATAGTCACAACCAATATAATGTGGTGGGTAAGATGTTGGACTTGAGGTCAGGAAAATATGGGTTCACCTCTTGCCTTCAGAACTTGGTAGTTATGTGACACCGACCAAGTTATTTAAGGTTCTTGGGCCCAAGATGGTTGGCAAATTGGAAAACGTTGTTGTTTAGGGTTTTATTTTATTTTGTTCTGTTCTAGACTTGGAATGTCATCATTATAGGGAACTGTAGTGTGGAAATTTTCTCCTTAAGCATACTGTAGATTTATCCACAAAGTCCAAGCAAATATTTCTTTTCAATGAAGTAATGAAGTTCTAATGGAAAAACAAAACTTCTAATGGATAATTGGATCTTTTATTTTTGGTATCACAGTCATTTGTGTCTGCAAGGGTGATTATGTCTCCATAAATAGGGAATGGGTTTTAGAGATGACAAGGGACACAAGGGCTCTTTTATACCACCCTGTTCACTTTATAGATGAGGAAGATGAGACTAGAGACTTGTTCAAGTTCATACAAGTATTAAATAGTTGATTGAGATCTGAACTTGAGTTCTTTGATTTCAAAGGCATATATATATATATATATATATATAGTATATAGTGTACAGTATATAGTATATAGTATATAGAAAATGTTGCCTCCACACCAAATTTTAAAAGAAATAACATTAACTATTGCCCAGGTTCTGTAGTCTATCTCTCTTTCTTAAGAGACTTCTTAAAATTTTACCTCCTTTAAGAAATCTTCCCTGTCTGAAGAAATAATTCTCTAACTTTCTATCACTTGCACCAATCACTTAGATCTCAACACAAAACTATGAAATCTCTATTTTATATACATCATTAATTTTTCTTAAGTTAAAGAATTTGCCAGCTTTGTTTTCAACTTAAGAGAAAAATTATTTACTTTGAATTATTCATTGAACTGATGCCATCTGTTTCAGATGACATGCTTCCTGAGAGTAGAGGACTTTATTTTACATCTCTCAGTGTAGTTACAACTCAAGCAATTTGTGAAAGTAAATGGAAGTGTCCAAAAAAGATTCTGAGTTAATGTACATTAACTATGCATCTAGAGGTGGGGAACATTTCTAGGATTTTGCTTAAGGAGTTTCAGAATGTCAGCTTTTTATCCAACTTTTCCAGTGTCTAGCACAAGATCATGCACTTGTTAAGTTCCTTCTTGGATTTATTTCTAGGGTTAAAAGGCCTTTCCATTCAGATGCTTTTGAATTTATTTGTGTATCACTTGTCAAACAATGAATGTAATTCAACCTGTTTCACTTTTTGCCTAAAAAACTATGAAACTTTTTTTTTAGGTTTTTGTGAGGCAAGTGGGGTTAAGTGGCTTGCCCAAGGCCACACAGCTAGGTAACTATTTTTTAAAATTTATTTTTATTAAAGATATTATTTGAGTTTTGCAATTTTCCCCCCAATCTTGCTTCCCCCCCCACCATGGAAAGCACTCTGTCAGTCTTTACTTTGTTTCCATGTTGTACATTGATCCAAATTGGGTGTGATGAGAGAGAAATCATATCTTTAAAGAAGAGAAGAGAAGTCTAAGAGGTAACAACATTAGACAATAAAATTATCTGTTTTTTTTTTTCTAAATTAAAGGGAATAGTCCTTGCACTTTGTTCAAACTCCACAGCTCCTTATCTGGATACAGATGGCACTCTCCTTTGCAGACAGCCCAAAATTGTTCCTGATTGTTGCACTGATGGAATGAGCAAGTCCTTCAAGGTTGAACATCACTCCCATGCTGCTGTTAGGGTGTACAGTGTTTATCTGGTTCTGCTCATCTCACTCAGCATCAGTTCATGCAAATCCCTGCAGGCTTCCCTGAAATCCCGTCCCTCCTGGTTTCTAATAGAACAATAGTGTTCCATGACATACATATACCACAGTTTGCTAAGCCATTCCCCAATTGAAGGACATTTACTTGATTTCCAATTCTTTGCCACCACAGACAGGGCTGCTATAAATATTTTTGTACAAGTAATGTTTTTTTTGTTTTATTACATTTTTGTTTATTTTGTTAAATAGTTTCCAATTACATTTTTAATTAATTTTTTTATTCTCATTTTGTACAATTTTTTTTTACATTAATAAAATATTCTTGTTTACAAGTAAACAAAATACCCCTCCTCCCCCATGAATATAGATTGACTTGCTTGGGCAAAAAAAGTAAAGGGGAGAGAAAAAAATTAAAATAAAAAAATAGTAATAATTGTAGGTATGGCCAGGTGGCGCAATGGACGAAGCACCAGCCCTGGAGCTACGAGCACCCAAGTCCATATCCAGCCTCGTAAACCCAACAATCACCCAGCCGTGTGATATGCAAGCCACCCGATCCCCACTGCCCTGCAAAAGCCAAAAAAAAAAAAAAAAAGACCCAAAATAAAATAAAATAGTAATAGTAGTAGGGGTGGCTGGGTGGCAGACAGAGCATTGGCCCTTGAGCCAGGAGCACCTGAGTCCAAATCCGGCCCCAGACACCCAAAGATCACCCTGCTATGTGGCCCCAGGCAGGCCATTCAGCCCCACTTGCCCTGCACCCTCCCCCAAATAATAATAACAAAAAATGTGCTTGAGTCTTTGTTCCAACACCAACAACTCTGTCATGGGTGGATCTCATTCTTTATGATAAGTCCATCACAAAAGTTACTTCCGTATTTTTCCAATGTTGCCATTGCTGATCGCAACTCCCTCCTTTCTTATTTCTCCACTACCATGTACTCTATTTTCTCTCTCCTTTAACTCTGACTCTGCTGTAGGGTCGTTGACTGGCTCAGCATACAGATCCTTGGTCCTGGGGCCAAGAAGCCCTGAGCCCCCATACCACCCCTTAAGCCCAGCATCCACCTGGCCCTATGGTCCTGGGCAGACCTTCCAATCCCAACCCCTTGCAAGAAGTAAGAAAGAAAATGTGTTATATCTGACCACTGTCCCCCCATGGTCCATTCTCTCCTCCTTTATTCACATCCCCACCCCTTCCCCCTGCTCCCCCCCTCCTTCTTACTCCAGATGTCTATACCCCATTGAGTATATATGCTGTTTCCTCTCCTAGCCATCTCTGATGAGAGCAAAGGTTCCCTCATTCCCCCTTGCCTCCCCCCTTCCATATCATTGCAATAGCTCATTGTAATAAAAAAAAAAATCTTATGTGAAATATCTTGGACTATTCCCCCTCTCCTTTTTCTTTCTCCCATTCCATTTCCCTTTTTTTCTATTGACTCCATTTTTACACCATATTTTATCTTCGAATTCAGCTTTCTCCTGTGCTTCAACTATAAAAGCTCTCTACATGCTCTATTAACTGAGAAGGTTCATATGAGTATTATCAGTGTCATTTTTCTATGCAAGAATACATGCAGTTCATCCTCATTAAGTCCCTCATATTTCCCCCCTCTCCTCCAATCTCCATGCTTCACCTGAGTCCTGTATCTGAAGATCAAACCTTCTGTTCAGCTCTGGCCATTCCAAAAAGAACATTTGAAATTCCTCCGGTTCATTGAAAGTCCATTTTTTTCCCTGGAAGAGGACATTCAGCCTTGCTGGGTAGTTCATTCTCGGCTGCATTCTAAGCTCTTTTGCCTTCTGGTATATTGTATTCCAAGTGCTATGAGCTTCCAATGTAGTTGCTGCTAAGTCCTGTGTGATCCTGACTGCAGCTCCACGATATTTGAACTGTGTCCTTCTGGTTGCTGGTAATATTTTCTCTTTGACTTGCGAGTTCTGGAACTTGGCTATAATATTCCTAGGGGTTGGTTTTTTGGGATCTCTTTCTCTGGGGGATCGGTGGATTCTCTCCATTTCTATTTTGCCCTCTGCTTCTAGAATATCAGGGAAATTTTCTTGTAGTAATTCTTTGAAAATGATATCAAGGCTCTTTTCCTGATCATGACTTTCAGGTATTCCAATAATTTTTAAATTATCTTTCCTAAGTCTGTTTTCCATATCAGTTATTTTTTCAATGAGATATTTCACATTTTCTTCTAATTTTTCATTTTTTTTGTTTTGAAGTATTGATTCCTGATTTCTGGTAAATTCATCAATCTCCCTGAATTCTATTCTTTGTCTGAAGGATTTGTTTTCCTCAGAGAGTTTTCTTATCTCTTTTTCCATCTGGCCAATCTTGCTTTTTAAAGCATTCTTCTCCTCAATAACTTTTTGAATTATTTTATCCATTTGACCTAAGCTGGTTTTTAGCATGCTATTTTCTTCAGCATTTTTTTGGATTTCCTTGACTAAACTGCTGACTTCATTTTCATGTTTTTCCTGCATCTCTCTCCTTTTTTCCCCCAGTTTTTCTTCCAACTCCCTCATTTGATTTTCAAAGTCTTTTTTGAGCTCTGTCATAGCCTGAGCCCAATTTCTGTTTTCCTTGGAGTCTTTAGATGCAGGAGCTTGTGCTTCCTCATCTTCAGACTAAGTATTTTGATCCTTCTTGGGCTCATTTGCAAAATATTTCTCAATAGTCTTCCTTTTGTTTCTCTGCTTGCTCATTTTCCCAGCCTGGGCCTGGTTTGGGGGTGCTTCCTGTGCTTTTGGGGCACTCCCATAAGGGTCTCAGTGTGTGAGGCTCTGTCCTCTCTCCTGGTCTGTGAATGACCATAAGCACCTCCCTCTGCCACGGGGCTGAGGTGGGGGGGGCTGCTGTTCTATAGGGGGGCCTAGACTTCGATCAGCATCTGAATGTGGTCAGAGCCCCAGAGTCCTGTTCCAGGGGCAGAGGACTGAGCTCGCAGTTTCTCTTCACTCCCCTCCCTCAGTTCAATGGGCTCATGCCCTGGAGGCTCCTGCTTACTGGCTCTGCCTGCTTCTGTTTCTGGCTCTGGGCTGCAGAAAGACCAAGCTGCTTCCTGTGTGCCCTGAGGGCTGGGCTCCATGTGTTCACTCTGGCAGAGGTCCCCCACTGTTCCCCCACTTTGTGCCTGGTGCTCCTCGGGGTGCAGCTCAGGAGACTCCCCCACTGCTGTGAGCTGAGACTCCCAGTGCCCTGGGGTTGCCTCCGGGAGGCTGAAATTTTTTGGCTCTGGTGGGCCACCCCTCTGGCAGGCCGCCCCTCCGCCCAGGGAGCAGAGCCTTTCTGCTCTTTTCCAGGTTACCTTGAGTAGGAGAACTGCCTCACTGGGTCCCTTTGTGGGTTCTGTCTCTCGAAAGTTTAGTTAGAGTCCTTAGCTGATGAGTTTTATCAGAGAGCTCCTAAGACTTGATCCCTTCTTGTCACCATCTTGGCTCCGCCCCTCCCACAAGTAATGTTTTTACCCTTTTTCTTCATCTCTTCAGGGTATAGACCCAGTAGTGGTATTGCTGGGTCAAAGGGTATGCACATTTTTGTTGCCCTTTGGGCATAGTTCCAAATAGCTCTCCAGAAGTGTTGGATGAGTTCACAGCTCCACCAACAGTGTAATAGTGTCCCAGATTTCCCACAACCCTTCCAACAATGATCATTATCCTTCCTGGTCATATTGGCCAATCTGAGAGGTGTGAGGTGGTACCTCAGAGAAGCTTTAATTTGCATTTCTCTAATAATTAATGATTTAGAGCATTTTTTCATATGGCTATGGATTACTTTGATCTCCTCATCTGTAAATTGCCTTTGCATATCCTTTGACCATTTGTCAATTGGGGAATGGCTTTTTGTTTTAAAAATATGACTCAGTTCTCTGTATATTTTAGAAATGAGTTCTTTGTCAGAATCATTAGTTGTAAGGATTGTTTCCCAATTTACTATATTTCTTTTTGATCTTGATTACATTGGTTTTATCTGTGCAAAAGCTTTTTAATTTAATATAATTGAAATCATCTAATTGGTTTTTGGTGATGTTCTCCAACTCTTCTTTAGTCATAAACTGCTCCCCTTTCCATAGATATGACAGGTAGACTAGTCCTTGATCTTCTAATTTGCTTATAGTATTGTTTTTTTATGTCTATGTCCTGTAACCATTTGGATCTTATCTTGGTAAAGGGTGTTAGGTGTTGGTCTAATCTAAGTTTCTTCCATACTAAATTCCAATTATCCCAGCAATTTTTATCAAAGCGGGAGTTTTTATCCCAATGGCCAGAC
This sequence comes from Macrotis lagotis, assembly GCF_037893015.1. Classification (NCBI taxonomy): domain Eukaryota; kingdom Metazoa; phylum Chordata; class Mammalia; order Peramelemorphia; family Peramelidae; genus Macrotis; species Macrotis lagotis. Next base: position 687,054,077 of record NC_133658.1, on the reverse strand, counting down.
TCTTTGGGTTTATCAAACAGCAGATCATTATTATTATCTTCTGCTTTTACACCTAGTCTATTCCACTGGTCCACCACTCTATTTCTTAGCCAATACCAAACAGTTTTGATGACTGATGCTTTATAATATAATTTAGATCAGGTAGGGCTAAGCCACCTTCTTTTGCACTTTTTTTCATTAAGCTCCTGGCAATTCTTGACTTTTTATTTCTCCATATGAATTTACTTACAATTTTTTCTAACTTGTTAAAGTAATTTTTTGGAATTTTGATTGGTAGGGCACTAAACAGATAGTTTAGTTTTGGCAGAATTGTCATTTTTTTATTACATTAGCTCTACCTATCCATGAGCAGTTGATATTTGCCCAGTTATTTAAATCTGATTTAATTTACATGAGAAGTGTTTTATAATTGTTTTCAAAAAGATTCTGAGACTGTCTTGGCAAATAGATTCCCAAATATTTTATATTGTCTGAGGTTACTTTGAATGGGATTTCTCTTTCTAGCTCTTCCTGCTGTTTCTTGCTAGACATATATAGAAAAGTTGAGGATTTATGAGGGTTTATTTTATAACCTGCAACTTTGCTAAAATTGCTAATTGTTTCCAGTAGTTTTTTGGATGATTTCTTGGGATTCTCTAGGCAGACCATCATGTCATCTGCAAAGAGTGAGAGTTTTGTCTCTTCCTTCCCAATTCTAATTCCTTCAATTTCTTTTTCTTCTCTAATTGCTGATGCTAACATTTCTAATACAATATTGAATAGTAGTGGTGATAATGGGCACCCTTGTTTCACTCCTGATCTTATTGGGAATGCCTCTAGCCTCTCCCCATTGAATATAATGCTTGTTGATGGTTTCAAATAGATACTACTAATTATTTTAAGGAACAGTCCATCTATTTCTACACTCTCTAATGTTTTTAATAGGAATGGATGCTGTATTTTGTCAAAAGCTTTTTCAGCATCTATTGATATGATCATATGATTTCTGATAGGTTTGTTGTTGATATAATTGAGTATGCTAACAGTTTTCCTAATATTGAACCAACCCTGCATTCCTGGAATAAATCCTACTTGATCATAATGCATTATCCTAGTGATGACTTGTTGTAATCATTTTGCTAAGATTTTATTTAGGATTTTTGCATCTATATTCATCAGGGAGATAGGTCTATAATTTTCTTTCTCTGTTTTAACTTCCTGGTTTAGGTAACAGTACCATATTGGTTTCATAGAAAGAGTTAGGCAGAGTTCCATATTTCCCTATTTTTCCAAAGAGTTTATATAGGATTGGAACCAATTGTTCCTTAAATGTTTGGTAGAATTCACTTGTGAATCCATCAGGCCCTGGAGATTTTTGTTAATAATGGCTTGTTGAATTTCTTTTTCTGAGATAGGGTTGTTTAGATATTTAATCTCTTCTTCATTTAACCTGGGCAACTTATATTTTTGTAAATATTCATCCATTTCACTTAGATTATCAAATTTATTGGCATAGAGCTGGGCAAAATAATTTTGAATTATTACTTTAATTTCCTCCTCATTGGTGGTGGGTTCACCTTTTTCATTTATGATACTAGCAATTTGGTTTTCTTCTTTCTTTTTTTAAATCAAATTGACCAGAGGTTTATCAATTTTATTGGTTTTTTCATAATACCAACTTTTGGTTTTATTTATTAATTTAATAGTTTTTGCTTTCAATTTTATTAATTTCTCCTTTAATTTTTAGAATTTCTAATTGGTAATTGGGGATTTTTGATTTGTTCTTTCTCTAATTTTTTTAGTTGCATGTTTAGTTCATTAATTTCCTGTTTCTCCAATTTATTCATGTAAGCATTCAGAGCTATAATATATCCCCTGAGAGCTGCTTTTAATGAATCCCATAGGTTTTGGTATGTTGTTTCATTATTATCATTATCTAGGATAAAATGGTTAATTCTTTCTATAATTTGTTTTTTGGTTCACTCATTTTTTAAAATGAGGTTATTTAGTTTCCAATTTGTTCTGGGTCTATATCTCCTTGGCCCAGTATTGCATATGACTTTTATTGCATTGTGATCTGAGAAAGATGTATTCACTATTTCTGCCTTTCTGCAGTTGATCATTAGGTTTTTATGTCCTAGTACATGGTCAATTTTTGTATAAGTTCTATGTACTGCAGAGAAAAAGGTATATTCCTTTCTATCCCCTTCAGTTTCCTCCATAAGTCTACCATATCTAATTTTTCTAGCAATCTATTTACCTCCTTAACTTCTTTCTTGTTTATTTTATGATTCAATTTATCTAGATCTGATAGCGGGATGTTGAGGTCTCCCACTAGTAGAGTTTTGCTGTCTATGTCTTCCTGTAGTTCTTTCAGCTTCTCTAAGAATTTGGGTGCTGTCCCACTGGGTGCATATATATTCAATATTGAAATGACTATTGTCTATGGTACCTTCTAGGAGGATAAAGTTTCTTTCCTTATCTCTTTTAACACTATTTTTGCTGCTGCTTTGTCTGAGATAAGGATTGCTACCTTTTTTTTACTTCAGCTGAAGCAAAATACATTTTACTCCAACCTTTTACCTTTACTCTATATGTATGTCTCTGCTTCAAATGAGTTTCTTGTAAGCAGCATATTGTAGGATTCTGGTTTTTAATCCACTCTGCTTATGTTTTAAGGGAGAGTTCATCCCATTCACATTCAAGGTTATGATTACTAATTCTTTATTGCCCTCTGTGCTATCTTCACTCTGTTTGTATTTTCTCCCTTTCCCCCATCCATATCCCCCAGTATTTTGTTTGTGAATACCACCCCCTTCAGTGTGTTTGCCTTCCTATATCACACCCTCCCCTTTCTTTCCCCTTTCCCTTTTTTCCTTTTCCCTTCCCTTCCTCTTGTTATTCCCCTTCCCCCCTAGTCCCCTTCCCTTTCTCTGTCCCCCCTCCCCTTTTCCCCTTTTAATACTTGAAAGGTTAGATGTTTTATAAGTGAACTGAGTATGTGCAGGTTGACTTTAAGCTAAGTCTGATGAGAAGAAGATGCAGGTGTTTTTCCTCTGCTCCCTTCTTCCCCACTATTACCATAGGTTTTTTGTACCTCTTAGTGTAATGAGATTTATCCCATTCAATCCCCTCCCTCCTCCCATCTCTTTCCTTCCCCCCTTTTTAATGAGGTAGTGTTTTTTTAGATCATTCTAAGTCATAGAAAATTCTGAGTGTCTGTCCCTTCTAGTGTAGTATATTCTATCAAATAGAGTCAAAATTCCTGAGAGTTATTAGAGTCTTTCTCCCAAGTGGGGTTAAAGCCAGTTACATCCCATTAGATAGCAGTCTCATGGTTAGGTCATGAATATTCATCATTTCTGGCTAGGTGTATTCTCTCTGTTAGAGTTACAATTCTCAAGATTTATGAGAATCTTTTTTTCCCCCATGCTGGGATATAACCAGTTTCAACTTACTGGATTGCATTTTTTTTCCTTTTACCACTCCCCCCCCTTTTTTTATACCTTTTCATGTGTCTCTTGAACCTCCTGTTTGATGTCCAAATTTTCTGTTTAGCTCTGGTCTTTTCATCAGAAAATTTTGGAATTCTTCCATTTCGTTAAATATCCATCTTTTTCCGTGGAAGAGAAGGCTCAGCTTTGCAGGAAAGTAGATTCTTGGCTGCATTCCAAACTCCCTTGCTCTTCAAAATATCTCATTCCAGGCCCTTCGATGGCTTAATGTTGATGCAGCCAGGTCCTGCATGATCCTTATTGTGGGTCCTTGTTATTTAAATTGTTTTTTTCTGGCTGTTTGCAGGATTTTCTCTTTTTATCTGATAATTCTGGAGTTTGGCCACAACATTCCTTGGTGTTTTCATTTTAGGATCTTTTTCTAGTGGGGATCGATGTACTCTTTCAATAACTACTTTGCCTTCCGATTCCATGATATCAGGGCAGTTTTCCATCACTAGATCCTGTAATATTAAGTCCAGACTTTTTTTCTCTTCAATGTTTTCAGGAAGTCCTATAATTTTCAGGTTGCTCCTCCTCAGTCTATTCTCAAGGTCAGTGGTTTTGTTGATGAGGTATTTTACATTTGCTTCTATTTTTCTATTTTTTGATTTTGTTTAACTGACTCTTGCTGTCTCGTGGAGTCATTAGTTTCTGTAGACTCCATTCTTTTTTGGGGGGAGGAGTTTTCTTCATTAACCTTTTGCAGCTCCTTTTCCAATTGGTCAATTCTACTTTTGAAAGAGCTTTCCATTTGACCAATTGAGGTTTTGAGAGAGTTAATTTCTTTTTGCATTTGCTCATTTGAGGATCTAAGAGATTTATTCTCATTTTGTAATTGTCCAGTTGATGATCTGAGAGATTTATTCTCCTTTTGTGTTTGTCCAATTGTACTTTCTAAGGTTTTGTTTTCTTGTTGCAAGGTATTAATTGTCTCTCCCAAATTTTTAAGCTCCTTCCTTATTTCATCAAGGAAGTCTTTCTGCACTGGAGACCAGATTGTATTCTCCTCAGAGGTTCCAGGTCTCTCTGAGTTAGGGTCTTTCCCTTCCAGGAATTTTTCTATGGATCCATCTTTCCGCTGACCCTTCTTCATTTTGCTAAGACTTGAGTTGGGGGGGCTGGTTCACTGGGCCTTGGGCTCACTAAGGGCTTTACTCACTGAGTGCAGTTTCTCTGGCTGGCCAGTAGGAGGTGTTGGTTGCTTTCTCTGGAGTGTCTGTGACCTTGGTTGAGGCCTTCTACCTTTGCTTGAAGGGAGGGGTTGGAGCTATTGAATTCTTTTGCCTTCAATCAATGGTGGGCTTTACCCTGGCCTGAGGTCATTCCTCAGCTGGGCTGGTTCTTCTGCTCACACACCTGGGCCTGAGGCAGAAGTAGTTTGCATTTGTTTGTTTGGGAGGAGGTCTGAGCTGCAGTGGGACCAGAGGAGCCCAGGATGGTGTCCACAGCTCTCCTGCACCAGGACTCTACCCCCAGCCCCGTCCCCAAGCTCCAGGGGGACAGCACCAACACCAGCGTCTCTGCTTCCCCATGGACCCAAGCCCCTGTCATCCAGCCTCACCGCTGATCCAGCAGGTCTGGCTCTTGGGCCCTCCGACTTCCAGTTCCAATTCAGCTGTTAATCTGGCTGATCTGGGGCTGATCCTCCCTCTGAGCCCAGACTCACCCGCCTGAATTCGGCCAAAGCTGCTGCTGGAGACAAATCCTGGGGTAGATGTTCTTTCTCTTGGCTTTTCTTTCTGGGTTTTGTGGGTCGGATTCTTTTAAGAGGTTTGTTTCATGTGATAGATAGGGAAGAGATCAGGAGACTTTAGAACTGTGCCTGTCTTCTCTCTGCCATCTTGGCTGGAAGTCTCAGCTAGGTAATTATTGAGTGTCTGAGACCATATTTGAACCCAGGTACTCCTGACTCCAAGGCCAGTGCTTTATCCACTACGCCACCTAGCTGCCCCATCTATGAAACTTTTAAAGTCAAATTTAGTGCCTTGAAGTAATCATTCATTCATTTAAAATGACTGATAATATATACTGTCCATGTTCCTTTTAAATAGTCTCTATTTTTATCCTTAATTGACACTATTTTGCATTACTTTCAATTAGATAATTTCAAATTCCTTTTAGATTTTAGAGGGTATGTTAATAAATAAAACAAATAATTTTTACCCTTCATTTATTCTTTCATTTAGTGAACATTTCTTGACTGCCTACTAATAGACTACTCATTGAGAATGATGCTTCAGGACCTCCATGGATCTATGTTGAATGAATGAATGAAACATTTCTAAATAATACAAATACTATGCCAAATTCTGAGAACAGAAATATAAAAGATGAAATAGGAGAAAGATAATTCTCTAATAGGAGAAGGAAATTATATTTGGGGAGTGTTGGCTATTTGGTTATTTGGTCAGGGGAAGCACAGGAATAATGAGGTAGTCCATTGGCACATTCTTTTCAAAACCAATGGTATTTGGAGTAAGAGATGGAAAAAAGTGAGTCATTGAGATAGAGATAGATAGATAAATAGAGTGTGTGTGTGTGTGTGTGTGTGTGTGTGTGTGTGAGTGACAGAGGGAGAGAGTGAGACAGAGGCAGAGGGTCAATTGGGGGGCAAAAGTCATCCCTGGTGGCAGAGAATATGGCAAGGGAGTTGACTTGATATAGTAGGCTAGGAGTTCCAAAGCTGAGTGTCTTAATTTCCCTTGAGACTAGATTGATTTTGGAAATTAAGTCATAGGGATCCAGGTGTAGAGTAGAAAATCAACAGCAAGGTAGATAACAGATGGGCCAGATAGATATTTGGTTTTCTTAAATTCATGATCCTAGTCTACAGAGTATATAAACCCTTGTCTACAGAGGTTATTGCTATAACCTGTGCTGCTAACATCAAGATCTCATTCATGCGAGTATTTTATGCCCTATATTCTTTGTACTTCTTGTCTGTGACCATCTATAAATTGTGTGTGAGGGATCCACCCAATCTATTGGGGACCTTCCTCTAGATCTCTTGTCATTACATGAATACTGGTGGACCACATGGGCTGCTCATCAGTTATCTCTTGCTCTTAATACATGAATAACTCAATAAGGAAAACTAAGCCCCTCTGTTAAGGAGATTATGATTAATGTTAATTTTTATCATTTGCTCATCAGACTATTCTTATTTATATTTGCTCAAGTTACTTTTCTTAAAAAGAATATTTTTTTCTTTCCCCAGCATATCAAAATCTTGCATATCTTTCAAGGATCCCAAATCTCCATGAATTCTGTGGGATACCACAAGATAAATTTGTTTGAAATTATTGAGTTCCATTAAAAGTAATGTCATGGGTAGAAAATGACTTGATTTTGAAAAATCAGATTATAAATCCTGAAAACTTAAATTTAGTGAATTAGTTCATTGGTAATTGAGTCTTTAAAGCATGGGACAATTACTTTCATTACTCTAACAAACTTTTTTTTACTGACTATAAGATATCATTATTAGGTTGGATGAAAGTTTTGTTTAGGATACGAGTTTGGAGGTTAAGGAATTGTTATGAACTCTTTGATATCTTTTTCTGTCCTGGGAAAAAAATTCTTTAGTATAGGGCATAAGGAAAAGGTATTTGAAGATTTGATCTGATATTAGCAGGGCAATGTCAGATGGACATTGTCAATGAGAAACAAAAGTTATTTAGTGGGATTTTTTTGATCCTAAAAGTAATAAGAAATTACTGTAAATATTGGGCACCTAGGTGGGACAGAGTACAGAACCTGAAGTCAGGAAGATTCATCTTCCTGAGTTCAAATCTGGTCTCAGGTACTTACTTACCTGGGCAAGTCCCTCAGCCCTGTTTGCTTCAGTTTCCTTATCTGTAAAATGATTTAGAGAAGGAAAATGTCAAATCACTTTAGTTAAGTCTTTACCAAGAAAACCCTAAATGGGGTCATAAAGAGTTGGACAAGATGATAAATGATTGAACAACAAACAACAAAATATTGGGGAGGATATTATACCATCAAGAACTCTCAATGCAAGAACAAGGAGAAATTGTCACATGACTTCTTAATACCTAAAGCATAAATTTTTGTGTAAGCCATAGACAATATGAGAGCCTGGGGCTTTCCAACATCTGGTCAAATTGAAAGAAAGAGTAGAAGCTGTCCTAAGTGGAGTCAATTTATTTGGTGAGTGGGATTCAATAAGCAAGTTTATTGTGTTTCAGATACTGGTCTCAGGTACTTATGAGACCATGGACAAGCCCCTCAACCCTGTTTGCCTCAGTTTCCTTATCTATAAAATGAGTTGGAGAAGAAAATGGCAAACCACTCCAGTATCTTTACCAAGAATACTGGGCTAATTGCTGGGAATACAAAGAAAGATCAAAATATAATTTTCTGCTCTTAAAAAGCTTATATTCTAATGGGAAGAATGACATGAAAATAACAATAACATATAAGATATCTACAGTGTTAACAGGTATTCTTAGATGGAAATCTTTGGACAGCGAGAAAGATCTCCTGAAAGAAGGTAGAATTTGAGCCATTATTCCCCAGTTACATGCAAAAACAAATTTCAACATTCATTTTCAAAACCTTGAATTCTGAATTCTCTCCCTATCAACTGGGTTTGAAGGAAGTCAGGAAAACTAAGAGCCAAAGACGAGGAGGGAGAAAATTCTAGGCATTGTGAAACAGTCAGTGAAAATGCATGAGTTGTAAGCTAGCTGGTCATCTTTGAAGATAAACTAATAGTTAGCTGAACCATAGAGTATAAAGAAGAGAATAATAAATAAGAGCACTAGAAAAGTCGAAAGAGTCCAGGTAATGTAATTTAGGGGATTGATGTAGTGGGCTGTATGTAGACTCGTGAATTAAGAAAATCATTTTAAAGAAAATCATTATTCCAGGTTAGGTTGGGGTGGAGAGAAACTTGGGGCAAGGAGACCAATTAAAAGGCTCTTGCAATAGCCTAGTTATTTCTTTCAATCTTGCTCTATATTATTTCTATATTGGAATGTATTATTGAATATTACTTATTAAAATATCTGTGAAGTTATTTTAATAGAGGTCTTTTTAATAGAAAGAATATAAATAGCCACGTCAATCTTTTGTTTTGTTTTGCAAGGCTGTAGGGTTAAGTGGCTTGCCCAAGGCCACACAGCTAAGTAGTTATTATGTGTCTAAGACTGGATTTGAACTCAGGTACTCCTGACTCCAGGGCAGGTGCTCTATCCACTGCACCACCTAGCCACCCCCTCATCAATCTTATTACTTATGTTATCAATCATTTTACAAAGGAAATTCCAATTATTGGATTGAAATAGTCAAGTCCCAGGGGAAAACTTTTCTCTTGATATCTGAATGGAAGTAAAAGAGTCCAAGAGGAAATTAGCCTTTTATTTGGATTAGACTACTGTTGCTATTCAGTCCTATCTTATTCCTTATGACCCCAGTTTCTCTAATAAATCACAATTGGGGCAGCTAGGAAGCATAGAGGATAAATTGAAGGGTCTGAAATCAGGAAGATTCACTTTCCTGAATTCAAATTCGACCTCATATACTTACAAACTTTAAGACCCTGGGCAGGTTGTTTAACTCTGTTTATCTCAATTTCCTCACTTGTAAAATAGTAGGATCAGGACATGACAAACTATTCCGGTATCTTTGCAAAGAAAACCCAAATAAGAGTCACAAAGAATTGATGAAAATGATTGAACAACAGCAACAAAATTGGTTGACCTCTTTAGATTTTCTGCTCCTCAAGGAGCAAATACCTTCTATAAATAAGGTTTAATATCTTGAAAATTCAGCTAATTATTATTATGACTTTATTAATTACAGTAGTAGTAGTCAGGACTTAAGTATTCTGATAAATTGCCAGCACTTAATCTATTCGGATTTTTGGTAGTACTAACACAGAAAGTACATGTTATCTAGCCCAATTATCTTCTTCCATTTTAGGTTCCACAATCATCATCCAAGGAAGCAACTTTTGTACTAAAATCAGGCTTTAGATCAGTTGAAGCAGACAGAGACTGAGATAGAGGGAGAAATAGAGAGACTAGAGAGAAACAGAGAGGTAGAGAGATACAGAAAGGGACAAAGAAGGAGAGAGAGAAGATAGACAGACAGACAGACAGACAAACATCCAGAGGAGGGGGCAGAGACAGATCCATAGAAAGAGACAAAGACAGAGAGGCAGACAGAGATAGAGAGACAGAGGCAAAGGCAGAGAGAGACAAAGAGAGGGAGAGAAGGAGAGACAGAGGAGAGAGAGAGAGAGAGAGAGAGAGAGAGAGAGAGAGAGAGACAGAGCAAGTGAGAGAGTGATGGAGAGAGAGAGAGATGAAGAGGGAGAGTGAGAGAGAGGTGGGGTGGGGTGGGGTGGAGAAGTAAGGGGAGAGAGAAGGGAAGGAGAGGGAGAATTGTCTCAGCTTTACTATTAGTATCCCCAGCAATTAAGCATAGAATTTTACACAATGAAGGTGCATAATAAGTGTTTTTCCATTATAAATGCATTTCCATTCCAAAAATATTTTCTGTACTGGATAATAGGTTGGAGAAGATGATATTATGACTTATGTACTCTAAAAACATAATGAAAATCACTATGGAATTAGAAAAACAACAACAACCAAATAACTCAACTCTAATTCTGGAAAATGGTTTTAGCCTTTTGGGACTGGGTCTGATAATAGATAGTGAAATTATTGGTTTAAATTTTAGACCCTTTTATATCCCTGCCCAGTGAAATAGCATAATGCCCGAAAGTCCACCCATCAGCCAAAGGAAGATAGAGAAGCAAGAGAACTGAATAACCCGCAAACAAGATAATCAGTTTGTAAATAATCTGTGTGTGTGTGTCAAGTAAAGAGAACTGGGCACATGTTCCTTGGTGATTAGAATGATTTTGTCTCATTGAATTTTACCTCTTTAATAGATACTCTCCCAGGTCACGATTTGGGGGGTGGAGGAGTGAATTCATTTGCAGAGACTGTTCCTTCTCCTTTCTGTTCTTGGTTAAATTGCACAAGGAGGGGAGGTTTTTCCTCTTGCTGCTTGGAATCTCGCCATGATGTCATCAGCCTCATATGAATGAGAAAAGGTCAATCAGAGGGAGAAGTAGCACCTATTATTAGACAAGGGCAGGACTTTTAAATGACTAAATTAAAGAACACACAGCATCAGCCTCCAAACCTTGACCTTTGTTAATCACATATACCTCTCATTGATTCCAAGTGCCTAGCAAAGCCAAGGGCAGAATCCGGCTCAGTTTCAGCTGCATCATCCATCATCTATCTCAGAGGTACTGATGAGGAGGCTTATGAGACTGACACAGGGGTTAAATCAGCTACTGTCATTTCTCTTACATTGTCTTGGTTGTGCTGCCATTGGTCACAGAGTTCAATCTGAGGCTCTGGGCATGAGCTCTCTTAATGATCCCATCTTCTTTCCTGGACTGGGAATCTCCTAAGACTTATTGGCTTCCTTGTTCTTTTTTAAAAAAGAAAAGGAAGTTAGAGACTGTAGTGTAAAACCAGCCTTTACTTAGTTTTTTGCTTACCTGTTTGCAAGTAAGCATTCTGAAAGATGGTGCAAGCCAGCAGCTGTAGGGTATAGAAGCGGTTTTTATTTTACCTTGGAGGCTGAGGATCGATTGAAGCAGAATCACTTAAATTGGGGTGTGAACGATGATTGGCCTTGGACTTAACACTTTTGGCTAATATTGCTGATTTGTCATCCTAACTGATGGAAAAAGATAAACAATTGCATGCTGATGATCAAACCGATCAACACAGAGTATCATTTGGCATGTCAGATGAAAGCTAATCTAATGAGCTGTGGTTTCTGCCAATTACTGGGAACAAATGTCTCCATGAGCTATTCAGTACATCCTTAAATTGTTTAACCAAATTCTTACCTGTGGCAGGCAACATGATTGGGCTTTTGATTTGTCAATGTACTGCCAATATTTACCTCCCAAGTGCTTATCCTGTCTACTTATCCAATCACCTTCATTCTAGAGGAGTAACACAATTTTTTATTTTAAATTACTTTGCTGCATATACTGACTAATCTGTACAACTGAAGCAGTCCCCTGAGTTCTTGGTTTATTGGGCTGCTGAGCAGGTTCCTAGCATTCTAGGCTGATCTCACTAGAATATAAATAAAGAATCTATTCATATAACTCTTGAATGTATATTAAAAAACCAGACATATTCTGTGCTAGGATTATTTGACCTGAATGATCCAGCAAATGACCTTATTTGGGAAGGAGAAAGATATGAGGACAAGGAGAGTGATGGAAATAGTCTATTCTACTTGAGTAGTTCTCACTCGCATCTAAGTCCTTTTTAACCCCTTCAGTTTTGGCCATCACTCTAGCTTAGGGCTTCCTCACCTCAAGTCTTGATAACTGCAATAGTCTCCTAACTAGAGACCAGGTTCTCTCTGATATATATTCTTTTCACAGTTGCCAAAATAAGCTTTCTTAAATAAGGAGCTAATTATGTCGCTCTCCTGCTCAAGAAAATTTAGGAAGTTCTCATGACTACTAGAAATAAGAAATAAGAACTTCTTAATTTGATGTTTAAAACTCATTACACTCTTTTTTTAAAATTAAAGATATTATTTGAGTTTACAATTTTTGCCCCCAATCTTACTTCCCTCCCCCACCCCCACGGAAAGCAATCTGTCAGTCTTTACTTTGTTTCCATGTTGTACATTGATCCAAATTGAGTGTGATGAGAGAGATCATATCCTTAAAGGAAGAGACAAGAAATCTAAGAGGTAACAAGATCAGACAAAGATACCAGTTTTTTCCTAAATTAAAGGGAATAGTACTTGAACTTTGTTCAAACTCCACAATTCTTTATCTAGATACAAATGGCACTCTCCTTTGCAGACAGCCCAAAATTGTTCCCGATTGTTGCACTGATGGAATGAGTGAGTCCTTCAAGGTTGAACATTACCCTTATGTTGCTGTTAGGGTGTACAGTGTTTTTCTGGTTCTGCTCATCTCACTCAGCATCAGTTCATGCAAATCTTTCCAGGCTTCCCTGAAATCCCATTCCCTCCTGGTTTCTAATAGAACAATAGTGTTCCATGACCTACATATACCACAAATTTGCTAAGCCATTCCCCAATTGAAGGACATTTACTTGATTTCCAATTCTTTGCCAACACAAACAGGGCTGCTATAAATATTTTTGTACAAGTGATGTAAAACCCATTACAATCTGACTCCATTCTACCTTCCCAGGTTGGTGGTTTATTATTACCTTCTATTGCACTCTGGTGTTCCAAATGAACCAGGCTACTTTTCCTTATACATGCTATCTCATTTCTCCTTGCCTTTTGATTGGTTTATCTGTCAAGTTTAGAATGTGCATCTTTTTCACTTCTTAGAATCTCTAGCTTTCTTCTCATGTGCCATCTCCTAGAGCAAGCCTCCCCCAATCCCGCTGTTGGTGCTCTTTCCCTTCTTTCTAAATTATTTTACTTATTTTTATCTTTTTACATGTTGTATCCTTCCAGTAGGTAGGGGGTGTCCTGAAGTCAATTCAAACTGGCTTGCAAAAGCTGAGTGTTAAATTTTAAGCATGAGGGAAATAGACCAATAGTACAAATCAGGGCTTTATTTATTTTTTTGTTAATTGTCTAGACTTGAAAAAGTGATGGAGAAAATATTAATATTAAAGATTGGGCTTTTGATTTGTCAATGTACTGCCAATATTTACCTTCCAATTGCTTATTCTGTCTACTTATCCAATCACCTTCGTTCTAGAACAGTAACACAAATTTTATTTTAAATTACTTTGCTGCATAGTGTGTACTTTTATCTCAGAGGACTGGGTACTGACTAGCACACCTTTGAATATAAATTTCCAGGGGCAGCTAGGTGGATAGCCTACCAACCCTTGACTCAGGAGGATCTGAGTTCAAATTTGACCTCAGATGTTTAAAAGCTGTGTTATCCTCATCAAGTCACAATGCAGATTGCCTTCAAAAAGAAAGTAAAAGAAAAAAAGTAAGTTCCTTGAGGGAAGAAACAGTTTTCTTCCTGTTTTTGTAGCCTTAGTATAAATAGCAAAGTCCCTTTTATATAGTAGGTACTTAATAAAGCCTGCTGGGTTTGGATTGAGTTGATTGGAGTACTGAGAGGGGAGGGCAAACCAAAAAATGGGAAGGATATCAGTAAAGAACTAAGAGATACAGGTGGTAGGAAGGACAAATATAGTCAGACATGATACATTTAGAGGGACACAGAAAGGAGAAGAAGAAACAAAGACAAAAATAGATTTCTTTCCATTCTTTCACCAGCTTTCTTTTGATGCCACTCATGGGGCACTTCCTCAGATTAATTTGGCTTCTATTCTTTTCCAGAACTATCTTGCACCATTCTTGCAACATGGCGGAAGAATCCCATTTACACATGCACATACCCAGACACAGACATAGACAAAAACACTAAGAGCAGGGTCTTTTAAGTTGGCATTTGTATACGTTGCATCGGGCTTTTGGTATTTTGAACCTTTCAAGGTATGTGTTAAGACTTTGTTGATTAATAGAAAGTGATGTCAAAGAGATATGTGGACTTAGTTGTACTGCTAATCATCTGTTCATTTAGAATGATGATTCTTTTATCTGTCTCAGCATGGGTGATTAAGATTAAGGTACCAAGACCCTATCAAGTTCTTAAGGATATAGAAAAGTATTTTATGGTTTTCATGTAATGACATGGAGTCTTCAATCTACACTCTTTCCATCCCATACTGACCCTCTAGGAGTTGAACAAGGTTATAAAATATGAGAGTAGAAATTGATTTTTTCTTGGTTTTCCCAAGACACCTTGTTGATATTCATCTGGTGTCATAGTTATTAGTGGAGACCTGCTCCACCTTATGCTGCCTTTACTCAGATCATCACCCCTACTTCCTCCACAGGAGTATCCTGTAATTCACTTTTATCAGGACCCCTGGGCTCTAGTAAAGCAGTTTCCTGCTTATTTTGTGCAGAAACAGATCTAGGACACCAGGACACTTCTCAGCCTCTACTCACCATTATACTACCTTCCGAGAGGAAGGACCTTGGGAAAAAAGTAGTTTCATTTAGAAGATGGTCTCATGGAGTGATTAATATGACAGGATGGTTGGGTAGTGTCATGACCTTAATTTCATTTTCTGACTTATCTTCCCTAATTAGTATGTAAACTCCTTTAAAGCAGAAATGACTTCTTACTTATATTGGTATTTCAAATACTAAACTTGGTCTCTGGTACATAGAGATTGCTTTATAAATACTCTCTGTATCTACCATCTTTTAGTCTAGGTATTCAAGTTCTTTCTTTCTTTGGTTATTATATCAACTAATTTTCCCTAACAAATCCTCCAACTCTCAGGGCAAAAGCCTGGATGGTCCATGAAATAGAGAGAGGGGGTCAATTTTTCAAATCTGGACTATGGAGGGTCAATAGGAGAAAACTGAAAGTGACTGGTGTGGGTGTTGTGACAGTGGGCTCTTTTTCTTCACCTAACCCTAAATATTTTCTTCATGTTTGTAGCATCAAATTCAGAAACCATGTATTTGAAAACATAACCTCAACTTGAAAAGGCAGTAAGATATAGTAGATAGAATGCTGGTAAGACTTGGATATCAATGCCCCCTCTGACTTATTAGTTGTGTGACTATAGGCAAGCCACTTTTCCCTCTTTAATAGTCAGTTTTCTCATCTGTAAAATGGGGTTGTATTAGACACAGTATAGACCCTAGGTCTTCTTGGTTGTAAAACCTCTCTTTATCTACGTTGCCATGCAGAGGTCTAATCTTATTCTTATTCTTCAAAACAGAGATTAAAAAAATCTGTATTACCTACCTGATAGGATTGTTGTGACCAATGAAATCATACATGTAAAGTACCTTGCAAACCTTAAAACACTAATATAAATGTCATTTAATGAATTCTGTATATAGAATCATCTGATCATAGATTGAGAATTGGAAGGGATCTCATTTTGTAGATGAGGAAGCTAGGACCCAGAGCTGCTTGCTCAGGGGCACATAGCTCTTAAGCATCTGAATCCAGAGTCTAACCTATTTTTCCCTGACTCCACATTCAGTGTTCTAGCCATGATATTACCCAACCATCCTGTCATATTAATCACTCCATGAGACCATCCTTTAAATGAAACTACTTTTTCCCAAGGTCCTTCCTTTTGGATGGTTTACCTTATCCACTCTAAAGTAAATCCTTCTTCTTGGTGGATACAGTCTTAAATGGAATTCTAGTCTCTAACTCTTGCTTTTCTTAACTTTCTAGTCAAGGAGATAAGGTACTGACAGAGACAACTAGAATTAAAGCACCTGATTATCACTTTCTGACTATGTTGTTAGGTATGACATTGTTTCCTGTGTGGGAGGGGGATGCTGGATGAGATCTCTATCTTAAAGTACCCCAGTCCTGACATCTTGGTGTGCTCCAGTAGAATGGAAGCCTACAAAATGGTGTGTTTTCCATTTCTGTTGAGAATTGTTAATTCGTAAATATTGTAAGAGGCACAGAATGAAAAGGTTAAACCAGTACATTTTGGCTTGGTGAGGATTAATTAGGGTCTGACTCTCAAGGACTATTATGTATCTGCTAAATTTGCTGACCTTTTTTCTATGTAGATTGAACCTCTATGCTCTGTGCTCATTATCCTCAAATGTTTTCTTTTTCTCTGTATCATCACCTCATTCATTTTATTTGATCATTTTTAAAATGCATTAATTTGAAGCAGGAAGCTTCATTGATTCTGAGGAATAACATTTCCAGGCTCAAAAATGAAAGCACTAACAGGATTTATTTTGACCCATAGAAGTTGAGTGGAATCAAGACCAAGACTGGCATTCAATATGTATCTGGTATTTATCTCAGGGGATACAAATCCATTGTTCCATAGGATTAACTATATAATATGGTCATATTATTGTTTTCTTCAGTGATTTCCAACTCTCTGGAACCTCATTTAGAATTTTCTTGGTAAAGATACTGGTGTGGTTTGCCATTTTTTCTCCAGTTCATTTCACAGATATGCAAAGTGAGAGAAGCAGAGTTAAGTGATTTGTGTGGGTCACACAGTTAGTAAGAATTGTAGACAGTGACATTTTTAAAATGACCGAATATAAACACAAGTTTAAAACATGGTTAACAGTATCTAAGGCTGGATTTGAATTCAGGTCTTCCTGACTCCAGTCCCTGCTCCAGTTACTCAGCTCCCCTAGATTTACATAGTGCTTTATAATCTGTAAAGCCCTTTATAAATAAACTTTTTGAGATTCATGATACTGATGCTATATATATATATATATATATATATATATATACACATACATATATTATATCTATCTATCTATCTATCTATCTATCTATCTATCTATCTATCTATCTATCTATCTATCCATCTATCTATCACCACCCCCATTTAACAGCTGAAAAAATTGAGACTTAGAGAGATGAAGTGATGGATCTAAAATCACATAGTAAGTGTTAACAGTGGTCCTTCTGACTCCATGGTCATTACTCTCATCTATTCCATGACTGTTCTCTGAAGGTGATTCATAAGAACAGATTTATTGTCTATAGTTTTGACATGGCGATTTCCTGTCTATGGGATAATTATTAATTTTTTAGATTGCTTAAATTCCTTCTTTCTTTATTCCTTTCATTTCCTGAGAACATTTGGATCACTTTGTACAACTGTATCTCTATCAAGAGATAAGGTGGGAAGATAAATCGAAAGATTAAAAAAAGAAAATAGGATCTTTTTGCTATGGATATCCAATTGTAGGGTGGTCATGCTTCTCATATTGTTCTCTCTGATCAACCATTCATTGGCCCACCTAGGCACCTGGATGAATTGTAAATGATCTTCAAGTTCCAAGAGTCCTATGCCTAAGGCATTTTTCTAGGACAGTCTGACCTTCAGATATACTGTCCAATTAGAAAGTCCTTTGGAGGTGAGACCAAATTGATTGACCATACCTCATGATTTTTAGTTCAAGACTATGATCACTGTTGCACAAAACACCTGATGTACCATAAGGAAGACAAAATGGTATGTGATAAGAAAAACAGATTTTAAGTTATAGAACTTGAGTCTGAATCCTAAATCTGTCATTTACCACTCATTATAACCTTAAACAAGTCTCTTAAATTTTTGGACTACAGTTTCCTCATTTGTAAGAAAAGGCTGTTGATGTGACTAATATGTAAATATATATATAACACAATTTTACATATATAATCTATATCAGATTACTTACTATCCTATGTACAATGTGGGGGGAGGGAAAACTTTACTAAAATGAATGTTGATATTATCTTTACATTTAATGGGAAAAAGAAATTTACAAAAAGAAAAAAGACAATTGAACTCTATACAACCTCCAAGATTTCTTCCTTCTTGAAATCTGTGATCCTGTGTTGTGACTAACTTTTTGTTCTTGGTATAGACCTAAGATTTCTTTTTTTTTGGGGGGAGGTGTTTGCAAGGCAAATGGGGTTAAGTGGCTTGCCCTAGGCCACACAGCTAGGTAATTATTAAATGTCTGAGACTGGATTTGAACCCAGGTACTCCTGACTCCAGGGCCAGTGCTTTATCCACTATACCACCTAGCCGCCCCTGACCTAAGATTTCTTCTATGGGGATGTAGGGAATGCCCACAGTGGAAATTCTTTCCAATAATACAGATCAATAACATATCTATAACTTCTAGACTTAACTGTTACTTAACCCATAGTCATGTAGTTAGTAAATGTGAGGGTCTGTATTTGAACTCAGATCTTCCTTTGAACTCAGATCTTCCTGACTCTAAGACTAGAGTCCTTAGTGTCAAAATAAAATAGAAATTGATCACTGGAGACTGTATATTGACTAAAATTACCACTAATTAACATGATCTATATTGTATTATATTTTTATTTAATTTGTTAAATATTTCTCAGAAACATTTTGATCTGATTTTGGGTGCAGTTGGGGCCTGAGGATGTGTATTTGGAGATGATTATGACACTTTTGTAACTATACTATATTACCTCTCTAACTGTTATTAATCAGGATATGAATGATTTTAGAGCATATAAAAATGTAAGTAATTGGAATGGTTTGGAGAATTTTTAACTGGGCTCTGGGAAGTTCTCAAACTGGGTAATGCCCCAGTGGGCTTATAGAGCTGGATAAGCATTCTCTCTTTGAGACCTTTATCTTGGTAGAAGTAATTGGTGAGTTGTGAGTTGGTAGAATGTCGTAGTCAATATATTTCTTATGAATTCTTCTCAATCTGACTGGACTGGCATCAAGAAGAGGCAGTTGCTAGAATGTTTCTTCCTTCTCCCTTCATAGAATGAATGATATTTGTCTGCCAATCTTGGATCTTTAGTTTTAGGTACATGGGCTCTTTATCTCCTCAAGATTTCATCATCATCTAATCAACAAAAAGGATTTCAGATGAGTAAGGAGACCTCACTAGGATAAGATCACTGTTTTTAGAGACCTTACAGATGGTAAATAGAGCATAGACTGGAATTAGGAAGACTCATCTTTCTGAGTTCAAATCCAGCCTCAGATTCTAGCTGGGCAAGTTAATTAACTCTACTTGCTTCAGTTTCCTATTCATAAAATGAGCTGGAGAAGGAAATGGCAAGCCACTCTAGTATTTTTGCCAAGAAAACTACAATTAGGGTCATGAAGAATTGGATATAACTGAACAGCAACAATAAGAGATCTTAGACATTACCTAATCCTACCCTTTCATTTTTAGAAATGAAAAGATAAAAGTGAATCAAAAAACTGGATGTGACTTTGGAAGTCATCTACATTTTGCAGTTATGTAAACTGAGACCCATATAAGTAATTTTCCCTGGTTATACAGTTTATTGGTAGAAAAGACTAGAAGACTGATCTCCTTTCTCTCAGTTCAGTACTCTCATGTACATTCAGTTGCCCTTCAAACCCATCTGTCACAAAGACTGAATGTTGGCCCAGAAAAAGAAATACAAGAACTGTGGAGAGCTCAACTCAGGCCCAGATCACAATGCCCCTCTGAGCTGTATTGTTGTCTCTAGCTCCCCTATTCATCATCTTTCTGTTCCCATGCCTCTCCATACTCTAGTCAAAGAGTTCAGTGGTCTGGTGCAGAGTAACAAAGGTTTAATATACAGCCTTGCATATAGCACTCTTTTGTTGGTTACTTCTTACTTTTTTTCTTTGTTATGTTTTGCCTTCAAACCTAGAAGTAAATGATTTGATGGGAGATGAAGTTGAAATAGAAGCTATAACAGTATTTTGTAATTTTTCCTTTAATTTTTTAAACTTTCAACTTTTAAATTAAAAAAATCAGCTTTCTGTTTTTTCCAACAAATTAATTTTTATAGGCATACTCTGAACAAACTCAAGATATAAAACATGTTTTTTTAAAAAGAAAATTAAGTAGTGATTATTTGTCTTTTAAAGGATTTTTCATCTTTTGGTTTCATTGTGATTCTCTAGTTAATTTAAAATATAATTTAGAGGTCATAGTATTTTTAAGTTTTGATCATTAAATACCATTAAAGACAGCCCTGATGAGTTGTCAAGAATTCAGTTTGCACAGGACATTATTATTAGGTAAAGTGAGGAATGTTTGTTTGTGCATCTTCAGAGTTAAAGTTACTAAAATAGGGAATTATGCATTATGAACCCTTGTTCCAAGTCTTATTATATGTGGTTGTTCAGAAAATACTAATTCAGTCATAAAGATGGTCTTATTTACTTGAAATGCTCAGTTTTCCATTATTTTGTTTCTAGTTGCTGCCTGGAGGAAAAGCAGATTTAAGAAGAATGCAAACCTGGACTTAGGGAGGGCAAGATGAAGTTTGATATGATGAAGAAAAGATGGAGTTTCTGGGTCTTTGACATTTCATTCTGTTATTATACAGCAGCAATAAAAAAAATTCACTGGCATTTTTTATCCTCCTTGTGAATATATATAGCAGCTGCAGAAGAAATAAGTGCTTCACTCATGCCTAATTTGGTAGCTTAATTTGGGAAGAGAGAATGAGAGAAACTGATAGCAATAGGACTCTCAAATCAGCAGCTTCACCCATGCAGAAGTCCCCTACTGGAGGTGATTGAAATTGGGAAATGTTTCATATAAAAGTCCCTTTCCTATGAAGCCCAGTGTGAACGATTACTGACGGTCATTTTGAGAGTTATTTCTATAATGTGCATTTGCTGAAAAATGGAAGAAAATGACGGATGCTGATGCCTTAGTCCTTTGCAGGGGGATGTTGTGCCCATCAGATCAGCTCACGTTTGAGTAATAGGTTAATTTAATGAGACCCACAGGTGTTCACTGGTCAGTACCTTTTAAAAAAAACCTAAATTCTGATGCCATCTTTCCTCTCATGCACTGTATAGAATTGTACATAGATTTTTATATGTATGATATTACAGCAGTGAAAATATCACTGATGCAGGTTTTATTCCCAGACCATTGAGTGTATTTAGATCTGTCATGCTCATAAAAGCTCATGTTTATTGAAGAGGGTTATTAAATTTACTGTAAGATTTCATAAAGACCCTTTTAGGTGACAAATGCAGGTAGAATGGCTCGGGTGGATGCTTTATAAAGCTTTTACGAGCAAAAAAAAAATTCTAAATGCAAATGTCTTATGAGGAAAGTAAGAGCAATTTATTTTTCTCATTAGGCACCAGACGCTTGGCTAAGGTGGAGATGACAAGTTTTGAGACACCGAATCAGAGCTGGCTTTCTGGTCCTGAGAATAGGCTACCTTATGCAGCTCCACAGATTAAATATCCCTTCTAGGGCTCAGTCACATTGGTAAGGCCAGATACAGGAGGGCATCAATTTGGTCCTGCATCTGTTTGAGGATGGGGTTTTAGGACACTTGATTAGCAGAATATCACAACATGGTATAGAATACGGTTGATAATTAAGGATGTAGTTCCTAGCTCTCATCCAACTGCTGAGATAAGAGTACGTCATGCTGTTTCCTTTCATTGAAATGCAGGGCCAGAGCTCATAGCTCTTGATTTGGAATGATGCCAAAGAGACATTTCAATATTTGAGCTATATGCATCATTATTAATTATGATGATGATGATGCTCTTTCAATAGCCAAAGCCCTCTGCAATGATTTTTTATTAGCAGTCTTCCCAACACCTGGGTTGGGGTGAGTAAAATTACTTGCTCCCTATTGCAAATGTGGACATTGTGATATATGTGTGTATATATGCATGTATATACACATACATTTGTATTGCTCCTAAGAATCTTATTGCTGATTTGTCCTCTTTTCTTGGGTGCATGGATATGTGTTTGAGAGAAAGAGAGAGAGAGATGCAGAGAAAGACAGAGAGAAATACAGAGATACAGAGAGAGACAGAGACAGAGACAGACAGAGAGACAGAGAAAGAGAGAGAAAGAGAGAGAGAGAGAGAAAAAGAGAGACCGATACAGAGACAGAGACAGAGGCAGAGAGACAGAAAGAGAGAGATAGGTAGAGAGAGAGAAATATATATATATGGAAGAGAGAGAGAGAGAGAGAGAGAGAGAGAGAGAGAATGAATTATAGATCAATGTTTCATTGATTAGAAGAACTCCTAATGTGGAAGCTATCTATTGATATAAGATTGGCAACTCCTTTGTAATTTTGACTATTAGAGATCTTCTTGGGTACTGAGAATTTTAAGTCACTGGCTTGAGATCACATTGACAGCTCATGTCAGAGACAAGACTTAAACCTCAGTCTTCCCCCTAAGCCACACTCTACAGAGAGACTTAAATGATTTATTTTGAGTCATATAATGTTATTGAATCAGATGATAATAAAATTCACATTCCTTGTGATATCATCACATTTTAGCATATCTTATAACACCATATAATACCTTTCACATTGTTAGATTTCAGATATTGGTCCTATTTATTTTTGTTTTTTAAATGCCAGTAAACAGTTGAGAGAGGTGTAAGCTTACCCCAAATAATTTCATTGTTGGCATAATAGTCACATGCTTTGATTTAATTAATGTTAATTGGAATAGGACACTGGTTAATGGTTAAGTGGGATATATTGTTTATTTAAGACTTAGTGATAAATCACTGCATTATAATAATGGGAGCATATGTCTCCAACAGCTTTCCAGAAAAAAGGTGTGATATTCTCAACACAAACTAGTGGACCAAAGAGATAGTGAAGATTTATTTCCTTTCTGTTGGCAGAAATAGATTTCTTTCTTTAGTGTATTAATGATGATGCATTAAAAATGTTTACACAATAGCATAACTTGAAATTATAAAGTGAATGTACTATAATTAAAATGCCTACAAGCCCTGAAGGGCCATGAATATCAGCTTTAGTATTAGTGAGACAGATTATTCACATAGATGCTAGTAATGTCTCATATATTAGGGAGATTTGGCAATTGTGGCACCATGTTCAGTGTAGTGGTCCTAGAGATTTGAATGCTACTCCAGAGGGGAAAACTTCTTATTTATTATGCTCTGTAGGGGGTTTACAAACTATAGCCCTTAAGCCAGATTTGACCTACAGCATGTTTTCCTATGGATCTATAAGCTATGAATGACTTTTACATTTTTAAATACAATAAAGTATTATCTTAAAGCGTAAAAACTATTTTTAGCTTTGAGTCATGTCAAAATAGGTGGCAAGCTGCATTTGACTTGTGGGCTGTAGTTTCTTGATCCTTACTCTGTATTACTGTTAAATATGTCTGATATCTGATGAGTTTAGATCTGATCTTTTATGCCCTTCTACAATTCCACTTCATCTAGTAAGATTGGCTACCTAAATTTCTCCTGAAAACATCTGGGGAAGTTGTTCTTAAAATTGTTCCTTAATAATCATGCAATTTCTATCATGGCACTGATAAAAGGCTTTGTTCAACCCAGAAGCAGAAATGTTTTGATTCGGCAAAAAAATTTCCATATGACTATAAGGCTTTTGTTGAGTATACGACATTATGATCAACTATAGTCTATGCTGAGCATTCTATTCAAAAATGGAAGGATAATCAAACTAGCAAAAATGATTTTTATAAAAAGTGAGGGATCATGTGTCTATCTGGAGAAGCTTTATCATAGGTCATAGATTTATAGTCCTTAGGGACCTTAGACAAATCTAGATATTAGATCACAGAATTACAGCTTTAAAGCTTGAAAAGATTTAAGGTCCTAGATGGTACATATACTAGTCACACAGATCTTATGTTCAGGTCTTAAATTTTTTAATGTTAATTTTAATTGTTTTATACTTGGCAAATATCATCAAACATGAATTATATATATACATATATATATATATATATGAAACAAAAAATAATTGTACATAGACCCAACAAAATTATTATGTACAGCAAAATTCCAACTTGGATGTATCTATCTCAATCTCCATTTCTTTTCTGTCCATTTAAAAATACTGTAATGACCCCTCTTTTTTTGCTTTTCCTCTCTTTTTTTGCATATTTATTACTAATCTTCCTCTTCTTTCTGAATCTCTTCCAAAACAACCTACCCACCCTTCCCTTGTAATGAACAAGCATATTGAAAAGAAAACAAACCACCGAATTGACCATATATGAAAATATGTATCTTATTCTCTCCCTCAGATCTCTAACTCCTCTGTCAGATAGAATCCAGACCATCTTATTCCATGTCTATATCATATCCACTATACCACACTGCTCCTCATTTGATATAAGAGAACACTGAAAAACAGAAGGGTAAAGGCACATAGTGTCACTAGTGGATGGTTGATGGGACTGGGAATTACACCAGGTGCCAACATGTTTTGGTAAATGATTTGGAAGTATGCAAGAGAAATTTCTAAATTGTATTTATTCTTAAACTCAGAAATTCTCTTTGATGTAAATCCTCTAGAGGTCAAAGATGAAAAGAAATAAAACACTGTACACCCTAACAGCAACTTGGGGGTGATGATCAACCTTTATGGGCTTGCTCATTCCATCAGTGCAAGCAACCAGGGACAATTTTGGGCTATCTGCAATGGAGAATGCCATCTATATCCAGAGAAAGAATTATGAACTTTGAACAAAGACCAAAGACTATTACCTTCAAATGAGAAAAAAAGCCTGTTATCTTATTATATAATTTTACTATCTCATACTTTATTTTTCTTTCTTAAGGATATGATTTCTCTGTCATCACATTCAACTGAGATCTATATATAATATTGAAACAATGTAAAGACTAACAGAATGCCTTCTGTGGGGGTGGGGGGAGGGAAGCAAGAATGGGGGAAAACTGTAAAACTCAAAATAAATAAAATATTTCTAAAAAAAGATGAAAAGAAATGCCCTTTATATGTTAAAAAATTCATAGCAGAATTTCAGAAAAGAACTGAAAACTCATCAAATAGAAAATGGTAGAATGTAATTATTGCTAAGAGTCTAAGACTTGGGGTCAGGAATATCTGCTTTTAATTCCTGTGTCAAATCCTATCTACTTGTTTTTTTGTTTTTTTTTTTGCAGGGTAATGGGGTTAAATGACTTGCATCACACAGCTAGGTAATTATTAAGCATCTGAGGCTGGATTTGAACTCAGGTCCACCTGACTCCTAGGCTGGTGCTCTATCCACTGTACTACCTAGCTGCCCCCCTGTGTCAAATCCTTACAAGCTTTGTAACCCTGAGGAAATCACTCAATTTCTTTGGGCTCAGTTTCCTTATTTATAAAATGCAGATAATAATAATCCCTATTTGAAAGTATCAAATGAATTAATATATGTAAAGCACTTAGCAAACATTAAAGCATTAAGTAAAGACTTATTATTATTTTTATCAGTATTATCATTATGTAAGAAATAATGAATGTGAAGAAATCAGAGAAAAGTGGGAGGATTTGTAAGGGGCTGCTAGGTGGGACAGTGGATAGAGTGATAGGTCTGGATTCAAGTCTGAATTATTGCTGGTAGGTCTGCCTACTTCAAGTCTTTACCTACTCTAATCTATTATCCATTCAGTCACTAAAATGATTTTCCTAAAATGGTACTCTTTTTCCCTCATCTTCCCTCAATAAACTCCAGTAGCTCCCTATTATCTCTAAGATTAAATACCAATTGCTTTCTGGTATTTAAATTCTTCATGACTTAGGTCCCTCTTAGCTTTCAGGTACACCTGCTCTGGCTGTTCCATGAACAAGTTCACTCCATTTCTTGGCTCTGGGCATTCTCTCTGGCTATTACACATGCCTTAAATGTTCTTCCTCCTCTTGGACATCTGATCTTCCTGGCTTCCTTTAAGTTCTAGCTAAAATCCTACCTTCTACAGGAAACCTTTCCCAACCACAAAAGTCCAGTGCTTGCCCTCTTTTAATTATTTCCTAATTATCCTATTTTTCACTTGATGTTTGTGTGTGTGTGTGTGTGTGTGTGTGTGTGTGTGTGTGTGTGTGTGCTTTCTCTCCTATTAGATTGTAAGGTCCTTGAAGGCAAAGACTATCTTGTGGTTCATTTTTGTATTTCCAGTGCTTAGTACAACAGTGTCTGGCACATAGTAGATGCTTAATAAATGTTTATTGAATTATTGAATTTGACTTCAAATCCAGTCTTAAACATGTTATAGCCATCTGACTGGGCAAGTCACTGTACTTTCTATAACAGTATTTTACTGCTTCCCAGGATTAAACGAGATAATATTTATTATATTGTTTGGCAATACTAAGTGCTTAATGAATGCTTGCTTAACAAAATAAAACAAAATTTTAAAAAATGGGCAGATTTGTATTAACTGATTCAGATTGAAGGAAATAACTCCATAAGAGCAACATACAAAGTGATTACTGTAATATAATTAAGAAGAATACCAAAAGGAATTTGAATTATGAGGAATTATAACCTCCAGTCCTAGAAATAAACTAATGAAACATTCCCTTCTCCTTTTGGGCAGAGAAGTGGGAGACTACTGGGCAGTCTTTTCAGAGGTAGCCATTGTATCAGTTATATTTTCATAACCATTTTTTTATTATAAAAGAGGCCTTAGTGGAAGGAAAAATACCAAGAAATGATTTCAGAATTAAGAAAAATCCTTAAAGGAACCTATGAAAATAATGTAAAATAAAAAAGATGCTAGTATCAAAATTCCCAACCTTCCTCACATCAAAATGCTTATATTTAAGTTTTCTCATAGAGTTCACATTGTTTGATGTAGTTTAATTTTTCAGATTTTCATTTGAACTTTACCTTAAATTTTGTATAACTTTCTATGAAGAAACCAGTCACTCTTGAGTTTCTCTTCAGAGCTGTTTTCATGGGCATGGTGGGAAACATTGAGATCTAATCTTAAAATTAACTCTCTCTATATGAGTGTTTCCAACTGTACTTAATTACTTGGATACAATCTTTTCCTCTCTGCTCAATTTGGATGGCTTATTCTTAGGCAACAAAATAAAAAAAGAAACATTAGATCAAATAATGCAGCACCTTTAGGAATCTTAGGGTTGTCCCATAACCCTGTATAAATGGGATTGATCAGAATTTTATTGATCTGTCTTATTGGGATTCATAATTGTTCTGCATTTCTAAGTGGGAGTCAAAGAAGTAGAAGGACAAATAGCATCGGGAAAAAAATGAATTGGAAATCAGGAGACCTGTATTCAAATATATTATCTTGACCTTGAGCAAATTACTAAAACTCTTTGGGTCTCAGTTTCTTAATGATAAGATGAGGGAGTTGGAGCAAATGGCATAGAAGCTTCCTTATGGCCCTAAATGTAAGAGTCTGTGATTCAGATGCTTTATGTCTGTGTGATGTTAAGCAAGAAACTTAAGATTTCTGGGCCTTCACTTTCTTAGCTTTAAAATAAAGGAGAGAGGGTTAGGAAAAAGATGGTCCCTGAAGTCTTTTTTCAGCTCTAGGACTATGATGTTTACTTTTATTATATAAACAGGTCACATATAATAAGAGCTCCTGTGGACCAGTAGAGCCTTGGGGGGAAAAACAGAACAAAATCAAACCTTAGGTTTAGGAGTCACCTGATTATTCAGTGTAATCTCTCAGGTACTTCTCCTCCTGGATGCTGATATAGTTTTCCATATGGTATAAAATAAACTTAGACATAAAAGTATTCTTTTAATTCAAAAGAGCCCATATCTCAGGCAGAGAAATCTACATTGTTACTTATGTGCAAATGATACAGAAATGACATCCACTGGACAAAATCATTGAATTTCTTCACTGTTATTTATCTTGGGTAAATCCAGAAGTGACTGTGAGACTCAACCCACAAATCATCTCTTTAAATCATCAAGTTGGACTAAACAACAGTTTATTTGGAAAAAAGTCTACTCAAAGCAATGAAGTCAAATGGGACCTGAAATACCAAGCTACCCAGACAGTTGGATAATCAAAATCAGATAGGTGAAATGTCTGTGACCTCAACCTCAGACAGGCCCCAACTCATGGGGTCGAGAGAAGACCAAGCAAGTTGTAAATGTGACATGTTTAGTCTACTGGGGCCCAGGTACATATGACTATTCAAAGCCTCTGGCTATGGAACCCTTGAAATGGTGAGACGTTACATACAGTATGGCAGAACTTGTTTCAAAGACAGTTTATTCTTCCTAAAGGAGATGTGCCCCAGAAAGAAATAAAACCATTAATTTGATAGAAATATCTAATTCCAGTTAAGCTGAAGCTAATAACTGGGATTTATATTACTTCACATATATTACCCAATTTGAACTTCACAGCAATCCTGTGAGGAAAATACTACAGAAATAATTAATCCCATTTTACAGAAGAGAAAACTGAGGCTCAGCAAAATTATGGGGTTTGCCTATCATGGTCATACAGCCAGCGAATGCTTTAATTGTTGTTGTCTTGGCTTCAATTCTAGCCACATTTTGGTGCTAGCACCAGGAGAATTCTGGTTATTGTAACACATACATACACTGTTTGCAAAACAAAATGCTTATTTGATAACAACTGGGCAAATTCCTTCAAATCACTAGTTACTGATTGATTATAAATCAGTTTTTTTTTTTTTAAAATATAATCTTCCCTTTGACAAATTCAACTCACAGTTTCCCAAATTTGGTGAATTGTTTTCCTGCCCTCCTTTCCAGCTTTGAAATTGAAACTATAAATGATATATACTTATTAAAAATAGACTGCTATTTGGACAGCAAATGATATTTTTAAATGTGTTGTCTAGATTTATGTTAATTCTGTATAAGCTTCCTTCTGCTCTATGTAGTCATCTTTACACAATATTCTCCTCCCTTGTTCAATCTCTTTTAAAAAATTGTCAGCCTTTGATCTGCTTTCAAAGTTCAGCTCTGCTACCTACCACTTGTGTAAGTTGGACAATTTACTTAATCTCTTTGGCCCTGACTTTTCTCAATTTTTAAAATGAAGGAGTTCTAATCATTAAGCTCTAAAGCCCCTTTCATCTCTGTCTCATGCCTTCATATCTTCAATATCTAGTGTCCACAAGGGCTCCTCCTCTCCCTGTCTCTGGTTGGCTGGTTTGAGACAGTTGATAAAGTATCATAATGAAATCAAACAATTGTTGAATGATCTCTGGTCCTTATTAACAACTCAAACAGTGAGTGACATTGATAGAAATAAGGAGCAGATACGAATTACTCCCTTGTACTTCATATCTCCTATAACTATTATCAGGGCATCATTAATAAAACTTTTTTTCATTTATTTCTCCCTTTTGTATAGACTCCTCCTCCATTCTTTTAACTTAACCACAAAATTCCTCTATGTCTCAGTCGTCTGCAAAAAGGAAATTGGGGATTTTAGGAGGCTGCAAGCTCAACGTGAGTCAATGGTTTATTGATGACAATCTAGAAAGCTATTGACCTTAAAAAAGTATTGTATAGGAGAAGGGAGGAATTATTCTTATGGTCCTTTTTTTTTTGGTCAGACCACATCCAGAGCTCAGATATCTGTAATATCTGTTTAACCTTGGCTGCCACATTTTAGAAAGGACATGAATAGCTTGGAGAGTGCCTAGAGGAGGAGCCTGGAGTTCATGATGTATAAATACTGGTGGAAGGAACTGGGAAGTTATTAGCCTGGAGAAGAGAAGATGGGTGGGGGGAAATGGAATATAGGACATGAGACTGTGAAAGCCATCTTTAAATATTTGAATAATTATCACACGGTATTATTAGACTTGTTTTGCTTGGCTCCATAGGGCAGAACTAGGGATAATAGACATATTATTGGGGGGGGGGGCAGAATAAGGTTTGTATTAAAAAAAGCTCTTTAACAAATAGACTTACCTAGAAGTAGAATGTTCTGCTTTGATCGGAGTGAGTTCTTTGTCACTTGAGGCCTGTAAGTTAAGACTGGCTGATTGACCAATCAATGAATAAAATTAAAAGGACATTCTTGTTCTAGTCCCATGTTAGGTTAGACTGTGAAATATTTTCCAATTCTGAACCTTTAAGTAAACAATTTTAATCCTATTTAATGAATAGAGATACTGAGGCACACAATTGCCCATGAATTGAATCCTGGCTCCACTCAGCCTAAATTCCCATTCTAGTAGATGACAACCCATCTCTATTTTTTTGCACCTTGCTGCTAGCAAAAAAAAGTGGACTGTGGTTTGTGATTGGTGTGTATGTGTTTGTGTGTGTACACAACTGTGTGAATATATATACATATATTTATATAGATACATATCCCTTCTTACTTTTTGTTATTTGCTTGTTGTGCACAGACAACTTGCCCATCAAGATCATTTTCCAAAGCTGATTGCATTAGAGTGCTCAGACCGGCAGGACCTAGGTAGGTGGGCAGTGGTGCTAAGAGCTATAATTATTCTTAATGGGAAAATAGGAACATAATGACTGGAATGATCATGTATTTGTAATGTACAAGTTTCAAAGCACAATGAAGTCATTAAGCATTCTACAAACATGCCATCAAAAGAAGAATGTAAAAGGAAAAGTAGCAGAATAAATTTGGGGAGGAACAACTACAAATTTAAGGGACTTATGTTTTCTCCTATTTTTTTTTTAATGGTGAATTTTTAAAAGGATAACTCTAGTGCAATGGAAACAAACCTGCTTTTGGAGTAAGAGCAAATATCTTAGAATCCTGACTCTGCCCCACACTGTGTGCCAAGTCTCTTTCTTCCTTAGTTTCCTCATCTTTAATGAGGCAGATTGGAATAAATGGCCTCTAAGGTTCCTTCCAATTCTAAATCTAATGTCCTTTCAGCTTTGCAATAGTTCTGGTCTCAAGAGCAATTAACTGTTTATATGTTAAGTCATTTGATTACATGCTAAATTAATATATTAATAAATAATTATCAATCTAATTTTTATGATTTAATTATAAATATTTGCTGTAGAACATATTTCAAAGTTGTTTTGTTTGAAAAACTGTATGTGATCATAAAATATGTGTTCACTTTAAGGAGTTTATCAAAGTTATAGTGTGGTGTGTTTACCTAATAGGTGGTTAAAAATGCTTATTGAATGAATGAATAATATCTTGCATTTGTGTCCTGACATATGACGTTAAAGACAACTAGGTGGCAGTTTCTTCTCTGGACCTGGACAAAGCAGACTTTAGGCAATTGGTGTGATGATGGGCAAGTTACTTAACCACTCTTTCTAGAAGTACATCTAGAACCCTGGTCATGTGTGATACACTCCACACTGTATTGCCTCTTAAATAGTTAGGGCAGATTTGATGACTAATATTTGGTGAGACCATGCTGAATTTTGAATAGTTTTGAAGAGAGTATCAGGATAAGAAGATTTACTGTTCAATTCAATTCAATAAGCATTTATTCAGCCTAACAATTATTAAGCGCCTACTCTTTGCTGGGCTGTTGTTGCTGGTCTTTTGTTTTTGAAGAAGATCAATGACATCACTTTGTCTCTTCCAGAATCTAGTGGCAAGACTAAAGTCAAGACAACTGGAGATGGCCAGGGATGCACTGGATGACCTTGGTTCTTTGATGGCTGACAAAGCTCTAAGTACACCAAAGGCCCCTCTTCAGCTTCCTCCATGGCACTTGGAACAAATGTTCTGATCTGCCCATTCTCCTGGGGGAGTCTTTGCATACTTTGTGACTCAAGGATGGGGTTACCCTCAACCTGCCTTAGTCCATTTGCTTGTGCAGGCACTGTACTTAGCTATTAGAAAATCTATCTTTCAAAAACAGGGTCCAATGATACCATTTGTACCATGCAATATATAGTAATCAGGTAAAAAGCAGGGAGCAATGTAATACTTTTTGACAAAAGACAATTTTTCTGAAGGCTTTACAGGTTAAAAAGACAGGTAAGAAGCAACTGGATTCTATCTTCCCAGAAAATAATTGGGGAAACTCACTGAACAATTAAAACACTTTAGCTTTTGAAAACAATTCAATGCAACGATTATAACCAAAATGGTTTATCTTTCTTTTGGAATGCATAGGTAGCTATCTTTGATGCTGAAACCAAAATGTTGTTGAAAAGTTTGCAGAATTTTGTCATATGATTTATTCATACTGCAACCTCCTAGCTTCTATACAACTGTAGAGCCTGGACTGTGATCTTGTCAGCTGTCACAGACTAAGCAGCTTCAGGCCTCATCAGAGTTTTCAGGGGAGAGCTAGAAGGCCACCGGAGATGTTAGCTGAAATGCTATTGGTAGACCAGGAGGTGGCAGCCTTCCCTCTGTGTTAATGCCATCTAGCTCCCTTGTGAGATGCTCGGGGGGAATGAATGGTAGCAAAGAATTCTCTTTCAAGGGTCTTGATTTTATTTTTTTCAAGATGACCACGCCCCTCCCTCCCCACACATCCTCTTTGAGCGGATATTGTGTGGAATGGTGATCAGGAAAGAAGGATACGGTATTCAAACCTTCCTCCCAACCAAATTGGATGATTCCACTTTGGCTCCTAAATTAATTTGGATCCAGTGCTTCTCTGTTGTTTAAAGTCATATTATAGTGTGTTCCAGCTGCTTCACAGATGTGGTATGGAACTCGAGAGGAGGTTTCATTCCACTGATGGGTGTTCTGTTTATTTTTACCTTTAGTTTATAAAATGTGTCGGGCTTCTTTGGAAACAGAGCAGCCAACTCATACATTGCATGTCTTTTTTTTCTCTTGTATTTGAAAATGAAGATGCCAACAGCCATCTCCATCTGTGTGTAGAGCAATAAGGAGGGATGAGGGAGCAATAGCTCCTTCTACATTGTGCACCTGTAAAGGCTGCCCTTTGGTTTATGACTGCAACCAAGGTCCTCAGAGTTTAGTAGACTGTGCTTTGCTGCTTATCATCACTGGCTGAGGTCCAGATGTCTTATTTTTCACAGGAAGAGCTAGCCCATACCTGAATGATCAACTGCAGGCTAGTCAATCTAGACACATGCATTTATTAAGCACCTACTGTATTTCAGAGATTATGTTAATTACTAGATATAGGGAAGCAAAAATCAAACAGTTCTCTCACCTAGATATATGTATGTATGTATGCATGTATACATATATCATACATACATACATATATCTAGGTGAGCATATATATATGTATATATATATATATATATATATATATATATGACACACAAATTAAATACAATGTAACTTGGGAAGGGAAGTTAATAATAGCAGCTGAAGGAGACCAGAAAAGGTCCCCTGCAATTAGTGCCACTTAAGCTAAGATTTGGAAAAAAGGCAATAATTTCAAGAGTTAGAGGTGATGTGAGAAGACAATCTGATTTTTAAAAAAGCTTTATTATTTCTAATATAACTTTGAATGTGTCTGTGTTAGCAAGTATTTTGACTGAATTTGCTAGTTATGATCTGTTAAAGGAACTTAATATTTATTTAGTATCTACTATGTGTCAGCCCTTGGGTTGGCATTCAGATACAAAACCAAAAGTGAACCAGTCCCCAACCTCCAGGGAGCGGTCAGGGGAGGGAATAAGTATTCATATGACGACTATGTCCCACTAAGGTGGAACTTTACAAGTATTAATTCATTTGATTCTCACAACAAATCTGAGATAGATGCTTTTATTATCCCCATTTTACTAATAGGGAAACTGAGGCAGATGGTGGTTAAGTGACTTGCCCAATTAGTGTCTGAAGCTGGTTTTGACCTCAGGTGGTCATATCTTCAGTCAAAGAACTCTATTTTCTGCACCAGCTAACTTCTCAAGGAGCTTACATTCAAATGGAGAAGACACTTACATGACTAAATATATAAAGAGAAGTAGGAAAGGCTTCATGTAGGAAGATGGTGCTTGATCTGAGTCTCATCAAATGAGAGAATATAGAGAGGAAAAGAGAAAGGGTCTCAGAATAGTTTTGGAGATACATCTACTGTGGGGATGGCATAAATGAAAACTCAGCAAAAAAGAATGAGAAGAAGCAATCAATTAGGTGGGAAACAAAGAGGAAAGTATTGTTATGATAACCTAAAGAGGAGAGAGTATCCAAGATGAAGAGGTAAACAGTATCAAATGACATAGAAAGGTCAAGAAAGATGAGGATTGAGAAAAAGTCATTAGATTTATTATCTAAAAGATAATCAGTCAATTTGAAGAGAGTGGTTTCAGTTGAATTATGAGGTCATCAAGCTGATATCTAAGGGTTAAGAAGAGTGAGAGAAGAGGAAGCAGAGTCACCACATTTAGATGATTTCTTGAGTTTGAGAAAGGGAGAGAGAAAATATAGTAAAATCTATTAAGGGCTTTTTTTTTTAAATAAAGGGAGACTTGGATATATATTTGTAAACATCAGGGAAGATTAGAGTAGTTAAGACAATGTTGAAAACTGGAATGGGAGGAGGGAATAAAACTGGGGGATTGTGGAGAAAGCAGGATGGATGGGCTTCGGACTCCAGGTGTGAGGTTGGATCTTGTTAAGGACAAGGGCTGCCATTTTATTCAAGACTGAAGTAAAGAAGAAAATAGTATCTTTTTGAAATGAGAAGGGGAGAAGAGGGAGTTTGTGGCCAGTCACTTTGCTGCTATTGTTTTGTGGTTACTTGTTTTTTGTGGTTATTTTACCTTGATTCAAATTATGTTTCAGTTCTCTTTTAAAAAAAAGTTTATGGTGATACTGTGTCTTTTTATCTGTTGGCTGTGTATGATTCTTTGTGACCCCATTTAGGGTTTTCTTGGCAAAGATACTGGAGTGATTTGTAATTCTCCAGCTCATTTTGCAGTTGAAGAAACTGAGGCATATAGGGTTACATGACTTGACCAGGGTCACACAGTTAGAAAGTATCTGAGATCAAATTTGAACTGAAGAAGATGAGTTTTCCTGACTCCAGGTCTGGTACTCTAGTCACTTCCCCCTATGTAGGTATTTATATTTATTCATATATCTTCCTCTCTTTAAATGTATATGTACTATTTGTACACTGTATTTTATAGGTTATAGGCATTATTTAAAAAAAAATCCAGTGATGGTCACTTTCAAACTCTCCCACTTCATCAACCTGATTTTGAGAAACCAAGCAAAAGTAAATTACTTTTTAAATGAAATCTAGTTCTTTGCCTAAGTGACTTATAATAGTTTTCTTTTGTACTATATTTTATAGCTGTGCAGAAATTACTTGAGAGATGCATTTTTGAATGAGAAGCACAGCATTGCTAGGTTGGTGATGTTTTCATATTGGTCTCTCCTCTTATTAGAAACTAGGCTGCAACAACCAGAAGATAACATATTAAATGGCACCTGTAAACTAATAGCTTTTAAATTCAGAAAAAAAGTGACTCCAAGGATGTATTCCATTCATTCAGTTTTTAATGCCTTTGTAAGCATCCTCTCCATTAGAAGGGCCAGGACCTTCTCAGTCCAATCTTTAATAGGACTGGTGTGCACATTGATTCTGAAGGCATTAAGAGAATGGATTATTTACTCTTAGTTAAAGATGCTTGAAGCTGTTTATTATCTTTGTCAGAGTCAGTGGTGGAAAGGAAAGGTTTTAATCCAAGTTCTTAATTCTTTTCTTGATGTTGCTTTTTCTATGATTCCAAATTTTTTGAAAAATTCAGATTTTTGAAAGTTCAGTAAAGTTCACTTAGCCACTGTAGATTTCCTTTCATTCCCTCATTTTTCTGTGGCCCTTGACATATATTGCAGACTTTTGGCAGAAATCTACTGTTGGGTATTTAATTCCAGCAGTACTTTTTCCTCAATACAATCCAATAGAGAATTTATTAAATACCTCCTATGGGGAAATCACTGTGCTAAGTGCTAGGGATATGCAAAGCTGTACCAAAGCAACAGTCTATCTACTAAATATCTTACATTCTACTGAGGTTTCAATATATAATAAATAAATAAATAAATACACCTACCATCATTTGAAGAGGGAGAGACAACACTAATAGCTCTAAAGACTGGGGATAGATCATCAAAGGCTTCCTGAAGGAGGTGGCACCAACCTTGAGCCCTGAAGCAAGGGGTGGAAGTCAGGTGGGAACATATAGTTCAGGTATGAGTGACAGTTTTTAAAAGGGCAAGAAGATGAGAAATTGCATTCTAAATTAAGAGACTATCTAGTAATTGATTTGGAATGAACTGAAATACAGAGTGCTTGCAAGAGAATAATGGAAAACAAATATGGAAAGGAAGGCAAGACTCAGATAGTAAAAAGCTTTAAATGACAGCCTGCAAAATTTGTGTTTTGTTTTTTTTCTCCAGTCAGTAAGGGAGTGACTGGAGGTTTTTGAATCACAGAGTGATGTGGTTTATACAACTTACTGGCATTTGAGTGGAAGAGGGATTGAAGGGAGAAAGCTAGAAGCTGAGAGTCCTGATTGGCTGCAATTAAGAGGCAAGAATCTAAGTGAAAGACAAAGAGAACTGTATGAATGGAGGGAAGGGGATGGATGAAGATATGCTATGAAAGTAGACTTTATAAGACTGGGTAATTGATTGAATTTGGAATGTGAGAGAAAAGAAAGAATGGAGACTCAGAATTTGAGAGTTGCAAGGGGCCTCTGTAGTCTTGAATGACTGATTACTGGATACCTGGAAAGCTGATGATACCCTCTGTACTTTTTGTAATCAGGAAAATACACATGAACAAAGATAGCAATTTATACATCATTTTTACTCCATGGTTGGGATCATTGCAAATGGGAATAGCTAAGAAATCCATTCTGCCTTCCCTTCTCTCCCCCTTGCCCCCCAAAACAAGATTAATGCCATTATATAGAAAAATAATGTTAGATTAATGCTATTAAATAGAAAAATAATGTTAACTCACAAATAGTTATGAAGTACTTTATAACCATTATCTTATTTGATTAGGGCAGCTAGACAGCACAGTACCAGGCTTAAAATCAGGAAGACTCATTTTTATGAGTTCAAATCCAACTTCAGACACTTACTAGTGTGGACCCTGGGTAAGTCTCTGAACCCTGTTTGCCTCAGTTTCCTCATCTGTAAAAAATAAATGGAGAAGAAAATGGCAAACCATTATAGAATCTTTGCCAAGAAAATTCCAAATGGGGTCACAAAAAGTTGGATCAGATTGAACAAAACAATCTTATTTGATTAACAAAGCTATACTGTGTAGTAGGTCTTACTAAGTGGTCTTATTCCCATTTTTTTTTCAGATGAGGAAACATGCTCAGATTGGGAAGTTTAGTTACCTCAAGTCACAGAACAAAGGAAATGACAAAGTCAGGACATCTGATTCCAAATCTCATGAATTTTCCAATGTTCCACAAAGTCCAAGGATAATAAAGCAATAATTATGTGATTTATTGGAAATTCGGTTTTTGTATCATGTGGTGATGATAGAGAAATTCTATGTAGTTCTTTAAATTTTTTTTTATTTTTGCAAGGCAAGGGGGTTAAAGGAATTGCCCATGGCCACATAGTTAAGTAAGTATCAAGTGTCTGAGGCTGGACTTGAACTCAGGACCTCTTGACTTGAGGGTCTAGGCTCTATCCACTGTGCCACCTAGCTACCTACCCCCCTATATAGTTCTGAATCTGCTAAAGTAGATTTTGAAAGGGCTAAAAAGAAAGTTGATCAGTTAACAGGCATTATTATATACTGGAGATACAAGGGAACTCCAAAGTGCACAAATGCATATAACTATACACATACAAGACATTTCCTGTCGTAAATGGAAGGTGAACTCAAAGGATGGTAAAAGCAGGGAGAAGGACTTGGAAAGAGTTCTTTCATTTATCTAAAAGTTGATTTTTGAGCTGAATCTTGAAGTCTCTGCCTTCCTTACAGCCCATACCACCTAAGCATCTCATTTCAGAAAGGTAGGATCAGCTCTTGAGAAAAGTAGACTTCCCTACTTCCTGTTGGGGGAGTGAGGGGATGGGTTCTTAGAATGTTTTCCCTACTTATGCCTGGGATTTCCACCCTAAAAATTTGTTTTTTCTAAATCTGGTCTTGACTATAAAAGATCAAAATTGAAAGGCAATATTCTGAATTAGAAATTAATTTCTGAATGGGAAAGGTATATGTGAACTGTGGAATAGGAAGAACCTAGTGGGCTGTCTTTTGGGGAATGGCCTACACCCCGGGAGAGAAACTGATGGGAAACAGAGGGGTTGACTTGAGGGGAGAGAGTCCAAGGGAAATGTCCTAATTTCATCTGCCAAGTAGCTTGATTCCCTTTTCCCTTGCAAAGTTTTGGACGGGCTCTTGAGAAGGGCTTGGCTCAATAACTTGATAAGAGAAAAGTTAACAACTCAGCAGCAGAATACTAACCTTTAGTGGGCTTAGAAGGATTTTTTAAAAAAGGAGATACGTTCTCACAATTAAGCCATCTTATTCAATATAAAGTTCACAAGGGCAGAAAGACAAAAAAGCAGCTGCTAATTAAAAATGCAGTCATACAATGGTCCAAGACAATTCCAAAAGACTCACGATGGAAAATACTATGCACATTCACAAGACTTTGCAGTCTGAATGCAGATCAAAGCTTACTAGTTTTATTTTTTGTTTGTTTTTTCTTTCTCATGGTATTTCCTCTTTTGTTCTGATTTTTCTTTCACAAAATGGATAATGTGGAAATGTGTTTAACATGATTGCCCATGTCAAAATAAAAAGAAAGAAAAGAAATAAAGATAGATTTTGACTTTTCCCCAGATACAATGAGCCAATCCCCCAATATCCTTGGATACTGACTGATCCTTCTGGAAGAAGATTTTACTAAGCCCCTCTTCCTCATTTTCCCCCATAATTTCTTCTAACTACAACCCTAATCAGATGGGAGGGGTACATATTTGGGTTCCTAAAAGGAGTCCTTTTTGTTATAGCTAAAGCTATTTAATTGATGTTCATCTTTTTTTCAGTGCTCCTCTTCTCAATCTCTTGCATCCATTTCTTTCTCCTTACTTATATAAGAACTGCTCCAGTTTAAGCCTTCAGCAATAGCTTCATAATTAGTGTTCCTGCCTCTACTCTCCTTCCTCTCCAATCCATCCTCCACATAGCTACAAAATAGTAGTAGTGTTGAGTGGGACCACATTGTTCTCTCCCCCACTCATACATTTTCAGTGGCTCCCTACTGAGTTTAGTAGGAAATGCAAATTCTTCCACAATCTGGGTCCTACCTTAATTTTTAGACCTTCATATTATCATTCCTACTAGACACTGTAGTGTGTTCATGTGTGTGTGTGTTTGTGGATGTAGAGTGTGCCCTTATGGAGAACTCTCATAGGGCAAGCCCTCACAAGAGGTCAGAAGAGAGGATACTGGGATACCCTCTAAGTATCTCTTAACTTTAGAACTGATTGCCCAGCATGGGAGACACTGGCACAGGACCACCGATTTGGCATGCCCTCTTCAGGGAGGGTGCTGTGCTCTATGAGAAAGCAGAATTGAAGCAGTTCAAAAGGAAATATGACATATTTAAGTTTAGAGTAATTACCCCATGCTTTCACATGGACATTCTGTGCCTGATCTGTGGTAGAGCATTCTGAGCTCTATCCTGAGCACTTGATCAGTCACAGTCCAACACAATGTAATTTGTCTCAAACATAGTGATGACATTTTGGTCTTCTTTGAAACAGAAGGACAAGAACCAACCAAGAGTGTGTCTGAACTTAGCTCAATTGGTTCCATCTTATGAGAATGCATGTGTCAATGTCTGGAAGACTCCTTCTCCTCACAGGACTCCTAGGTTTCTTCAGGCTCAGCTGAGTTTACTGTCTTCTATAGAAAGCCTTTCCTAATCTTCCTAGGAGATGGCACTCTCTTCCTAGCTATAATATCTTCTATGTCCTTATTTGTGTAAATTTATATACCTCGTACTAGTGGAAAAATCCTTAACACCAGGGACTTTCATTTTTTTGTCTTTGAATCACTAAGGCTTAGAATAATGCTTTGCACAGTATGTCTTTAACAACTCCATATAGAGACAAAGGACAAATAAATCAAAATAAGGATTAATTCAAGGAATTTCACTTTGGGGTAAGTTATATCCTAATCTTTTATACTTGAGTATTTCACTAAACTTTATTTTTTCAAAATGTAACTCATCATATTCCCTATAAAAACATCTTCTCTTCCTATTGACCACTTCCTTTTCTTATATACTCTCTTCTCCCTGGGTTTCCTGACACTAATTTTTTCTGGTTATTTTATTTGTCTGATTGCTCCTTAGCAGTCTCCTTTGCTGGATTATCAACTATCTTCTACTAATGTGTGTGGGATGGCAAAAGAATTTGTCCTGGACCCTCTTCTATTTTTTTTTCTTTACTTGATGGTGATCCTATGTTTTCAACTGTCTTCTTTTTGCAAATTCCCCCAAATTTAAATTTTAAGTACTTTTCTCACTTTTAGGTTCAAGTTTTGATTCAGTAACTTTCTTCTAGACATCTCTAAGTGGATATCCCTTAGACACTTTGAACCATAGTAAACTAGAAAGATCATTGGCTTTGGAATTTAAGAATCCGGGTAAACATTCCATTTTTACTACCTGAGTAAGATATTTAACTTTTCTGAAATCACTTTCCTCATATATAAAATTAGGTAATTGTGTTAGATGACCTCTTAGTTTCCTTACAGTGCTAGATTCTGTGATCAACAAGCTCAATAGTTGTTCCTTTTATCTCCTCCCCCCACCTCACAAAAAAAAACCCTAAAGAAATTCCATATTTCTTCCTCTTTCTGATATCTCTAATAATGAGAACCCTCAATCTCAGACACTTAGGTTTGTAACTTCTTTGACTCTTCATTCTCTCTTACCTGCTCCCCTTCCCTTCCTTACCCCTCCTCTCCCATATCCCTCCCTACCATGGTACTTTTTGGCAGTCTGGTGAAGTCTACATTAATAATTAGGGGCTAGTAATAGTTAGAGGTTAGTAAAAATAAAGATGTAATCTTTTTCCCCTCCATCTAAGTTCAAAGGTCCTTTGAAATTTGAGACCTTAGTTTGTTGTTCACTCATTCAGTCATGTCCAATATGACCCTGCGGAACATACTGTCAAAGTATGGCAAAGATACTGGTATGGTTTGTCATTTCTTTCTCCATTCAAAGCAACTACAGATAAAGCCTCAAAGAAAAATGTGAATTAAATATTAGACCAACAAAAGAACTCAAAAATATTTTAAAAATCAGAGGGATAGAGAAAAATGGAAAAATAAATGAGAACGATCCAAGAAAACTGTGAACAAAGAATTACTTGGTAAAAAAAAAAAGAGGCACAAAAATGCTAAAGAAAATAATACTTAAAAATAACTAGAATTAGCTAAATTTGTAAAGTCCTTGTTCTAAAAGTTTTCAATTTTGATTTTATAGTAATAGA
This sequence comes from Macrotis lagotis, assembly GCF_037893015.1. Classification (NCBI taxonomy): domain Eukaryota; kingdom Metazoa; phylum Chordata; class Mammalia; order Peramelemorphia; family Peramelidae; genus Macrotis; species Macrotis lagotis. The sequence continues at coordinate 687,012,825 of NC_133658.1, read as the reverse complement.
TACTAAATATTTGAGCCAACTCATTATCTGATCTGGTTATTATTAAAATAAATTTAAATCTGTGCTAAGTCCAATTTTTGTAGGAAATTTTTAGCAGCATATTTCTAAAAGTGACTCAGACCAGAGAAAAACTGCTCTGTGACCACACCCAAAGCACAGAACTACATCAGTTGGTGTTTTGAGCTCCAGACCAATTGTATGAGCTGAGACTTCTGAGCCTTAAGTGGACAATTTTATTTTGCTACTTACTTTTTCCTTTGTGCCTTTTTTCTACAAATCTACTTATTAAAGGAGATTATCCCCCTTTGATTTTGTCAAAGCACCATCCATCTTTTACTTTTTAAAATTTTTTTATCTAAAAATTTTTTTTTCATCTTTCGCTTTTTCTCTTCATATTTTCTCCCCTAATAATTCCCATAGTAAGAAATTCTTGATGAAGTGTTTATCATATCAATTAGTGATTCATTGAGACTTTGTTTTTCAACAGAATCAAATGGGGGAATGAGAGAAATGATTATTAATAACCAATATCTCAGGGTGGCTAGGTGGCTCAGTGAATAGAGCACCGGCTCTGGAGTCAGGAGCACCTGAGTTCAAATCCGACCTCAGACACTTAAAATTACCTAGCTATGGGTGCCTTGCTTAGGCAAACCACTTAACCTCATTGCCTTGCAAAAACTAAAAAAAAAGAACTCTCTCCTTTCAAAGTCCTAATTTTTAGTTCAGTCTTTTGAAGAATCTCCAACCTTACAAGGAATTTAATCTAAAGTGGGAAATTCCATTGTGTTCTACTCAAGCTTGGGTGGAGATAGATTCTTTTGTCTAGATAGTCCAGGGCTGAGGGTGGTCTGAGTATAGAAATAGTTTCTTTGAGTGATGTAATGTTACTCAGCCCCTCATTGAACACTTACTCTTGGAAGGAAATATAAACTGTGAGTCTACTGCCATGATTGTTTTTGATCTAAGAGAGATAGTCAAATGATTATTCTTTTATTATTAAGATGCTAGTCTAATTAGTAAAATGATTAAACTACTTTAAAAAAATCCCCAGAATTGACCAAATTGTAAAAAGGTGTAAAAATTCACTGAAGAGAAGAATGCATTAAAAAGCAGATTTGGGGAAAAAGACATACAAGAATGCTCATTGGAGAAAATAATTCCTTAAAAATTGGAATTAAACAAGTGAAAGCTAATGACATCATGAGAAACCAAGAAAGAATCAAACAAAACCAAAAGAATTAAAAAAAAGAAAATATGAAATATCTCATAGGAAAAACAACTGACCTGAACAATAGATTGAGGAGAGATAATTTGAGAAATACTGGACTACTTGAAAGCCATGAGCAAAAAAAGGGCCTAGAACATAATTCAATGAATTACCAAGGAAAACTGCCTTTCTCTCCTAGAGCAGAGGGTAAAATAGAAAATGAAAAAATCCATTGATTACCTCCTGAAAGAAAGTCCAGAATGAAAACTCCCAGGATATTATTAACAAATTCCAAAACTCTCATTTCAAGCGGAAAAAATTACAGGCAGTCATAAGAAAGAATTTAAATATTGTAGAATCACAGTCATCATTCCACAAGATCTAGCAGCTTTCATGTTAAAGGATCAGAGGGTTTTAAAATATGATATTCTATAAAGCAAAGGAATTCAGACAATAACAAAGAATAACCTATTCAGCAAAATTAAGAATAATTTTTTATAGGAAAAAATGACATTTAATGAATTAACTTTTAAAGAATCCTTGAATTAGTTAAATCCTATCTATTTTGCCATCCCAATATCTTTTTGATATCTTCCCTCCTTTCCACAATCACCACCCTCTACCCACATCATAGCAACATCATCTTTTATCTGAATTATTGTAACAGCTTCTTATGTGGTATTACTTTCTTCATTTTCTTCCCTTTCCAATCCACCCTGTGCCTAGATGTCGAAAAATATGATAACGTGCTCCAAAGTTTTCAGTGTTTCCCATTAAAAGGTAAACTATAAACTTTTTAACTTGGCTTTTAGAGCCCTTCACAACTGGACTCTTCCTTTGTGAACTCTAGACTTCAGTCAAACTTAACCATTAACTGTTTTTTTGGTATTACTGAATACTCTGCTTCCACATGGGTAGGTCATCTACCATGAATCTCTTTGAAATATAAATTTTTCCTTTTTTTTTTTTTTTGTTTTTTTTCTGTGAGGATTGTTAGGCCATTTTCTTTTTTGAGGAGGTCGATCCTTTAAGAAGAACCTGTGGAATTCCAGGGCTTGAAGCAATAAGTATAGTGTTATCTGCATATAGGGCAGTTGGGAAGACCTTGACATCACCATGATTGTTGGGGAGCACCTTAGGTAAATATACCTCTCCCTGTTTTATGCCTTGCTTTATACTTATAATCAAAGGGTGGTTAACCAAAGTTGTCTCCATGGTTACATCTATGAAGGAATCTTTTATTATTTTAACGCTTAGATAGAAGGCACCTGACAGCTTTTAAGACTGACCTTTGTCAAAATACCTTGTCAAATGAATTTTTTAGTATGGATGTACCAAAATACCAAAATATCTTGTCAAATGTATTTTTACATCAAACACAATATAAAGAACCAGATCCTGTGTTCCTTAAACTTACAGTCAATTGTATGCTTATGAAAGCATAATCTCTTATGGAAAAATTTTCTAAGATTCATGTTTCCTTATATTTTCCTCAAAGTTTCTTTTGCTATATGATCTTTCTGTATATAGCTCATTCTCATAAAGATTTTATGTCAAAAATTAAGCTTATGAGTCAGTTGCTTATGTTTTTTAATTATCTTTTTTGGGGGGTATATATTTTTATTTACAATATTTTTTCTTGGTTGGTATCTTCTCTTCTTTGAGATATTTTGACAATTTGCCTTTTCACCTTTTTAAAACAATGTTGTCTTTTTCATAGATTTTGACTGTATGTACTTAATTTGGCCCATATGTTTATATCCTGACAAGGTAGATTGAAGATTGGGGTAATTAGGGTTCAAAGGAGAGTAGTTCTATGAGATTAATAATAAAAATATATCATTATAGAAGTTCTGGTAAATATATTTCATTTCATCTATTTTTGTGCTTCTGATTTTCATTTATTAATGATCTGTGATCAAGTATACTATATTTATGAAATCTAGTTAAATATATGAAATATAGTTTCTCTTTTACTTCATTTTCACTATTTCCTTTTTATAATCTTTGAGAGTAAGATTTAGTAAAATGTTGTCTTGACTTGATTCAAATTACCCATCTTTATGACTCCTGATCCCATTATATCTTATTTGTAACATACATACGATTTAATCAAAATTGATGTTCACAATCATGAATGTGAATCATTGTAGTGTCTTATGAATCATCAAAAATTAAATTAAGTTCAATATGGTTTAATGTCCTTTGTGCTTGATGATTGGTTTTCCAATCAGTAGTTTGGAGTTTGGAGAGTGTTCTTATATTGCAAGTATGGAAGAAAGGAGAGGTTTGAGAACCTGAGAGTCAGAAGTCATCTCTTTAGTATATCCATAATCAAATTACACAAAGTTCCGAAGTCTTAGCCAAGATGGTGACAGGAAGCAATCAAAGGATATCTGTTTGTGTGTGTGTGTGTGTGTGTGTGAATTTGAGAGAGAGAGAGAGAGAGAGAGAGAGAGAGAGAGAGAGAGAGAGAGAGAGAGAGACTTTTCTAGCATGGATGACTGGAAGCAGACCAAGCCTAAGTTTTAGTGCATTTAATAGGAATGCCTTTTAGGCAAGTCCCAAGGGGGAAGAATTGAGGGCTTGTTCCTAGGGATGGCATCTCACCTCAGTTCTCCCCTACCACTCTGCAATCTTGACTCTGTACTGACATTACTACTTTTCCGCATAATTCTATAATAGAGACAAATTCTTTTTCAGTAAGAGAAAAGCTATTCAGTGTAAGGTTTGTATAAAGGAGGTTCTTTAGTTTTTTAAACGTACTGCTTTTCCATAGTGTCACCAAGCAGGCTCTGCCTTCCTTCCCCAAAACTTTGCACAGTGTTTTGATATATACTGCCAACGAGAAACATTTTCTCCATAAACTTTAACAAGTTGTATTATGTTTCTACAGTGGAAACATTTTTGTGTTTAAAAATCAAATCACAGCATAAACTATCTGGGGACCCTGTGTCTAGGATAACAACTTCTTGTCACAAGAAACACGTCAAGGCTCAATTCTAATAAATGATCCATTAGACAGTGGTCATTCATTCATTCACTAAGTATTTATGAAACATCACCTATATGTAATTTTTAGGGCTAGAGGTAGAGAAGAGAAATATAATTAATATAGGGACTTTGATCTTAAAGATTTTATAGTTTAGCAATGGAATTTAGGCATTTATATCTCTATCTCTATCTCTATAGATAATGTAGAAAGATAAATATAAATTACAATATAAGGCATAGGGGACGTTTGCTTTAGGAGGAAGTGTTACTGTAAACTTTGAACAATTATCAAAATGATTGTGCTATGTGTTATTATATTGGAAATTCAATTTTTTTTAACATTTTAACATTTTATTTGTTTTCCAATTATATACAGTATATATCCATCATTCTTTGCAAGGCTCTGAATTCTTCAATTTCTCCCCCCCCTTCCCTGCCCCCCCAACAGAAGGCTGTCTGAAAGTCTCTACATTGTTTCCATGCCATACATTAATGTAAATTGAATGTGTTATAAGAGTAAACATAACCGCCCCCCCCCCCCCAAGAAGATGAGAAACCTCAAGAATAGAGAGAGAGAAAAAAATATATACTTTAGTCTGTGTTCATGTCTCTGTTTCTGGGGTGAGTTGTTTTCTTTATCATATAGCCTAGAGAAGTTGCTTCGATATTTTTCCTGTAGTTGCTATTACTAGCTGTACCTCCACTCTATTTCTCCCCACTCTCATTTATTCTATTTTCTCTCTCCTTTCATCCTGGCCCTGTCCAAAAGTGTGTTGAATCTGAGTACCCTCTCCCTTGATCTTCCCTCTCTTCTATCACCTATTCCCCTATTCCCCCTCCCCCCCCCATTCCCCCTTATTCCATCCCTTTCTTCTCATTTTTCTCTAGGGTAAGATAGATTTCCTCACCCTATTAAGTGTGTATGTTATTTCCTCTCTGAGCCATTTCTGATGAGAATGAAGGCTCACTCATGCCCCTTTACCTACCCCCTTTCAACTGCACTGAAAAAGCTTTTTCTTGACTCTTGTGTGAAATTTCTTAGCTTCTTCTTCTTCATCTCCTTTTCCTTCTTCCCAGAACGTTCCTTTATCACCCATTAACTCCATCTTTTTACTATATTATACCATTATATTCTTGTCCTTCTTATGTCCCGTCTATATATATGTTCCTTCTAACAGCTCTTATAAATGGGAAAATTCATATGAATTATCAATATCTTCTTCCTGTGCAGGCATACAAACAGTTCAATATCATTAAGTTCCTCATAGTTAGTTCTTCTCTTCCACTCCCTCTAATGGTTCACCAGAGTCCTGTGCTTAGAGATTAAACTGTCTGTTCAGTTCTGGTTGTTTCAGTAGGAAAGTTTGAAAGTCACCTGGTTCATTGAAAGTCCATCTTTTCCCCTGAAAAAGGATGTTCAATTTTGCTGGGTAGTTGATTCTCGGTTATAAACAAAGATCTTTTGCCTTCTGGAATACCATATTTCAACCCCTATGAGCCCCTTAATGTAGATGCTGCCAGATCATGTGTAATCCTGATTATGGAGTCTCAGTAGTTGAACTGTTTGTTTCTGACAGCTTTTGGAATTTTCTCTTTGATTTGGGAAGTTTTGGAATTTGGCTATAATATTTCTGGAAGTTTTTCTTTTGGGATCTCTTTCAGGAGGTGACTGGTGAGTTCTCTCAATTTCTATTTTACCCTCTGCTTCTAGGATCTCAGGGCAATTTTGCTGTATTATTTCTTGAAAAATGAGGTCTAGGCTCTTCTCCTGGTCATGGCTTTCAGATAGCTCAATAATTTTTAAATTATATTTCTTCTGGATATGTTTTCAAGGTCAGTTGTTTTTCCAATGAGATATTTCACGTTTTCTTCTAATTTTTGACTTTTTGGGAAGAGTTTTATTTCCTCCTGATTTCTTGCATTTGAAGGAGTCATTTTCTTCAGAGAGTTTTTTTTATCTCCTTTTCTAACTGGCAATTCTGCTTTTTAAGATATTCTTCTCCTCATTTGCCTTTTGTTTTGCTTTTTTTCCATTAGGCCTAAACTGGTTTTTAACATATTATTTTCTTCAGTATTTTTTTGTATATCTTTCACAAGCTTTTGATTTGGGTTTCATGATTTTTCTGTATTGCTCTCATTTCTCCTCCCAATTTTTCCTCCACCTCCTTTAATTGCTTTTCAGAGTCTTTTTTTTGATCTCATTCATAGTCTGAGCCCATTTTCTATTTCTCTTTGTCATCATCTGAGTATGTGTTTTGATCTTCCATGGTACTAAAGTAATTCTCTATGGTCAGATTCTTCTTTTTCTGTTTTTTACTCATTTCCTCAGCCCAAGACAGCACTTCAAAGGCTTTGGAGCTTTTTTGGGGGACACCCCACTAGGACCTTTATTCCTCCAAGTTCTTATGCTCTCTTTTCCATGCTTTGATATGTAGATGACCACAGGCACTACCCTCTGCCCTGGGGCTATAAGGAGGGATCCTGCTAATCTTAGTATGGAAGCCCAAACTGCAGCATCTGAGTGTAGGCAAACAGCAGAGTCCTACCCCAGGGAGAGCTGAGAAATCTCTGCAGTCTTCCCTGACCCCTTACAGTCTCTGGGGGTGCAAGCTGCTTTTTCCAGATTCTCGCCGCAGATTCTGTGGGCTGGTGCTCCTTACTCCACACTCATTCTGGTGTAGCAGAGTTCTCTCACTGCCCCTTCAAGCTGTTGCCTGTGATCTCTAGGCTGGGCTGGGCTGGGTTGCCCTGCAGTCATGGCTTTTTTCCCCAACCCTGGTCCTGGTGAAACACACCTTTCCCACGGAACTTCTAAGTTATCTTGGACTGGGAAAATGTATCACTCAGTCTTTCTGTGGATTTTGCCCCTCTAAATTTTGGCTAGAGTCATCATTTGTTGTTGTTTTTTTTTTTTTTTTGAGTTTAGGGAGAAGGAATTCCTGGGAAATGCTGCCTTCATGCTGCCATCTTGGCTCCACCCCCCCCCCCCCCCATTTCAATTTGACAAGCATTTATTAAGCACCTGCTCTTTGTAATACACTGTGCTAGGCTTTGTGAATGGGGAAAAAATGAAACAGTCATTTTCCTCAAGATTTTTTTCTATTAGGGTGAATGCAGAATATATGTTTACAGGTAAGTAAATATAATTTTTTTGTAAAATAACAATTTTGGATATTTTCTTCTTGAATATTTTATTGATTTTTGATAATTATACTTCGTAAGTGGTATTTATCTTGCCAAGTATAAGAACAATTCTCCAAACTCCATTAATATCTGGATTGTCATTAATCTAGAACTTTCCACTCAGGGGTGTGCTGGTAAATGTTTAACAATCACACACACAAAATGTGCACAAAATACTTCTAAGTTTAATCTATGATATTAAAATTTTCTCCATCATTTTCTTAAATCTAAACAAGCAACAAAACAATAAATCAAGTTATAATATCTAGCCTTTGCCTTTTTTTCCTAGAGTGTAAATTCTTACTTGGAAAATTTAACAATCAGCTCTCATGAACCAATTAGAGTGAACTCCAGCATAGTCCAGCTTTCACATTTCTAATTCAATCTGAATGAAAGTATAGTATGTGAAAAACTTATAGATGATGTAGGTGGCTATAATGAATAACTTTGAGAGGGAAGGCTGCCATGGGGAAGAGGGAGAAGAGGGAGAAAGGGCTGAATGGTATTTTCATTTAGTGTCTTAGTCTTACATTTTTATAGAACAAAACAGAAATGAAAAAAAACAACACAGTTTTATGTGGTACCGAGACCTTCTTTTCTCCATGTAGGAGAATAGATAGTACATTATGGAAAAATGGCTTAGCACCAGGGTAAGAAAGGGGAACTAATTTCGATTCAGAGGACCTGGATTCAATCCAGCTCTGTCAATTAATCTGTTAATAAGTCTTTATTAAGTGTTTACTGTGTCACAGTCTGTTCATGGAAAACAATCTCTTCTTTCATTCCATCTTGGGAGGCAACAAGAACATACATGAATATATACAAAATAAATACAAAAAGAATAGATAAATACAATGTAGTTGAACAAGATGGTTGGAGGGAGGGAACTAGCAAAATATAAAAGGAGTCTAAACTATATCTGGAAGAGAGAAAAACTAAAACATGATTGAGGAGACAGTGTATTTCTGGAATGGAGGATGGATAATGTAAAGGTGGTGATAGCAGGGTAGGGATGGAATAGAATAACAAGTGTGAGTAATAGAGAGAAGGTCTTTTGATTAATCATGGAGTATCAAGGAAAGGGAGTAATGTATAATGAAATTGAAAATAGAGGTAGGAGCAGCTAAACAGAAGAAATTTATGCTTTTAACATAGAAAAAATAAGGATCCACTAATATTTATTAAGTAGAGTAATGATGTGAGGATAGAGTAGATTGGAATCAAGGAGACTGATTAGGAGACCATTGCCTTAGTTTAGAGGGGGATGTTTATTAGCTCTGTGATTAGAGACAAGGGCAGCTAGGTGATCCAATGGATTGAGCAGTCCTTTGGAGTCAGGAAGATGGGAGTTCGAATTTAGCCTTAGACACTGGACACTTACGAGCTATGTGACCTTGGGTAAATCACTTAACCCTGATTACCTCACATCTAGTCCTGATTCATGTCCGGCCACTGGACCCAGATGACTCTGGTGGAGGAAGAGAAGATTAAGTTAATGAATGACTTAGCACAATACCCCCTCACTCAAATCCAATTCATCTTTATGTCATGGCATCACTTCCCTGATGTCATGGTCTTCAAGAATGAAGGATAAAGCTTCAACATCAGAGAAAAGGGGTTGTATATAAGAAATATTGTGGAGGTAGAAATAGCAAGATTTAGAAATTGATTAGACTTGCAGGATGAATGAGAATGAGAAGTTGAGGATAGTGTTGAGTTTACACAAAGTAGTAGATTGGAGGAATGGTGCTACCTTTGACAGAAAAAGTGTGAATTTGTAAGAGAAAGATAATAAGATGTGTGTGTGTGTGTGTGTGTGTGTGTGTGTGTAAGAGAAACAGAGAAACAAAGAGTCACAGACACACAGACACACAGACACACAGACACACACACACACACACACACACACACACACACACACACACACAAACACACAATGAACCCAAAGCAGAGAGACAAAGAAAGAGAAATGAGATGGGAAGGAAAGGGAAAAGAAGGGGAAAAAAGAAAGTGGAAACTTGGAAACCAGAATGTAATGAATGAAGTATGGAGGTGATACCAGGATAAACCTGCACTTCTTGTTTTATATCTAATGTCAGGATATAAATCATGACTTACTGTTTCTTGCTAAAGTTATAAAAACTATAGACAAAATTGATGTATTGTCCTTTGTTGTGAGGAAAAAAATACTTAATTTGATGAATAGAATGTAAGAAAATGTTTAATCTTCCATCATAGGATAATGATTGAGATTCATCCATCTGTTCCACAATAATAATAATTTATCATGAATGTGATATGCTCACAACATTATAATATCATTTGACAGAAATTATTCTCTCCCCTCTGCTCCCAAATATCGGTTCTTTCTAGTTTTCTTTGACATCTTTTTATCTTTAAACTTGGTAAATTGTTCCCAAATTTCTTTTTACCTTTTTTGTCTCTCTCTCTCTCTCTCTTGAATACTTCTCATAGGAATTGAAGAGTAGAAGACAAAGATAAGTAAAGAGTTCAGTTTCCTGCTTTTCTGATTTCTCTTTTTGGAGTCCAGGGATAGTTTGCAATTTCTCTTATGGCCTTCTCTTTAAGCCTTCTCAAAGTTTCCTTAGAAAAATGTTGATGGGGCAGCTAGGTGGCACAGTGGATAAAGCACCAGCCCTGGAGTCAGGAGTACCTGGGTTCAAATACAGTCTCAGACACTTAATAATTACATAGCTGTGTGATCTTGGGCAAGACACAACTCTATTTGCCTTGCAAAAAAACTTAAAAAAAAAAGAAAAATGCTGATGAAGTTTGTTTGTTCCTTTAGCAGGTACTGACCTTCCAGTAAATGGTACTTTGAAATTTATATATATATATATATATAATAATATATATATATATATACATATGTATTATACACACAAACACTTATAAATGTGTGCACACACATAATTTTGAATTCAAAATTTCCAAGGAAGGTTTTTCTGCCCAGGAGATTTCAGATCACAAATCAGTGTATAACCTCATCTATTTGCTTCCATTTTCACCTGGGGAGCACATACAGAAGACTAAGAGTGGGTCAGGCTCCTTAACAATTCAGCACCTTTGGTACTTTTACTGAGAGATATTTCCCCTCAGGCCCGAGCAGAGATAAGGAGAACCATATGGAAGTGAAAGACATTAGCAAATTGAATGAGAGGGCAAACAAACTATTCTTTAAGTTAGCTAATTATACTAAATGGAGAGGTGTGAGGTCACCTGTGAAAACTAAGTGATTTCCTAGAGAGATGAGAAATATTGACAGGTTTCCTTTGGAATCCTTTGTATTTGTTTTGTGCCTTTAAACATATTATTCTAGAAAGAGGTGCACAGTTTCATAGACTGGCAAGTGGCTCCGTGACACAATCAAGTCACATAACTTGTGACTTAGTTTTCTCTGCAACATAGAGACAAAAGAAAACCATTATAGGAAAAAAATGGGCATACAAATATGAATATCTGTGCATCCATGAGCATCACACATATATACCCTCACTTCACATGCTGAGGTTTAAGGACTGTCAGAGTTTTCATCTATCCTGCAATTGTCCTTAAATCCCCAGATACAAAGATAGGTCACTTTCCCTTATATCCTTAGACCTGGAACTTCCATCATTGCTATTTTCACCAGTATGGGGAACGCAATATTAGTCATTTCCATTTTTTTTTTTTTGTTAAATGAAATGAAATTCACTTGAATGACCTTTCAAGGTACTTTTTAGGTTTACAGATCTATTCAACCCCAATGCAAAGAAAACTGAACTACAATATCTAATTTTAATTGTACTCCAAATAGTCAAAGTTTGTGTCTTTGTCTACTCTTTGAACAATAACTTGAATGCTGCTGATTCCCAGTATGGATCCAGTGATAAGAGAATATATATATGTATAATATATATGTATATATATATATAATGATATCATGTGTTATGCTTTCAAAATAATTTCATACTTATAATTATATTTAATTCTCACAGCAACTATGAGAGAGGTAGAGCACAGATTAATGTCCCTTTTTAATATATAAAAAACATGAGCCCTAGAGAGATTGTGATTTGCAGAGGCTGAATTTGAACATGGGTATTCAAAATCAGAAATGTACTAACAAAGTAGATAAGTGAATGTAGGCTTGATCAGGGAAATACAATCTCTGCCTGTTTTGGTTATTGGGTTATTTCTCATTGTTCTACTATAGCAAAAAGGAACATAACAAGCAAAAACAATCAAGAGTGATTAAGGACAGTCTTCATGAAGTCAAAATAATTCATTTAAAAAAATAAAAAAACTTACTTCAAGACAGTTATTTATTGAAATTGATTATTTCCTAACTCCAATGACCTCTTTGAGGGGTAGCTTAGAGGCAGCTAGGAGACACTGTCACTAGAGGGCTAGGTTTAGAAGCAGGAAGATCTGAGTTCAAATCTAGCCTCAGGTATTTATTTATTAGCTAGTGTGACCCTGAGCAAGTCACTTATCCTTTACTACTTCAATAAAAAGGGAATTCAGCATTGATTCTGGGGGGTTTTTGTAAGGCTCAAATGAGATAACATTTGTAAAGTATTTAGCACAGAGCCATAGTTTGTGTTGTTATTGTTCATTCATTCAGTCATGTCCATCTTTGTGACCCCATAGACCATAGGATTTCAAGCCCTTCTAGCCTCCCCATTTCTTGATGTCTATCTACGTTCATGTTCCTTGTTTCCATGACACTATTTGTCCATTTTATACTCTTCTGTTTCATTTTCCTTTTGTCTTCAATCTTTTTTTCAACATCAGGGTCTTTTCCAGTGAAGCCTGTTTTCTCGTTATGTGGTCAAAGTGTTTAAGCTTTAGAATTTGGATTAAATTCATCCATTCATATCCATTTAAGTTCACTGATACACAAAATATCAGTATTTCATCTTTCCATTTCCTCTTTCAACACATGTAGCTTAACTTGAGTTAGATGTCACATTCCAGATTCCTAAACGATATTGATCTCTACAGTATCAGATTTTCCTATCAGTTTTGTTCCAGTCATTTCATTAGTCCTCTGTTCTTCCCCATAGGGTATTGAACATCTTCCTGTTTGAAGGACTAATTTTCTGATGTCATCTCTTTTATCATTTTAGTATAGACCATGGAGTTTTCTTGGAAAGAATGCCTCTTCAGTGGATCATTTTGTCTCAGACCTCTCTATTCTGATCTTCCTGTCTTGGGTAACCCTGAATGATATAAGTGATCATTTAATTGGGGTATACCAAGTCTACCTGTCATGACAGGTAAGGGCATAGAGCAGTGATCCAGGAGGAATAGGTTCTATATAAGTGTTTATTCTCTTTCCTTTCCCTCTCTTTCCTTTTCTTCTGAATTCTTTTTCTTGATCTAGGTTTAGCATGACACTATTAACCATTCATTCCTCTTGGATATTCTCTTTTCTCTGGTTTTTGTGACACTGCTCTCTCTTGGGTATCTACTTACCTCTCTGAATGCTACTAGTCTACATTGCAGGTTCCTTGCGTCATACCTGCTAATTTGTGGATGTGACTCACATTTGTCATGAATATTTTCCTCTTTTCTTCCATTACTCCCTCACTGGGCAATAGCATCAATGGTCATATCAATGATCAACATTTATATATCCAGTTATGTCTCTCATGAACAATCCCACATCATAAACTATTAGACATTTTGAACTAAATATCTCATAAGCATTTAAAAATAAATATTTCTAAAACAGAACTCATTGTCATTCCCCTAAAACTTCTTTCAGACTTCTCTATTGCTGTTCAGGTTTTCATCATGTTTTCAGTTACCCATGTTCATTCACTGCCTCAAGTTCTTTCTTGACTCACCACTCATCACCATATAACCAATCCATTGAAAAATCTTTATCTTATCTCTCCAACAACTTTCATATATATTATCTTCTCTATGCTCAAATAGCTATCTTTACCTAAAAGTTACTCTCCACATCTATCCAAGTGATTTTACAAAAGAACAAATGTGACCACATCACCCCCTTTCCACTAAACTCCAATGGTTCCTTATTATCTTTAAGATCAAATATAATCTTTATTTAGTTTTAAAAGCTTTTCACAATCTGCTTTTCTTTTATATTATTTACCTTTCTTAGATCCAACAATTCAGTTACACTGACCTATTTGCTGTTCCTCACATGCTACATTCTGTTTCCTATCTCAATATATTTAATTGTCCCAACACACGGAATATTTTTGCTCTTTACCTCTGCTTTGTGGTCTCCATCATTTCTTTCAAGACTACTTAAGCATCACCTTCTACAGAAAGGTTTTCCTGATCCCTTAGCTTGTAGTTTCCTTCTTCCACAAATAATTTCATATTATTTTGTATCTATTGTGTAAAGAATTTTACACACACACACACACACACACACACACACACACACACACACTGTTTCTGTCATTAGAATGGAAGCTTCATGAGAGTAAGGATTAGTTTACTTTTGTCTTTGTCTCCCCAATGCCCAATGCCCAATGCCCAATGCCCAATGCCCAATAAAAAGCATGGTACATATTAGGTTCTTAGTAGATATTTGTTCATTGACTGAATTGTTTTGATGGAGTTGTGACTAGTTATTTCAGTCAAAAATCTTCACTTTCATAGATATATCCGTAGGTATATGAGAAATAGGAAACATTTGAAGATGATCTAAAATAACATGATTTTTAAAAAAATGATATATCATTGAGGGGAAAGCACATGAATAAGTTTTTAAGCTTCACAGAATGACTTCCTATGATCTTTACTTAGCTTTATGATTCGATGACTAATATTTAAAATATTTTTGAAAGTATTAGTGAAGCGAGAGTTTTTAGGTGATATTTAGTGAAGAATAATTGTTAGAAAAAATGTTTTACGTAGTTTATTAAAGCAGATTTATGAGAAATAGTGAAAACATTATCTTTAATTCATATCTTCCTTTGTATCACAGTTAAAATTATTCCAGGCAGAGAAAGAAGACAGCTTTTTTTAGGAGTTAGGGTGGTGCCCTATAATTGAGAAAATTCCTGGACTTGTGAAATACAGACATAATGAGAGTTGATCCAGGGGAAGTAAGGAAGTCAATGACTTCTGGATCCCTATTTAGGTTCCCAGGATACCTATGAATTTTACAAAGTTCTTTTCCTTCATTTTAAATTCATCTAGTTTCTTCAAAAATCTTTCCCCTTATATTTATTTTAAATTATGTTGACTATGCCTTTCCAGTTTTTATACAGATGGCATTTATTACTTCATTTTTTTTTTTAACTTAAGTATCTACTCTCACTTCTGTTCCCTTTATCTTCAGATCACTTTAGGAAACTAAGTGATCAAAAAAAATTTAGGTAAAACAAAGGCTGTCACACTCTGTTTACTTTAAGAGGCAACACACAATGTTAGCAATGCTCTTTTGGTATAATTTTCAAAATATCGAAGGCATAAACTTGGACCAACCAAATACTAATTATTTTGTTATAAATAAGATTTCCATCTGTTTCCTCAAATAAATAATCTCTGACAGCATCTAAAAGGCAGCAAGGCCAAGAAACATTTAGTACACTAATGTATGCACTACAGGGGGATAAAAGAAGCAAATGTTTGTGGATCAAAGAGGACTCAAAGCAATGAGTAATGTAACACTCATCTCAAATTAAACAAAGATCCCCGTGATGGGATGCAGAGTTGTCTGCCTCACTCTATTTAGCAGCTGGGAAAAAAGAAACAGTATCACTAAGGAGAAAGAGACACAGAGAAAGAACTAGTGAGAGAGGGTACAATAAACAAAGAATCCCTTGGTATAGTTTCTTTATCCTTTATGTATAATCTTAGGATTGAATAGGATTCAACCAGCTCATCTCCTTTCAAGTAGGATGGTACCTAATTTATTTTATTTTTTAAAAATAGTGTCTATTTTCTCAAACATCTCTAATCAACAATTACTTTTTGAGTGCCCCATGTATGTTAGATGTTTCATTTGACAAAAAAGAAATGTAGATTTTGGCCCCTACTGTCAAAAGTTTATATCCTAGTTGGAGAGATGAGATCAATAATAATCACTCAAATTTATTCATTCAATGCACATTTATTAAGTATTTATATGTGTGTGTTTTTATTGTCACAGGTTGTTTGTACTTTATTCTTTTTTTTTTTTTTTTTTAGGATTTTGCAAGGCAAATGGGGTGTGCTTGCCCAAGGCCACACAGCTAGGCAATCATTAAGTGTCTGGGTTCCGATTTGAACCCAGGTACTCCTGACTCCAGGGCTGGTGCTTTATCCACTGCGCCACCTAGCCACCCTGTCCTTTATTCTTGAAGAAGAACAATGACATCTGGAGGTGGGTTTTTTGTTTGTTTGTTTGTTTTTTGCAAGGCAAATGAAAATGAGGTTAAGTGGCCTGCCCAAGGCCACACAGCTAGGCAATTACTAAATGTCTGAGATTAGATTTGAACCCAGGTACTCCTGACTCCAAGGCCGATGCTTTATCCACTATGCCACCTAGCCACCCCTGGGAGGTGGTTTTTAAATTAAGGGAATCAAGCAAAATCAATGGCATATTAACTGGAGGTGATTCATAGGAAAAAAAACAACTCCTATATCTGTCTTCAAGAAAATTTACAATCATTTGTAAATCAAAGGGGGCAAGAGATATTATAAATACAGTTCTTCTTATGTCTGTTTTTCACGAGTCCAGGAATTTTCTTAATTCCAGGACACTACCCTGAGTCCTAAAAAGTTGTCTTCTTTCTCTATCTGAACTAATTTTAAATGTGTTACAAAGGAAGGTTGAATAAATGAGTGATTAAGAATACAGATCTACATACTTCAGACACAGACACACAGACACACACACACACACACACACACACAGACACACACAAAACACATATCCATATCTACATTTCTGTATCAATTGAGGGAGAAGACACTTCCAACTGAGCATGAAGAAGCTGGTAGATGGGGATAAGGAAAAAGAGAGACAATATTTTAGAAAGAGTGTATAATGAACTAGGGAGAGTGCAAAGGAAAAAGGAGGAAGAGGAGGGAAAAGATGAAACAAATTCATAGGATGATTCCTATTTGGCTAGAACAAAATGTATGTGAAGGGGAGTAAAATGAGAAAAGGCTCAAAATATAAAGCCTTGAATATCAAGGTAAGGAACTTGTACTTTACTTGGTAGTCAATGGGAAGCTACCAAAGTTTTTGAATAACAGAGTATTGTGGTTTGACTTGTGTGCTAGAAGGATAAATCTGGCAGCAATGTGAAAAATTCATTAGATGGGGAAGAGACTTGAGATGAGGAGACCAATTAAGACTTAAAAGTATTGCATTTGTCCCATGGAGAGATTTTATAAGATCATAAGATTTTAGGAGTATCTGTGAAATGGAGAGTTGACCTAATCCAATACCATAATTTTATAATTGAGGAAACTCTGGGCTAGAAATTTTAAATGATCTGCTCAACATCATAGAGATAATAAGCCAAAGGCAGAATTTGAAACCAGATCTTATATGGAGAACAATTAAGTATTAAGCTATGTGAAACAAATGAGTATTAACTCAGTGTGGAAGTAATTCAGAGAAGGGAGAAATCAAGGTGGAAGGAAGTTGTTAAGGAAAGCTTCATGAAGAAAAGAGGATTTGAAGATGGATAAGATTTAGATCCATTGCCTGATTTCTTTTACTGAGCATGAGGATATTTGCCACATTTCTTAACTTTGGTGTCCATAATAATATATGAAGTACTTTTCAATTCAATTCAATTCAATTCAACATTCATTTATTATGGGGCAGCTCTTGGTCTGGAGTCAGGAGGATCTGAGTTCAATCCAGCTTTAGACACTTACAAGCTTTGTGACCTTGGACAAGTCAAGTAACCCCAATAACACCTCACCCCAAAGCATTTATTACATGCCTATTATGTACCCCTAGAGGCTTAGGAATGCAAAAAAACAAGGTGAAAATGGTTGTATTTCTCAAGATGGCTTAAGACATTCTACTGGAGTAGAACAACCTGAACATAGTGCAAAATATCAAACAAAATATCAACAAAGTAATTTCTACTGGAGTAGAACAACCTGAACATAGTGCAAAATATCAAACAAAATATCAACAAAGTAATTTCTGGGGGTGGTTTGAGAAACTCTAATAACTGGATCCAGAAAGACCATTTTTAGAATGTAATTCTTCTCTTTCTTTTTTTTTTGTTTTTTTTTTTGCAAGGCAATGGGGTAAGGTGAATTGCCCAAGGTCACAGCTAGGTGATTATTAATTGTCTGAGGCAGCATTTAAACTCAAGTCCTCCTGACTTCAAGGCCTGTGCTCTATCCACTGTGCCACCTAGCAGCCTCTAGATTGTAATTTTTGAGTTGAGCCTTAGATGAAACTCAGTTCCAAGAAATGGAGGTGGGGAAGGACAAAAATTTATAAGAGTTATAAAATTTATAAGATTGATTTTCCTAAATGAGGACAATTGTGATAAATGGGACAAGTTTCTTTTTGAGGGCAATGATATTTGACTGATTTTGGAAACAAATATCAAAATAATTTTCTAAATGATTATTGTCATGTAAAGTTAACATCTTAACAGATCTCCAGAATTAGTTTACTATCAATGCAAAAAAAAAGTCAATTGTATCATTCCTAGTCATTTAATTGAAAGGCATTTATTTGGTGCCAATTGTGTACCAGGTACCAAGGTACCTGGAAAGGTACATATTTTTTTGGAGGCAGATCACATGCACACATATTAAGTACATAAAAAGTATATTTAGCTTAGTAAGCATAGTTAATTAAACATATTTAATATCTATCTATCCATCCATCCATCCATTCATCTATTCATCTATCCATCTATCTATCCATCTATCCATCTATCCATCTATCCATCTATCCATCTATCTATCTATCTATCTATCTATCTATCTATCTATAACACAGGTATTTATAGCAACTGTGATGCTGTAGGTATAGCTGTAGGCAACTAGATGGTTCAGTGGACAGAAAACAGGACTTGGAGTCAGGAAGTTGTTCTTTTCAGTAATGTCTGACTCTTCATGATCCTCCCTTTTTTTTTTAGTTTTTTTTGCTAGGCAATGGGGTTAAGTGACTTGGCCAAGGCCACACAGCTAGGTAATTATTAAATGTCTGAGGCCAGATTTGAACTTAGGTACTCCTGACTCCAGGGCCAGTGCTCTATCCACTGCACCACCTAGCTGCACCTTGGGGTTTTTTTTGGCAAAAATATTGGAATGGTTTGTTATTTTCTTTTCCAGTTAATTTTATAGATGAGAAAATGAGGTAAACAGAATTAAGAGACTTACCTAGAGTCAGATCTGAGTTCAAATGTGACCCCAAATATTTATTAGCTGTGTGTCTCTCTGGGCAAATCATTTGCCTTAATCCACTGGAAAAGGAAATGGTAAACTACTCCAATATCTTGGCTGAGAAAATTCCATGGACAGTATGGTCCACAGGTTCACTAGCAGTAAGAAATATTTGAACAATAACAGCTATAGCTGTGAGCAGGTAAGCGGATCATAGTAACTCATTTTTCCCTTCCTACTCCTACTCCCATTTCTTTTTGGGGCCTAAGCTACTCTTTATTTTTAGGTGTGACTTTCCCTCTAACCAGTTCTTTGGCCTCTTTCTTCTCTGGAGGAAATGATTTTTCCTTTCAACTAGTCTGAGGAAATGGCGACAACCTGTCTCACTGTCAGCCCATCAAGTCAGCTGTCCCACAATGCTACCTACTAATTTGTTTAGAGAACCCCCAATAAATGAATTCTCTCTCTCTGGGAACTTACAAAAAGGATTGACAACTGAGTTTTAGCTCCAAACCCCAACCAAAAATCTCACTCTGAAAAAATGCTTCAATTTGAAATCTAATCCTTTGCCCTCCTGGTATTCTCATTTACCTACTTTCAATGTTGTATTCAAACAATAGTATATACAATCTAATAAAGTGATGTGGTAACAGCTTCATTACATTCATTGACTGGAGAGACAAAGAAAATATTTAAATAAAAATAATAAAGATTTTTTTAAAATAAAGATGAAAATGGTGAAGAGGTTAGGACTTGAGATTTCTGACTGACTACAAAGTAATTCCTGCTTTCCTGCTCCCCTTGATAATGCCTGAAATAGATATGGCCAAGATAGCATTTACCACACACACACACACACACACACACACACACACACACACACACACACACACATAGATGAAGTGCATTCTAGGCATATGGCACAGCAGCCTTTGTGAAGGCAATAAAGTAGGAGATGAAGTACAATAGATAAGCAATAGTAAGAAGGACCTTATAACTGAATAATCACACAGTAATTCTTGCTAACAAATACTATGTTCTATTTTTAACACTTTACCACTTAATAGTAGAGTGTTTTCAAAAAACTTGTGCTGGTTTTAAAAAACCAAATCTGCCTTCTAAGGCAGATTTGCCCCTTATGAAGCTATTAAGGAGAAGGTGCTGCTGACTCTGAAGGCAATTTCAATAGAGATACTCCAAAAAGGCTTAAATCAGTGACTGCATTGTTAGATTAAGTGAACAACCTCCCAAGGTGACAACTTTGAAGGGAATGGCACTCACGTAGATATATAGGTCCTAGTATTTTGCTAAAAAAAGTCAGTCACCTACTAAATAACTCTTTGGAGAATTTCCAGATGGCTTAGGAAAGTGAGAAACTTCTGAAATCTTTAAGGCAAAGATATATGAGTGGCACTATTGACTTGATGGTTTCACACATAACACATAACACAGTCATTAGCTAGATTGCCAATCTATAGCCTGGTGGGGAGGCTAAAGTGTATACTTTTTTGTTTTCAGCAGTTAGAGGGCTTTTAGCTTCAGTGGGTCCATCCCTAGAGGGCCATGGCAGCCTTATTGGATGCTCAGGCTGCATTGTTGCAAAGGTTGTATTGCTGCTGATTGTATCCAGAGTTAAAATAAGTCAGGATCTCACAGAATCTCAAATCTGCCACCACTTTTAGTGTATGTCTGTGAGTGTTTGGGAGGAGAGGAGGCTGTGAGAATGTGTCAGTGGGGAGGAGGTGTTGAGAGAAATTCAGAAAAAAGGAAAATCTTTTTAAACAAACATTAAAATGCTAATCCTATGTGGTTATATTCTCCAATAATATAGCCTCTAAGAAGGATTTTTGAGGTTTAAAATAGGGTTATAGGCATTATGTGGCAATTTTCTCCAATGACCTCTTCTTAGAAGTATTATAGTATTGAAAATCTCATGGAAATATAGGAAACTTTATGCCTGTATCTCAGATGACAATCTTCTCTGCCTCTGTGCCAGTATTCCAATAGTTTGGAGATTTCACTGGTATAGAATTGTCTCTCTAAGGATATAGACTCCAATGTATCTTTGCCCATCCTATGCAACAACTCTCATCCATGTCTGATCAAATTTTATGAGAGCTACAAAAGGAAATTAAGAAAGAATGTCTCTCAAATATGCTCTCAAATGTATATCTTGTGCCTATGTCCACATTTTGAAGCAGTTGATGGCTCATTGGATAGAGCATCAGGCCTGGAGTTAGGAAGACCTAAGTTCAAATCTAGCTTCAGACGTTTACTAGCTATATTGCAAGTCATTTAATCTCTGTTCACCTTAATCCACTAGAGAAGGAAAGAGTACTTTACTTCAATGTGAAGAAAACTCCATGTATAGTATGATCCACAGGGTCATGAAGGGTAGGACATGACTGCACAACAGATAGTTGTATGAGATGTGTATCTCATGCAACTCTTATCCATAACTTTGCTCTAGTATATTACGGGCTTTCTTAAAGGCTCACTAGGTCCACCCACAGAAAGAAATCAAGAGGCATGTTCCATTTCCATATGTGCTTCGAAGCATATATATTATGTCTATATTCTTTTTTTTAGGCTTTTGCAAGGCAACGGGGTTAAGTGGTTTGTCCAAGGCCACACAGCTAGGTAATTATTAAATTTCTGAGGCCAGATTTGAACTCAGGTACTCCTGACTCCAGGGCAGGTGCTCTATCCACTGTGCTACCTAACCACCCCCTTATGTCTATATTCTGCATTTTATAGATAAGGAAACTGAGGGCAAAGACATCCTTTACATCTCAGGCCTAAGTTGCCTGAAAATGGTCCAAAGAGAGCTTAGAGAGAAATAATGCATCAAATTCTAACTGTAGCCCCTATGTGGGTTCCCTCCTTTCTTGGATTGAATATATTGAAGCTCCTTGCTGACATCCTTGACCGACTGCTGGGACCTCTGGTAGATTACGAATGTGGACATGGACATATAAAATATACACTCATGAATACCTATGGGACATGCCTTCTTGGTTTCACTGTGTAGATAGAAGGTAAACAAGAAGAATATAAAAGCATATGGATCTGTAGGAGAAGAATTGATGTTCTTAGAAACTATTGTTCATTGTGTGTATGCTGTCTCATTTTGGATTTGCTTACTCCTATTTTCTGCTTTGTTCTTACTTATTTCAGATTATCATAATTATAGGTATTTGTTTAGGGAGAGTGCGAGCAATGTCCTGCTATTATTCATCATTTCAAATATCCTTATTAATGACACTTTCTACCAGGGAAGAAGCATTAGTGCATCTTGGAGATACATTTGTAACTATTCATTTCCCCATTCATGGAAGTTGGTTGTTCAAATTTCTCTATTATACTAACAGTATCCTCCCTCCTAGGACCTCCCTTAACTCAGAAGGTAAGATTAAAAGGACTTCTTTGACTACTTTTGGAAAAGCTATGCAATTAATACAGGGGTATGGACATCTCCCATCCATTTGAATAAGGGGTCCCTTAAACTCTTCTAGTTTATCAGTTCACAGCATCTTTCTGTTAGCTCCTTGTAATTTTACAGCCCAGTATCTAATATATAGAATCCTTTTTTGATGAATCTAACCATATAGGAACAACAAAAAGATTCCATACAGGCAGAAAGATAGAGAGAGAGAAAGAATGGAGGAGATCCAGACAGAGACAGAAATAGAGACAGAGAGTGATCAAGAACCAAGTTCCAGGAGACAAATGGGGGGGGGGGTGGAATTCAAAGGTAGAAGTATAGGGGTTGGATTTGACAGGGAGAAGAGCCACTTCTTTAGAGACTGGCAAAAGAGAACAAAATCTGAATAAACGTGGAATGGTTTTGAGTTGTATAGAAAGGAGGAGGAAGTTCATAGTACATAGCTTTTATTTTCTAAGAAAAAAGGGAATATGAGATTCATTGCTGAGAATGAGGAATGGGATGGTATAGGGAACTTGAGGAGAAAGAGAAGTCATAGGGAAGAAGAAAGGTTCATCATGACTCAGGGAGGGGCAGTTTGAAATTAGATAACTTAGATTTGTGATAGATCCAGTTGACACTGCTGTATAACTTTCTGTGGAACTTTTCAGGAGTATCTGAACAGTGGAAGAGAAAGAGAATGAGAGCAAAAGAGGGTTGGGATCTGACATGAGTACTGAGAAGACAAAAAGAAACAAATTAAAGGATAATGTATAGTTAAGCAGGTCAACAACTCTAAGGTCAAGACGGTTGAGAATAGGAAGAGCTAGAGATGAGACAATGAAGGCCTAAAGGATGAAGAACATGTTTCAGAGACAGAGATGGAAGTATAGGAAATCCTTATCAGAGGTAAGAATTTCAGATGTTACCTTTGGTGAAGATGTTAATCAAGGATGTTAAGGACTCTGGATGAACTGGTAAGATACACACACACACACACACACACACACACACACACAAATCAGAGGATTATACACATATATAAACCAGAGAGAAGCACTGGACTCCTGAGAAAGGAGAGAATGACTTGAAATCTGGTATCTGACTGCAGTGAAGATCTGGACCTTGTGGTGGAGATGGAAAGGAACGAACTTCAAAAAAGAAGAATTTTCCTGTGTGGTTAAGGCAAGTGGATGGTTTGCAAGTGATAGTGAGGAGCAAGAAGAATGTCTAGGTTTTCCCTTAACCCACTCTGTTGGAGATTATGAAAGAGGGAATACCCTATATTAGAGAGAATGAACAAGAAATGCAGTGTCTTCTGAAAGAAGCCAGGAGTAAGAAGATAGGAAAAAAACACTCTGCTGAAGGAAAGGAAGTTTGTTAATGGTATAGCAGGGCACAGTAAGCACAGTGGAAAGGAAAGAACTAGGGAGGGATAGTTGAGGTGGGGGACAGCTAGGTGGCATAGTGGATAGAGCATCAGGCCTTGAGTAAGGAAGATCTGAGTTCAAATATGACCTCAGACTCTTATAAGCTGTGTGATCCTGGCAAGTTACTTAACCCTATTTGCCTCAGTTTCCTCTTTTATAAAATGAACTGGAGAAGGAAATGGCAAATCACTCCAGTATCTTTGCCAAGAAAATTCCAAAAGGGGTCCTGAAAAATTGTATGGCATTGAAATAATTGAACAAGAACAACAACAAAGGGCTGAGGTGGACCTGGATGGAACAGGAGAGAGGAATAGGGTTTGGGATTTTCACTTTAATAGAAGATGATTGAACCAGAAGATTTAGGAGAAGAGGGTAGTTTTAGCATGGTGAGTAGATTGGTTCTTCCATCGTATCATCTTATGATGATGGAGCATGGTGTCACAAAGCACTTTCTGAGACACCAGGGAAGGGGTTGGAGTCAGTAAGAAGACAAAGGGGGTCAACTGAATCAGTAAGTGCTTTGTGATCTAGACTCAGACTCAGAAACATTTCATCTCCTTCCTCATCTTAAATTGTAGAATATGCTATACATTTAGAAGATTTCCTCAACTTGGAAGACTTGACTTCTGTTTGATTTTGAATTGCAAGTACAGGTCTAGGCAAGGAACCTGGTGTCTGGCTCTGGTATTCTATAGAAACCTATTGGTAAGAGAGATATGTCATCTAGACTTTAGTGGTTAGAGAAGACTGGTATGTTGTTCATTTCTGATGGTTCCATGAAGTAAACCCAGGTAAAATAGGTAAATATAATTTAAATTAAATAAAATTTTATTTTTCTATTAAAAAGCATCTATTAATGCTATTTATTTATTTATTCATTATTTATTGAATTAATTATTTAATAGTTTATAAATATATTTTTCTCTCTCCCTTCCCCTCTACACACTCCTCTCCCTCATACATTAGAGAAGAAAAAAAAACTCTCGTACAAAGATACATAGTCAAGCAAAATAAATTTTTGTATCGGCTATGTCTAAAAATGTGTGGCTCATTCTGCATATTGTCCATCATCTGTCTCCATATCAGGAGGTAGACAGTATCCTTAATCATCATCTGTAATCATGATTTTTCATTGCATTGATCAGAGTTCTTAAGACAAAGTTCTTTTTTTTTAAAGGTTTTTGCAAGGCAATGGGGTTAAGTGGCTTGCCCAAGGCCACACAGCTAGGTAATTATTAAGTGTCTGAGGCCAGATTTGAACTCAGGTACTCCTCACTCCAGGGCCGGTGCTCTATCCACTGCACCACTTAGTCCCCCCAAAGTTGTTCTTTTTTAAAAAACAATATTATCATTATGATATAAATCATTTGATGGCTGAATGTTTACAAAAGTTGAAGTTTACAGGTAAACAAAGCAAGAAATAGAAAATTTGAATAACCCAATCTCAGAAAACAAATTGAATAAGAGATAAATGAACTCCCAAAGAAATTTTGGGTGAGAGCAAATGAGTCAAATCCTGAGGACTTCAGATTAAACCAGGGAAAAATGAGTCAAAGAGAGATATTTTTTTGAGAAGCTCCCAAGGCTGAACTTAGTCTGTTCAACCCAAAACTTGATGTTCTAGACCATAAGTTACACTGAAAGTAAAGTTTACAGTATTGCTGTGCTCTGGGAGTAACAAATCTGCCCTTGTCTCTAAATTAAATGGTGTCAGGACTCTCCCAGTTTCTTCTACTCCTCTTTCCTGGGCCCTCTTTTGCCTCTTTTTCCTTTCCTCTTAGACGATTGCTCAACTGCAGTGTCATGTCAATCAGACCTGGCAGTCCTCAGGGAAAAAGTGCCCCACTAATTGATCCTTTAAATCCTCATTCAATCCTCCATTGAAGATTTATACCAGAGGAAAAAACTCTTTTCTCATCCACCAAAGCAATCATTAGCTGGAAGAATTAATTCATATGGTCAAAAAAACTCGACTGTTCTCTCCCTCATGCTCAAAGAGCATGCATGACTATCCCAGGTGCCATAACATGGTTTCATTGGGGATACCCCAAGTTATCAATAATTCAAACAGTCTCTGGTCTATGGCTTCTGAAATTGGCTCCCCAGGACAAGTGCACAGGGTTCCATTATGCCACCCCACCAGGCAGACATCTTCATAAAGTCTGCATCAGTATTGCTAGAGTGGGGTTGCTGAGGCAATACCTGTCCTCTGGTCTATGCCCCACTATCCTCAGCATGCTTGATTGAGGTTAAGTTTGATTTTAGGTGGTTCAAGAGCTCTGGTACTAGAAGAACTTGGCCTTTCTCTTTCTGATTAAGCCTCCTCCACCTCAAGGTCCTTAGCTCAAGGTTTACCTTCCAAAAAACCTTCTTGGACATTGCCACCCACATTGGTCTCTCTTGCTGGCACCCTTCAGAGACTACCTTTCAAATCAATCAACAAGCATTTACTATTTGCTTTTCAAGAAGGTCAACTAGGTGACACCACAGTAAATACAGGGAAATGATGCAAAGAAATTATGAATGTAGAAGTAGCAAAAGCTGTAATTTTAAATGCTGTTAAATCTTGTTAAATGGGTGGAGGTTCCCCACTTTTGAGATGTAAACTGATACCCTGTTGATTGGATCCTGCCTACCTTATCCCCATTTTCCCCTTTACTTAACCTTGGTCTAGATGCTGGTGCAACAGGAAATGACATATTGAACTTGGGCATTGAGCACCTTGGGACAGGGACTAGTATGTTCTCTCTCTCTCTCTCTCTCTCTCTCTCTCTCTCTCTCTCTCTCTCAGACTTCACCTGACCTGTCCTCAGGGTGTTTACTACTTTTCTTACTAATTTTAGCCTGTGTACTTTGTAACAATATTTTTCCATGATAAAATCCTGAGCAGTTTTAACATCCCCAAGAGCTGCAAATTCCTTTGCCTTTTCAGTGGCCTTAAATCCTCTGTCTTCAGTCTCTAAATCTTTAATAATCAGCAACAATAGTGCCTGTAGTGACAACCCTGGAGTCAGGAAGATTCATTTTCTCAACTTCAAATCTGGTCTCAGACATTTAATATCTGTGTTACCCTGTCACTTAACCCTGTTTGCCTCAGTTTCCTCATCTGTAAAATGAACTTGGAGAAGAAAATGTCAAATGGCATCATAAAGAGTTGGACATGAAAAATGACTAAACAACAATAACAACAAAACCATAGTATCTGCTAGAATAGAAGTAGCTCAGGGGAAGTATCCTACCTTCTTTGTTCAACATTCCTATAGATCTCTTGCCAAAGATAAACTATATAGATATAATATCATTATAGGACTATAAATTTAAAACTGGTAGGGACTTTGAGAGGCCATCAAGTCTAATTCCCTTATTTTATAGTTGAGGAAACAAAGAGGTTGATTTTCCTAGGATGCACAGTTAATAAATTCTGAAGTGGGATTAAAACCCAGTTTCTCTTGACTCCAATCCAGTGTCTATCCACAGCATTATGCTACTAATATCTTCAGTCCTTGGCTTAAGTGCATAAGATGAAGGATCGGGAAGAAAGCATTTTAATGAATTTCAAAATTGTACTTTAAGATTTCATGTTAAGTGCTTCCATGTTAAGTAAAGTTATTTCCCTAATGTTGGATGGAGGACATAGGGGAAAACCCTTGAGCCTTTATTATACCGGTTCACTTCATTTCAACTCAATGTTTCTTTTTTTTCTTTCTTTTTTTCTAGTTTAAAAATTTTTTTTTGAATTTCACAATTTTCCCACAATCTTGTTTCCCCCCCCCACTCCCACCCCCCCTACAGAAGGCAGTCTGATAATCTTTACATTGTTTCCATGCTATAAAAAATTGTATGTGTTCAGAGAGAAATCATAACCTTAAGGAAAAAAGAGATAGCAAAATTACATAATAAGATACCTTTTTTTTTTTTAAACTAAAGGTAATAGTCTGGTCTTTGTTTAAACTCCACAAGTCTTTTTTTGGATACAGATAGTATTCTCCATCACAGATACCCTAAAATTGTCCCTGATTGTTGCACTGATGGAATAAGCAAGTCCATTAGGGTTGATCATCACCCCCCATGTTGTTGTTTTAACTCAATATATTTCAATCATCAAGGAATCTCAGAATATTAGATCTGGAAGTTTTCTTGGAGATCAGTTAGGTTCACTTCACACCTCTACTACCAGCCCTTCCCTTCACTGATTAAAAGATAATAAAATAAAATTGAAAAAATTGAAAAATAATATAATCTGTCCAAAGTCACTCAACTAATAGCCATTAGAGCTAAGATTCAAACCCAGTTACTTTGACTCCAAATTCACTGTTCTTTTCATGAACAAGACATTGTACTAGACATTGGGGAGTTAAAGAAATGGCAAAGGTCCTGTCCTCAAAAGCTTACAGTTAATGTGAAGAAATTAAGTAAGGAGCTATCAGCAGAGATCAGAGGCGAGTGGGGCTAGTCAATTTTTGTGGGTAGAGTCCAGGGATTCTAGGGCAGTTGGTGGTCAGATGGTTGTGAGAACTTAGATATGTAGTTAAAGGGCAGGATTAAGAGTTTAGACAGGAAAAAGAATATGCTACTCAAGTTACCTAGGCACCTGGGGAGGGTGGGGGGACATCAACCCATCAACAAATTGCATCTGGGGAGGAAGTAGGGTGAACAAAGCCATAAACTAGCACCTAGAGAAGGAATGGAGAGTCAAATAGGTAAAACCTGACAGTTACAAGAAATTTTTGCTTCAGAATTAATTCCCACAATCTGAGACCTGATAAATATACCTTCTATGGAGGGGAGGGATGCTGGGGTTCCATCTGAAGAAAGAGACTATAGTACACTGATGTGAGGCTACTCTCAGGGAGGGCAGTTAGGTGGTGCAGTGGATAGAGCATTGACCTTGGAGTCTGGAGGACAGGAGTTCAAATTCAGCCTCAGGCATGCGATACTCACTAGCAGAGTGACCCGAGGAAGTCATTTAACCCTGATTGCCTTACATCTAGGGTGATCGACAGTCTTCCTGATTCATATCTGGTCTCTGGATTCAGATGACTCTAGAGGAGTGTTTTTAAAAAATTCTTTCATTTTCCATTCATGGAACAAAATAAGCATATCCATAACTTAGTACAATTAAAAAAAAGATTGCCCTTGAAACTGCAGATCTACCATATGCAACTTGCTATTCCCTCCAAATATAAAACAAAGTTATCAGATAAATTTCTTTCTTCTTTCCATCTCTCTAAGAAGTAACTGCTATAATAATAATATCAGAATAAAGGAAGCATCCTCTTAAGATTCTGTTTTTTTTCTCAAGGGCTAGAACTGGTTCTAGCTGGTCTTATGCAGGACAAAGGTTAACTCAAAAATCAGGTATACATGCTTAATAAACCTACATAGTAACTGACACACCCTACATAAAATTGAAGCCTCCTTAACTGATCATGGGTCACATGACAAGGGGGGGCAACACATACATGATGAAGGGGTGGATATGGAAGATTATAAAATGGAATGGAACTGATCAAGTTCAAGCCTGGAAGGGAGGAACTGCATCATTCTTTTTTTAATTAATATTTTATTTATTTTCCTATTATATACAAATATAGTTTCTACCTATCATTTTCTGTAAGGTTTTGAATTTTACATTCCCCCCCCCCACCTTCCCTTTCCCTCCCCATCCTTCCACAGAAGGCAATCTGACAATATTTACATTGTTTCCATGCTGAAACCGAATGTGTTGGGAGAGAAAAAAAAATATTAGAGAGAGAAAAATTATGTAGTACAAAAGACACTTTAAAAAAAATGAAGGTAATAGACTTTGGTCTTTGTTTAAACACCACAGTTCTTTCTCTGGGTACAGATGGTATTCTCCATTGCAGTCACAGATGGAGCTGCATTATTCTTTTTTTTTATTAGTTTTTTTTTTTGCAAGGCAATGGGGTTAAGTGGCTTGCCCAAGGCCACACAGGTAATTATTAAGTGTCTGAGGTCGGATTTGAACTCAGGTCCTCCTGACTCCAGGGCCAGTGCTCTATCCACTGCACCACCTAGCTGCTTCTAGAGCTGCATTATTCTAATAGTATAAAGGTACACTCTCTATTTGGAGACATACCCACTTCTTTCAAGAACCTTAAATAAAGATCCTTCACTCCCTCTGGACTTAGTTTCATTATTGAGCCTGCATTCCCAATGAGAGGATCTCAAGGGTCTTATTTCTAACAACCCCATTCCCTACCTTAAAGATAGCTACATCAGACACTGACAGGTATACATATATATATATATATATATATATATATGTATATATGTATATATATATATATATATATACACACATATATATATGTATACACACACACACACACACACACACACACACACACATATATATATATATATTGTCAACAGTGAGTTTTGCTCTTCTAATAATTATTTTCTGAAATTCTAAGAACAGAGTTTGGATTGATGACAAACTTTTACTTAGATATTAAAGAAGTCCTCCTAGTAATCAAGTCAGTTTAGCAATTAAAAGGGTTCTCAGAGATTATTCCCTTAATTGTAAACAGAACAAAGACTTGTCTTCTTAACCCCATCAAAAAACTTTCCAGCTATACAAAAGTCGTTTGGACTCTCCTTCTGTTGGACTCTCCTGTTTGTTTGTTCACCCCATCCTTACTGTGATTGGATAAACAGAAGGTGATATTTCAGATTCAGATTATTTAAGGATGACATTAGGCCTCCATCTCAGGAATCTGGCTCTCTAGCCAGAAACTCTATGCAGATATCCTTGACTTAGAGAACTTTCAATAAAGATACTTCTTGACCTAATTCTGTTTTGCTCTTTCTAAAGGCCAAAGCCTCTGGTAACTTTTGTTCTTGATTAGGATAAACTCTGGAAAAGATAATGTATATTTATTCTCCTCAGGTCAAAACTCAGCAAGGACCTCTCTCATTTTGGGGACACATAAGCAATAGATATAAAAATATTCTATATATACTTCTAGTTATCAGTTTTTTCTTTGGATACAGATAACATTTTTCTTCATAGATCATTTTTTAAATGTGTTTATTTATAATAGTAAAAATTAGTCTTTCAAAGTCATTCTCAAAACAATTTAACTGCTATTATATAGTGTTCACCTGTTCTGTTCACTTCTCTCTTCATTTTGTGCAAGTCTTTCCATGTCTTTCTAAAATCATCGAGCTTATCATTTCTTAGAGTACACTCATCATTGAGCTTTCAATCTCAATTAAAGCATCCTTGGTTCCATTCAACTTTTCTTTCCATTATCCTTCCCCCTTTGAAACCATGAATTCTCCAAAACCTCCATTTTCTTCTTCTCATTCTGAATCTGTCCTCCAACATCACAAATTTACAAGGCACATTTGGGAGTGGGGAAGGGACACTTCATTGATATAGGGAATTGCCATCAAGAAAATTGCTCTATCAACATGGATCAGCCCAGTTCTATAAATTGCATTCTTAGAGGATTATCTGGGGTGCTTAGAGACTAAATAAATTACCCAGAGTCAGTCAACACAACTAGGATGTCAGAGGCAGGGCTTGAATTAAGGTCTTTCTTATTTCTATAATCTCTCCACCACACACCCTCTCAGTACATTATCAAACTTTATGTGAACCTTTTCCTTGAAGCACTGAATAGATTTTTCCTTGTATTATATTTGTTTATGTATGTGCAATTTGTGCTGCCTCTAACCAATCCCCTACTTCCTCTCCCCCTCCCCCACTCCCTTTTCATTGGCATCTCTGCTTGATTTCAAGATCTTACCAAGATAAACTAATTATTTCTAATCTCATTGCCATGCTGCTAATTTAGCTTCAGAAGATCAACATTTTCTCAACTCCCCCATCTCCTCTTCCATCTGATTGGAGAACTGGAGGGTGGACATTTAATTCCTCCCAAAGTTTTCCTTTATAAATGGGAACTTAATTTACAGCACCCTATGTTCTATCTGTGGCTTTGTTTGACTTTAACTCCATGGAACAAGATGATATGGAGCCAAAAACTCCACAATGATGTCCCCTCCCAATATTTCCATTTATTAGCTTGGAGGCTCCCTAAGGAAAGGTTCTGTCTTCCTTTTTATTTGTCTCCCCAGTGATTAGGAAAGTGCCTAGCATATATAGTAGACACTTAATAAGTGTTTATTGAATTGAATTAGGCGTTATTTAAATATAACCAAAAGGAACATGTTTTTCTCAAATGCCAGTTCCTGTTCCTGAAAAGTATAGGATGAAACAAGCTATGAAAATGAGAAATGTTAAGGTGAAAACTTATTTTAGGAAAACTGGTACCCAGGAAGCCTAGAGGAAAAGCAACAACAACTTATGTCTAGAGATGAAGTGGGATGAATGAGGGAGTAGATTAGCCCCTAAGAGAAGGATCTTTAGCCCCTAGAGAAAGAATGGAGAAATATCTGATAGTTATAGGTCGAAATTTTTATTCTAGGAGAAATTCCCATGAATTAAGTCCTTGTAAGATGTAGGAAACATATGCTTTTTTCCCCAAAAACTTGAGATAGTCAAAAAAAAAGATGAATTCAGGGTAATTATTTACATTTCAAGAGCTGACTAGTAAGACAGATTACCCATTTTAATTCTCTTGATTTGGAGAACATTATCTTTGATTTATAATTCTATTGTTATCACAAACTGAATGATTATTTAGGGAAAAGACAAGATCCATAGGATCACAGTGGTACGGAGATTTATTCAATGCTGGAATGAATGTAAGATATTTGAAGAGCTTTATAAAAGTCAAATGACTATCTCAAGTATTACTATTTTCTTTTTGGCCATGATCCATGCTACTGTGCCCTGAATGGACAGCTCTCCTTTGGGGAAATATAGTCTTTGTTTACTTTCTCCAGTTAAAATTTATATGTCTATATTCCCTATTGATTGAGAAGCTCAGGGCTTTGGACTTGGGTTGCTTAAAGGAAGTTACTATGATGGACCTGGCTTTCAAGGTCAGTCAAAGATAAATCCTTGAATCACCTGGTCTACTTTTAGAAGAATGTGAATTTACACTACTTTAAGTAGTGATTCTCCTCCCCCTTCATCCCCACTGCTTTATGGTATAGTCAGAGGGGTCACACTCCATAAAGCTGCTACTTCAACTGTGTCTCCACTGTTCCAGAGCTGGAAAACTTAGCTTTTTAAAGGCCACTGGAGGCATAGCTGATGTTTGCTAGGTAATACCAAGCTCTTCTTCAAATAAAATCAGAGTAACTGTTTCACTATTTGTAAAGGGATGATAAGATGACAATTCATTGGAAATATGAATAAATTTACTAAAATTTGATTCTGTTATCATGACAAAGTAGAGAGTATAGGATTCAGAGTTGGAAGACATGGATTCAACTCCTGATTCTGTCTTTGTGACCTTGACAACTTTTTCAATTTGCTGAACCTTGGATTCTAATACATAAAATGAGGAAGTTGTAGTAGATGAAATTTCCTTCAACATTTTCTTCTGGCTCTAAATTTATAATTCTGTCATTTACCAACATTTTATATGTATTGGATTTCTACAAGGCATTCAAAACATTGCTTCCAAAAATATTATAATTCCTCACCCAAATATAAATACCAGATCTATCTTGATGATGATTTTCTTATAAGGTTGATTAAAGTGAGATGGGTCAAGATTTTGTAGTACATTGTTGGGTTACTTGTGAGATTGCTATTTTTCAGTTTCCTTTCATTCTCTGACCTCCTCCTCCTCCTTTTCATCCACAAATCTGCTTTGTCTCTTTTCTATTTAAATTAGTTCACTTTAGAGTTCTTGGCTAATAGTGAATATCAGGATATTTTCCCTTCAGCAGAAAATGTATTTTGAAATTTCTCTTTCCATTCTTGACTATTTATATCCAATCACAGGGTTACATTTTTAGGGCTTGAGTTTCCTCTATTTGATGTGGAACTAAAATGTAGGCAGTAACCTAGAACTTTTTGTTGTTGTTGAGTAGTTGCACCATGACTGGTTCTTCATGACTCCATTTGAGGTTTTCTTGGCAAAGATACTGGAAAGGTTTGCCATTTCTTTCTTCAGTTCATTTTACAAATGAGGAAACTGGGACAGACAGGGTTAAGTGATTTGCCCGTGGTAATACAACTAGTGTCTGAGGTCACATTTGAACTCAGATCTTCTTTACTACAGACCTGGTACTCCATCTATTGTGCCACCTACCCATCTGCCCAGAACCCTACAAGACTACTATTTATTCAGGTCCCTAATAATTGTAAATTTTAAGTTATCTTCCCTCTCCTATCTAACTGATTATCCTATTCTATTGATTTTATCACCTTATCATCTCTCATATGTTTTCCCTTTTTTAATATTTTCCTGTCATCAATACTCTAAACTCATCACCACTAGATGGGGATTATTAATGTCTCCTCATATATTTTCCTAGCTCCACTTTTCCATTTTCAAACCATTTTTCACACATCTACTAAATGCCAGGAAAACAATAATTCTTTCAATGATCTATAATAATAATAATAATAATAATAATTAATATTTATATAGTACCTACTGTGTTGCCAATACTTTTCTAAGTGCTTTGCAATTATTATCTCATTTGAGCCTCACAATAGTCCTGGGAAGTGTTATTATCCCCATTTTACACATGAGGAAACTGAGGCAAATAGAAGTTAAATGGCTTACTTAGGGGGTCACAGAATATTAAATATAAACAGTCTTTTTGACTCAAGGAGTGGCACTTTCATTCACTGATCCACCTAAACTGCTGTTCAGCTAAATTCTACTGGTCATTTCATTTTCTGGTTAAGCAGCTCCCTTTCCTTCAATGGATCCTCCTATGATATAGTTTCTTGATCCTGCACTATCGTGGATATTCTCTTCTGGAGGTAGCCTATTTTGCTGATTTCCTATTAAGATGGGAGCTCCCAGCACTGACTTTAACTTTCCAGATTTGATTTGATAGCTCTGAAAATGGTCATTGTAGGGTTTCTTTCCTTATACTTCTGCTATGTATTCAAAAGGTTTTTATTATTTTTAAAGTGACTTTGTGATATTTTGGATTCACATTGCATTATTCGGACCCCCCACTACCACCAACCCAGTGACCACTGACCCTCCCCCCCCACACACACTGTGTCCCCCCCCACCCCATTTCCTGCCTGCCCACCCACTCCGGCTCTGTGCTCCATGGTTGAAGTAGACCCATTTGAAGTCGCTGCCCCGGCCTCTGAAGTGTGTAATGGGGTGAGCATCGGAAGCAGCAGGGAGAAAGATTTGACTGTGGCCTCCTAGCCCAGCAGGAGAGTGAGACATTGGACATGGAAAACTCCGAGGGTTTCAGTATCCTCGATGGCTGCAGTGAGCCCGCCTCCCTGTAAGGAGAGTGTTCCCCCACCCAGATACTGTTGATGGAGTAATGAATGGGAATTACTACCAGGAGAGTAATGGTTCAATCGATAGATAGGCATCTATTTCACAAGTGTATCGATTATAGTCAAAACCAGGGAGTATCCGGAAATGGAGAGAAAAAAAATGAAACATTTACAAGTCCTTGATGCTAATTCTCAGAAGCTGGAAACAGAATGCAAAGAAAAAGCAATAAAAGAGTTGGGAAAGTGGTATGCTAGGGAAGATGACCAAAACAGCAAAATAAATGATGTTGAAGAGACTTTTGGCCTTGAGTGGGACTGTGTGATTTAGCAGGGTGACTTCAATACCAAGTCTAGGAAGCCTGCCAAGGAGATGTTCTCATCTTCCTCAATCAGCTCCCCCCACCCCCCTTCACTGAAGGAAAGCCCATTGAAGCACTACAGATCAAAGTTAATCACGGTCATTGGATTAATTATATTGGGTTCTTTTGGACCAAATCTTTTCTCTTTAGAGTTAATCATTGTTTGTGATTGCATGTTTTCTTCAACTAATTTCTCCCTGGAATTCCTAGTGAAGTGAAAACTTCCAGGACAATAGCCTCTATTACTTTTATGCTATGCCATTTTCAGTTGTGCTGATAATAAAATTCTCTTTAAAATAGAAAAAAATCCATTGCATTATTCATCAACTAGAGTATTTTATACTTGTGTATAAACTACCAACTGTATAAATATGTATTCTGCTTTTATAACTTGAGGATATTGAGGCAGGAGCTAAACTTTTACCTAAGGTCACAGA
Organism: Macrotis lagotis; assembly: GCF_037893015.1. NCBI lineage: Eukaryota > Metazoa > Chordata > Mammalia > Peramelemorphia > Peramelidae > Macrotis > Macrotis lagotis. The sequence continues at coordinate 686,977,074 of NC_133658.1, read as the reverse complement.
GCTACTAACGCTAGCTCAGGTGATCTTTTCCTTCAGAACCCATTTATCATGGATCCATGTGGCATTCTGGTAAATCCTATGGATCCCTTCACACAATAATGTTTCAATTCAATGGCAATGGCTTTCTTTTTTTGTACCACAAACAAGACATTCCATCTCTCACCTCTGGACATTTTCTCTGCTTTCCTTTCTCATTTGGTGTCCTTGGCTTCCTTTAATTCCCAGTTAAAATAACATCTGCTAGAAGCCTTGCTAATCTTTCTTGATTCCAATGCTTTCTCTCTATTAAATATTTCCTGTTTACTCTGTATATTGTTTGTTCGTACATATTTGTAATTTCCTCCATTAGATTGTGCCTTTGTCTTTTTGCAGCCCTAGTATTTAACACAGTAGATATTTAATTAACAGGTATTTATTGATTGAGAGAAAAAAAGTTTTGAAAAAGTTATTCTAAGGAGTGAGATAAGGAGCCAAGAAGGTAAGAAGAGAAGGCTTGTTGATCGGCAGTTAAAGACTTAAGGTTATATTGAAATGAATCTATAGGGTCTAAAATCAACTCAAGTTAAGAAGTATTTTTAAAGCACTTATTATGTGCTAGACATTGCTAAGTGATAAGAATACAAATATAAGGACAAAAAAGACATTACTTGACCTCAAGGAACTTATGTCCAAATAGGGGAAAACAACATAAAAAGAGAAATGAAAAGGCATGGTGAATGTGAAGGGGAAGCTATTCTCACAGGCATGGTGAAGAGTTCTGGAATGTGAGGAGAGGAACTGGATGGGGAGTGGAAAGAGCAGGACTGGTCTGAACATATCCTCAAAATGGGGATTTCTTTCAAGTGAGGGTTGCTTAAGGATTTTCAGGTCAGGAATGGCAGGAAATTAGTGAAAGAAGATATTCTATAAACAGAAGTCCTTAAGTTTTGATGAATCCTGTAGATATTTTCTCAGAATTATATTTTTAAATTTATAAAATAAAATGCAAAATATTACCAAGGAAACCAATTATATTAAAATACAATTATCAAAATATTCTATTTAAAAGTTTGTTGGCTCTATATAAAGGGCTGTTATTCTAGGATATCATTAGCAAATGAGATAAAATAGTGACCAACCCTAAAAATAAATATATTTTAAATAAAGATTAAATAGAGGTAGGCAAAAAGGGTAAAGGAGATGACCTGGGCTAATTCAAATGGATCAAAGTCATAATAAAAGCAAGTATAGATTTAATGGGAATGAGAAAGGGATAAGGGTGGCAAGAGAGAAGGGTGTGGTTGGAGAATGAACTCTGAAAGTTTTAGATCTTGAAGATGTTTCAAGACATTATGGGATAAGGTATGGCCATGCTTATGTATAGTTGTAATGGGATGGAGGAAATTATTGGTGTGGAGGGACTGAGATTTAATGATAGATTGCCACTTAGCTGAGTAACATAGGACAAATCACTTCACCTTTCTAGGTCTTGATTTTTTTCATTCTGTAAAATAAAGACATTTGACTTAAAGTTTGCTAAGATTATTTCTCTGACTTTCCATGGACATGGAAGTCAAATACTTCTCTCTGACTCTTCTATTGTTGTTCACTTCTTGCGTTCACATACTGCTTATATAAAAATCACCTCCATACCCTGATACCTAATATGACCCAAAGTAAGAAAAAAATTCCACCCATCCTGTTTCAAAATGGAATTTCACTCTAGAGATTGGTGCAATTAATATTTACATAGGTTGGCTCATCATCTACGCTGTGTTGCAATTTGGAAGGGGAAATATAGATATTTTCTTTCTTCATTTTTCTTCAAAAACCTTGAATTTTCCCCAACTGATGTCAAGTTATTAGAGAGTAGACTTAAAAGTAGGCATAATATTTAACCCCTTAAAAAGTACCAGTTGTTTCAAAATATACAAAAGGGTGTATCTAAGGCATAGCCAAAATATGGTATTAAGAATACAGAAAATAAATATTTCCTTTATTCTCTTCCCTGATTTATATATGATTTGTTAGTGTTTATTAAGCAAAGTTAAAATTAATGAACATTATCTAAGAAATTTAATTGAAGAAAATGAAAGATTAGAAGCATGAAAAGGAAATAGAATTATAAAGATAACAAGAGCTTTGGAGAAACAAAAAAAACTGGTTACCAAACTGACCTAGCAGTCTTGGGATGCTGATCCTTTCTAAACAGGCACATGCTATGTAAGAAATGAGAACTGAAAATGAGCTACATTGATCTTTCATTAGAGCTAATGTTTTCATGCTGATTCTTTAATTACAACAGACTGCTGGAAAATATTGGAATACAAAAGATGCCTCCAATCCTGTAAAGTATATTAACTCATTATTTTCAAAAGCATGTCCCTTGTTATTTCAATAAAGAAAATGATAAAAAATAAAACTATGACCAGTCCTCACTTCAAAGGAACTATTAAATTGCCTGCTCAACTCTCTGCTCTTTCAATATCCCCATCAGAACTGGGAATATACAGGTACAGTTTGTTTTATCCACTTTATTCATGAACTTAATAGAGTTTCAGAAAGCCTCTTCCTCTTAATTGTCTGAAGCAGATGTTGTTGTTGTTTCTCTTTCATTATTGAAGGAGATAATGCCTTGATATCTTGTGTGAATTAGAATTAAGAGAGGCAGAGTTACACAAGGTCATCAACCTCACTCTCTCTTCCAGAGTCATTGAAGTCTAGTGGTAGGACAAAAGTCAAGATGTTGGGTAATGGCCCAGGATGCAGTGGTTGATCTTGGTTTCTTCAATTTCTGACCAAGCTCTAATGTTCCAGAGCAGCTACTTCAGCCTCCTCCAATGGCCATTGGAAAAAGTTGTTCTCATCTACGCATTTTACCAGGGGGAATCTCATGCTTGGTATAAACTTCCCCCAACTTGACAGTGGGATGGAGGTCTTTGAATTACTCTCAATCAACCTATTTGCTAAGATGGTTTACTGGGGTATGGCTGCTGCATATGCTATACTTCTTGGACCCACAGGTGAGAATTGAGGGTTAAGTAGACACCAAAGGTGAATGTGCAGCCCTGAAAAGGATTCAACAGTTCTGACATCAGAGGTCCTGAACATTGCATATATTCCATACACTGAGGCAGATAGTGCAAATATTATCCTCATGAGAATTATCTTCATTTTGCATATAAAGAAACTGACAATGAAAGGAGTTAAATCACAGTATTTTTTCCTTAAAAGTTGTATATAATATGAGCAATGCAAAGAAATAGAAGACAATAGAATGGTAAAATCAAATGATCTCTTCAAGAACATTATTGATATCAATGTAATATTTCATGCAAAAATAGGCCTGTTGAAAGAAAAAAAAATGGAAGCAGAGGAGATTAATAAAAGATGGTAAGAATTACAAATTACAAAAGAAACTATACTTGAAAGATCTTAATAACATCAATAATCATGATGTGGTTACTAATCTAGAGCCAGATATCCTGGAGAAAGAAGCCAAATAGGAAGCATTACTAACAATAAGACCAGTGAAATGATGGAATTCCAGTTGAGATAATTAAAACCCTAAAAGATGCTGCTCTCAATTATTAAAGTAGCTATTAAAGTGTTGTACTCAATATACTGGTAAATTTGGAAAACACAATAGTGGCCAATGAATTGGAAAAGATCAGTTTAAATCCCCATCCTAAAGAAGAGTATTGCTAGGGAATGTTCAAATTATCAAATTTTGTTCATTTTCCAGGTCAGCAAGGTTATGTTTAAGATGCTGCAAGTTAGGCTTCAGAAATGTGTCAATTAGTGTGAATTAATTTATTTAAGAATTGATTGATTTGCTCTCATTGCTGACCAAGGGACTTTCAAGAGTCTTCTACAGCACCATAATTAAAAAGTGCTTCAGAAGTAGCAGTCTGCTTTCCTTATAGTCCAGTACTCACTGTTATACATTGCTACTGGAAAAAAAACCCATAGCATTAGCTATATGGACCTTTGTTGGCAAGTTAATATCTTTGCTTTTTTAATATGCTGTCCAGCTTTGCCATAAGAATTACCAGAAGAGCAGGTTAGTTTTTGAAGAGGTAGAGGAATAAGAAACTAAATTATCAACATTTGCTGGATTAGGAAAAAGCAGGGGACTTCCAGAAAAACAGTTATTTCTGCTTCTTTAGCTACACTAAAACTTTGACTGTGTGAATCACAACAAAATGAAACAAGTCCTCAAAGAGTTGGGAGTACTAGATCATCTTACTTGTCTCCTGAGTAATCTGTATTGTTGTAGGTCAAGAAGTGGCAATTAGAACCAAAGATGGGACAACTGATTGGTCTAATATTGGAGAAGTAGCATAACAAGGCTGTATGTTGCCATCTTATTTATTTAACTTGTTTGGAGAGTGCATCATGAAATGCAAGCCTGGATGAATAAAAAGTCAGAATTAAGGTTGCTGGGAGAAATATCAACAATCTCAGATATGCAGACAATACCACTTAGCAGAAAATGAAGAGGAATTAAGAAGCCTTTTGATGAAGGTGAAAGTTGGCTTGTAGTTTAACATTAAAAAAAGTAAGATTTTTGGTAACTGGTCCCATCACTTCCTGGCAGATAGAGGGAGAAGAAATGGAATGTTGGACTCAAAGATTTCTGCAGATGGTGACTGCTGTCATGAAATTACAAGCCACTTGTCCTTGGAAGAAAAACTAAGACCGATCTGGATAGCATATTAAAAAGCAGAGACATTACCTTGCCAACAAAGGTCCATATAGCTAATGCTATGTTTTTTTTTCCAGTAGCAATGTATGGCTGTGAGTACTGGATTATAAGGAAAGCAGACTGCTACTTCTGAAGCATTTTTAAAAAAAATTGTGGTGCTGTAGAAGACTCTTGAAAGTCCCTTGGTCAGCAATGAAAGCAAATCAATCAATTCTTGAATAAATTAATTCACACTATTCACTTAAATGTCAAATACTGATCTTGAAGTTTAAATACTTTGACTCCATTATGAGAAGATGGGACTGGTTGAGAAAGATTGAAGGCAAAAGGAATAGGCGATGGCAGAAGAGGAGGTTAATAGCATCATGGAAACAGTGAACATGGACTTGGACAGATTGTGAGTTTTAGTGAAGGATAAAAGAGTCTAGTTTGCTTTGGTTCATGTGGTGACAAAGAGTCTGACATGACTGAAAGACTGAACAATAACAACACGTGTATGAGTATATCTATCCATCTTGTTATCAATCTAACATCCTTCCACTGAGATCATCTACATATGCTATAGTTCATATTCTGCTTCTAAGACTTACTAAATTTACTTGATACCGGGCCAGTCATTTAGCCTCTGAGAGTCTCAAGCAATTCTCTAGAATTTATCTTTGAAGTCACCATAAGAGTGGGAAGAACCCTAACTCTGTAGTCATCTGCCTGGGCTCACTTCTGACCCTCACTATTTGAATGACCTTAGGTGAGTCACTTAACTACACTGTACCTCAGTTTCCCCAACATAAAATTAAAGGATTGGTCTAGGTGTATTTTTTTTGACAAGGCAATGGGGTTTAGTGACTTGCCCAAGATCACACAGTTATGTAATTATTAAGTGTCTGAGACTAGATACAGATTTGAACTCAGGACCTCCTGACTCCAGGATCAATGTTTTATACACTGAGCCACCTAGCTGCTTTGACTAGGTAGATTCTGAGATGACAATTCAACTCTAGATATACTTCTATGAAAGTCATAGTCTTCCTTAATGGAGAGAATTCCTCATATTGACAGTACACATTTTCCTCATATTTGTGCAATGAGAAGAATCTGAAAAGCAGAACTACTGCTATTTTCTGAGTCCTTAAGCCTTGTTTTTGAAATGTTAAGAAGATTTTAATTTTAATTCCTACATTTAGAGGCAAATACCTTTTAAAATGATTTTGTAGTAAATCAGCATTCATCTTAGGAAAGAAAAAAAAGCTATACACAAATTTAAATACTTAAGATTTATTGATGGATCTTCCTTATGGCTGTTAGGAACATCAAAGAAGCCTTCCCAGTTATCTTTAAAAAACATCATTTAACCCAGATACCCTTAAGCAATCATCCTTTATTCTTTTTTCCTTTCACTGCCAAGCTTCTAGAAAGAATTGTTGATGTTAATTGTTTCTATTCTCTTATTTTCTGCCTTTTTTTAATACTCTCTTCTATTTGGCTCCCAATTCCATCCTTCTACTAAAGTTTCTTTCTCTAATTTAAATATAATTTCTTAACTACAAAAGCCAATATCCTTTTCTTAGGCCTTATTCCACTTGTTCTCTTTGTAGTTTTTACATTATTCACTGTCCTTCATGGATATTTCCCCCACTTTTGTAACCACAACACATCGTAATACAACAATCTCTTGGTTCTTCTTCTAGTTGTCTGACCTTTTCTTTTCTTAGATCATTATATCACATCTTTCATTATATTTTCCATAGATCCTGTCCCTATCCTTCAGGACTCTGCCAGGGGCTCTGATATTTACTCTACTTCTCCTTGAATGATTTCATAAATTTAGTAATCATTTCTATGTAGTTGTCTCCTAAAACTCTAATCCAGACCTAATGCCACCCCTTAATTTCAATAATCTCCTCTCATCAATTGCCTCCTGGACCTCTCCACTGAAATGCTCAATATGTATCTCAAGGTCAGCATTTCTGAAATGGTACTTATCTTTTCTCCAACACATCCTTCACAATTCCCTGCTGTTGTCCTTCCAGTGAGCCCAGCTGAATTCATCTTTGACCATTCCCTCTCCCTTATGTGTGTCTCTCTACTTACCATATAAAACCAGTCACCAATCCTACCTCCTCAGCATCTCTCAAATCTTCCCCTTTTCTCTACTTACATCACTATCATCCTGGTTCAAGCCTTATAGTCTCTTTCTAGCCTATTGCAATACCTTCACCATTGACTTCCTTTCATTAAATCTCTTTCTTCTCCAATTCAGCACTGATAATACTGAAAACACAAATCTGATTATGTCACTTTTCCACTCAAAAATAACTAACCCTATTGTTCCTTGAATAAAATACATATTCCTCAGCTTGTTTTAAAACTATCCATCAAGTGGCTCCCGCCTCCCTTTTCAGTCTTATTTTCTATTTCTTCCATTCATGTTCTTGCTTTTTCAATCAAACAAATTGGTCTGCCAGTTGTTCCCCATAAAATGCATTAATTTCTTGTTACAGTTCCTTTGCACAAGTGCTCCCTCTTGTCTGTAATTCACTCTTTCCTTGTTTCCCACTTGTAAAATCTCTAACTTCCTTCAAAACACAGTTCCCCCTTCTTCTACAAAGCCTTTCTAAGTTATTAGTACTCTTTCTTGAAGTGACTTTTATAGTTTGGTATATATATGTAGTATTTACCCATCTGTGTAAATGTTGCATTGCTCTTGGTGGAATGTAAGCCTTTTGGAAGGATTCCTTTACAGTCTTTGTGCTCCCCATGAATCCTTTGCACATTTTAGAAACAAGTCAAGGTTTGTTCAATGGAGTCTTCTAAGTCCATATCTTTTTTTTTTAGTTTTCAGATGTTTTTATTGATATTTGTCCCCATAGTTATCCCCAGTATCCTAATCCCCCCTTGCAGAGTCATTCCATACAACAAATACTATTTTTTAAAGAGAAAAAAACCCAGCACAATTGATCAGTAAATTGGAACATTCCAAAAACCTATTCAAGATGTAATCCCTATGGATCTCCCACTTCCAAAAGAGGTAAGAAGGTTGAAGTTTGAGTCCTGTTGGGTCTTTATAATTTTGTAACATTTGATTTTTTTTAGTGTGTGGTGGTTCTTTCTATTTACATTGTTGTTGCTACTGTGTACATTGTTACATTGTTTTATCCTCCTAATAATACTTTGAGGTAGGTACTATTAATATTCCTATTTTATAGATGAGGATGAGGAAACAAAACTGAGATAAAATGACAAGGATGATATTTATAATAACCATAATAATAGCTATCAATCATATAGTGTTTTAAAGTTTACAAAGAGCTTTACAAATATTATCTATTTTATTCTCCTTACAATACAGTAAGTAAATGTCTGAGGTTAGATTTGAATTCAAGTCTTCTTAATAGTTGGTTCAGTAATCTATTCCCTACTATTTAGATTCCTTTGAGAAATTAAGTAGCATATGTAAAAGCCCATATGGTTAAGTGTCTGGGGCAAAATTTGAACTCAGATCTTCCTGACTATATCACATTCGGCAGTCTATCCATCAGGACACTATTACCCTCAAAATTTTACTTGGTATCTTGCTGCCAAAACATCAACCACACTTTATCCTTTCCTTTCAGTTATCCTCCCCAATGTGTATTTGATATTACTTGCTGAGTATAAACAGGCTAAGCAATCAAAAAGAAAGTCTGAAGAACAAGAATAAAGTATTCCATCTAGGAATTGTATAGTAAGAAGGGAAAATAATGGGTTGGTCAATGGTAAGAGTAAGGGATGACCAGTGAAGAGCCAGAGAACTTCAATGTCCCCCTTATAAGGTTGGGGAAAACAATACAAACTTTTGGACAAGAGTGACCCAGGATGGTCAGGCATGGATCAGTTGCAATTTGCATTATTGGAGAGATTTTATTAGTTCACAGCTCCATTTGAGTATGAGTACTTGAAGTATCTAATGATAATAATAATAATAATATACAATTTCCATCAAAAATAAAGGAGGAGGGCATATAGGTGGCAGAGTGGGTAGAGTATCGACCCTGGAGTCAGGAGGGCTTGAGTTCAAATTCTGCCTCAAACACTTAATAATTACCTAAGTGTGTGATCTTGGGCAAGTCACTTTACCCTATTGCCTTGTAACTCCACCCCCCCCCCCCCAAAAAAAAGTAGGGAAGGAGTTATTTCATCAAAAGTACTTGTTAGCTTGTTGTTGTTGAATTGTTTTCAATTGTGTCCAATTCCAAATGACCCCATTTAGTGTGTTCTTGGCACAGTTACTGGAGTCTTTTGCTATTTTTTTCCTGAATTCATTTTACAGATGACAAACGGAGAAGAAAACAAGGTCAAATGATTTGCTTAGGATCTGATTTGAACTCCTAAAGTTGAGTCTTTCTGACTTCAGGCCTGGTACTTTATCTACTGTGCCACCTAGCTGTCTACTTGGGAATACACTTATTTATATCCTCGAGTCTAGAAAATTGAGTTTAATAGTTAAAAAACTTATCAGAACTGCTTTGAAAAATGATGTATAATTAATAGTGGGGGGAGATCCTATGCAAAATTAGGAAGTAGATGACATTTTGCTCCTAGAATCTCCTTAGTTCTAATCTTACTTTCCAGTCCAAGGTACTAATTCACTTATCTGGGAACAAAATAATCAAATTCTAATTTAGAGATCCGTCCTTTATTCCTTAGTTGAATTTGTCAATGTGCTACCTCTGTTAGGGGCATTTCCATTTTAAGCCTTTTCTCTAATTGTGAAAGTAAAAAAAGATTGTCATATCAAAAAGCAGAAGGACTCTGGGGAAGAAAAGGAAGGAGACAGAGGATTCATCCTTACCCAAGAAGTAATATTTTATAAGCAGATCTCTGCTGCATTCTTCATAGGTCAGCCCTGACTAATAAGACTAATAGTTTGTTGACCTCATCCTTAAGCCCACAATGCAGTCGTGTATTATTAAAAATGAGTAGTTTGTTATCTTGCTTTAAATTGGCCTCCATCTGATGGATATAAACCTTCTAATGCACATAGAGGATATGGATATTTTTTTTTTATTACGTAGTAGGTCAGGCTGATTAGAATTCTTTTTGCCAAATTCCTATGTTTCGTCTTCATTTTTTTAAAGCTAATAAAAGATCAAAATTAATTAAATCTTCTGATCTATGTGGACAGCTCTTGGAGTTAAGTGTTAAAATATAAGGACACTGAACTTGTTCACATAATTTTAGCTTCATAACCTGAACTCCAATTTAATTCTGTGTCTCTTACCCTCCTTCTGGAAATTAATTGCTGCACCAGTTGCTGAGCTGACTTACCTGCTTTCTTATATGAAGAGTAGGAATGTGAATCTAGTCTCATTCTGGTGTTCCATGTGAACAATGACAAAGCTGTTAAGAGGCTTTAACAATCCATTAGGGAGGCAGTGTGGCCCAGGTGAGTTAGAAGTTCTTGACTTTTTACTGAATCTCCCCTGGTTGCCTATGCAATCTGGGGCAAAAGATTTAGCCTTTCTCTGTCTTGTTTTCTTCACTGTGAAAATGAAGAACATGGGGCTGGCTTCTTACCACTGTCCCAGGATCATGGGGTGAAAATTATTAATGGGTCTGGAAAGTTTATGAACCTTGAAAAGAAGATGGTCTTCAGGCAAGGCAGAGATCATCACTTGTTTTCTTCATAGTATTCAGAGCAATTTACCTTCTTAGACAATCCATAGAGTGGACACCATAATATTTCAGTGTTCTCTAATCTCATCAAAGAGACTGTTTCTTCCTGCAGTGGAAATAGAAAGCCATTCAAAACTTTTAAAAAATTTTTCTTTAATTTATTTACACATTACTAAAATATTCTTGTTTAAGAGTAAACATAATACCCCCCCCAAAATATAAAACCTCATGAGAAATAAAGTAAAAGAAAGAGAAAAAAATCTATCCATCATAGAAGTGACTTTCATATTTTTCCACAGTTTTTGTTGCTGATTGTAATTCCCTTCATCCATTCCTCCCCACTACCATCTATTATATTTTCTCTCTCCTTTCACTCTGTCCCTCTTCAAAAATGTGCTGTAGGGCAGCTGAGTAGGGAAGCTGAATGGGGCAGCAGACAGAGCACCGGCCCTGGGGTCAGGAGGCCCCAAGCCTACATCCCACCCCAGAGACCCAGCAACTAGCTAGCCCCATGGCCTGGACGGATTACCCAATTCCAGCATCTTGTAAAAAGTAAAAAAGAAAATGTGTTATATCTGACTATCCTCTCCTATGATCTACCCTCTCTGCTAACACCCACATTTCCCCTCCCCTCCCCCTGTCCCCTTTCTCTTCTTTTTCTTCTAGATGTCTATACCCTATTGAGTGTATATGCTATTTCCTCACTGAGCCATTTCCAATGAGAATGAAGGTTCCTTCATTCCACTTCACCTTCCCCCTTCCATACCATTGCAAAAGCTACATGAAATATCTTTTATATAAAATATCTTAGCCTATTCTACCTCTCCTTTCTCTTTCTCCCAATATATTTCCCTTTCACCCACTGACTCCATTTTTTACAGTATATTATATCTTCAAATTCAGCTTTCTCTCTTGTTCCTCATCTATAAAGGCTCCTTCTATCTACTCTATCAAATGAGAAGGTTCACATGAGCATTATCAGTATCATCTTTCCATGCAGGAATACATGTAGTTTATCATCATTAAGTCCCTCATAATTTACCCTTCTCATCCACCCTCTCTATGCTTCACCTGAGTCCTATACTTGAAGGTCAAACTTTCTGTTCAGCTCTGGTGGTTTCAACAGAAACATTGTTTGTTTCATTGAAAGTCTATCTTTTCCCCTGGAAGAGGATGTTCAGTTTTGCTCAGTAGTTGATTCTCAGTCACATTCCAAACCCTTTTGTCTTCTAGAATATTATATTCCAAGCCCTACAAGCCCTTAATGTAGTTGCTGCTAAGTCCTGTGTGATACTGACTGCAGCTCCACAATATTTGAATTGTGTCCTTCTGGCTGCTTGCAATATTTTCTCTTTGACTTGAGAGTTCTGGGATTTGGCTATAATATTCCTGGGGGTTGATTTTTTTGTGATTTCTTTCCAGGGGAGATCGGTGAATTCTCTCTATTTTACCCTCTGCTTCTAGGATATCAGGGCAATTTTCCTGTAGAAATTCTTTAAAAATGAGGTCAAGGCTCTTTTCCTGATCATGACTTTCAGGGAGCCCAATAATTTTTAAATTATCTTTCCTAGATCTGTTTTTCCAGATCAGTTGTTTTTCCATTGTTTCTTCTAATTTTTCATTATTTTTTGGTGTTGAACTATTGTCTTGATTTCTCACAAAGTCATCAGCTTCCTTTAGCTCCATTCTACACCTGAAGGATTTATTTTCCTCAGAGAGCTTTCCTTATCTCCTTTTCCATATGGCCAATTCTGCTTTTTAAAGTACTCTTCTCAATAACTTTTTTGAACTGTTTATCCTTTTGATCTAAGCTGATCTTTAATATGTTATTTTCTTCAGCATTTTTTTGTTGGATTTCCTTGACTGAGTTGCTGACTTTGTTTTCATGTTTTTACTGCATCTCTCTCATTTCTTTTCCCAGTTTTTCTTCTCTATCCCTTATTTGATTTTCAAAATCTTTTTTGAGCTCTATCATAGCCTGAGACCAACTTCTATATTTCTTAGAGTTTTCAGATGCAGAAGCTTGGACTTTCTCATCTTCAGATTGAATAGTTTGGTCCTCCATGGGACTCCATTGGCTATAGTCAGGTTCTTCTTTTTTTCTGTTTATTCATTTCTCCAGCCTTTGCCTGGTTTTGGGGTGCTTCCTGAGCTTTTCAGTATTATTGGGACAACTCCTTCAAAGACCTCAGTGTATGAGGCTCTGACTGCTCTTCTGGTCTGTGAATGACCACAAGTGCACCCCTCTGCCCTGGGGATGTGTGTGTGGGGGGGTACCTGCTCTATGGGGGGCTTAGACTATGACCAGGGTCTGAATGTGGTCAAAGTCCCAGAGTTCTGTTCCAGGGACAGTGGACAGACCTTGGAAATCTCCCTCCATTCCCTTATCTTTCATGGGCTGAGTGCTCAGGGATCAACTGCCTGGAGGCTCCTGCTGGGTGGCTTGTGCCTGCTTCTGTTTCCTGGGATCTGGGTTGCACTGAGGCCTGGACTTCATGCTCCTTCTGGCAGAAGTCTCCCTGCTGATCTTCCAAGTTGTACTTGGTGCTCCCTGGGGTGCAGGTCAGGAAACTGCTTCTGCTGCTGGGAGCTGGAACTTCCAGGTACCCTGGGCCTGTTTCCAGAAGGCTGAAGTTCCTTCACTTGCACGGTGCCACCCCTCTAACTCTGTGGAACAGTTTTCTCACTATTTTTCCAGGTTACCTTGGGCTAGAGAATTGCCTCACTGGATCTTTCTGTGTGTTCTCGTTCTCTCTCTCTCTCTCTCTCTCTCTCAAATTTAGAGTCATAATTTTAAGATTTTTGAAATATTTTGGAGAGAGTGCCTAAGAGAGACTCTTCTCCTGCTGCCATCTTGGCTTTGTCCCACCCCCCCCATTCAAACCTTTTTATCCTACCTGATCTTTTTTTGAGTCCTGAAGTCATAGATTCAGAGATGGAAGAGATCTGAGAATTCATTAAACCCCCCCCCCCTTATTTTATTGAGGAGTCTGAGTTACAGAGGCTTTAAGGGACTTGTCAAGGGTTAAAAATTAATAATGAATAATAATAATCAATATTTTATATAGTGCTAAAAGTATTATAAAATTCTTAAAGGACCATATAAAATGTTAGCTATTTTAATATTTATTATTGGCTTGTAATTTTATCTTCACAAAACTCTTACAAGGTAGGTTCTATTATCATCAAGATTTTACAAATGAGGAAACGAAGACTGAGAGAGAGATTAGGTAATTTGCCCAGGGTCACACAGTTCCTAGTAATGATGATTATTATAATAGCTACCATTTTATGTAAAACTTTAAGGTTTGAAAGTAACTTTTGATGGCAAAGCCTAAAAAGATTAACCCTCTTTTTCTTAAGGCATCAGAGTCTCAAGGAAGTTGGGAGAGAGAGACTGGATTGTAAGAGACAATTCTTCATTGTTTATTTTCTTCCTCTTATTTAATGTCACTTGACAATTATATTGCTTAAATTATGCCAACTGTTCTTGATTAAGGGTGAAAAACTGGCTCAATTTTGGAATTCAATTCCTTTTTCTAACTCCACTCCCCCACTCCCCTACCTCACTGAACTCACCTACTCTTACAAGTGACAAAAATCTGTGACAATAATTACTTTTATTATTTATTTTTTCAACCTACTTTTATTTACTTTATGTCATTTAATCTTTCTAACACTCTGTGAGGTAGTAAAGTTAGGTGGCATTATATCTTCATTTGACATGGCACTTCTGTCATGACCCAAAGGACCTGGTTATGTCAGGAGGGATTCTTAGTTCTCTAGCTCATTGCTTCTACTCAGATCATTTCACAACTTCACTGTCCCCCTTGTTGTTGTACCAGTCTCAAAGGTTGAACAAGATTATTTACAAGTTAAAGAAGAACCAATAGAGTTCATCAACAGAATATTGAAAACACTGGTGGTAAGGGTCAATTTTTTTCTCTGTTGTTGAGTCATTTCAGACTCTTCATGACCTGATATGGAGTTCTTGGCAAAGATAATAGTAGTTTACCATTTCTTTCTCCAGCTCACTTTACAGATGAGGAAACTGAGGCAAACAGATAGAGTGACTTGTTCAGGGTCACATGGCTAGTAAGTGTCTGGGGCTAGATTTGAACTCATGAAGATGAGGTTTCCTGATTTCAACCCGTGTTTTATTCACTGTGCCACCTAAACTGTACCCTCACCTTTTTTTTAGAGACCTACAAAACAACTTCAGTTACTGCCTTGCTCTGAAGCTAAAAACTAGTATTTTCTCTTGTATGGTTATTTAGTACGTGTTGCATACCAAGGCTTTCACAGCTAATCCTTCTAAGTATGCTCTTTCTAGTTCCTCTGGTAGATTGTGTGTAGGGTAGCCAAAAGTTCTGCCTGACAATATCTATAGATTCCAATATTTTCTGTAACTGTTCCCCAGTCTTAGAATAGTCTTCCTCCTCATCTCAGCCTTTCTTTAAGTCCCATGGAAATTCTTACCTTTTACACAATTCCCCTTAAAGTGAGTGTTTTCTCTCTGTTAATTATTTCCTACTTATCCTGGACACAACTTATTTGTTCATAGTTGTTTGCTTGTTGTTTCCCTTATTATATTATGAGCCCCTTGAAGTCAGACTGTCTTTTCCCTTTCATTGTACACACTGTACACCTAGCTCTTAGCATAAAGAAGACATTTAAAAATGCTTAAATGGTTGGCAATTTGATGGCAAGGTCATTGTTTCCCATCCATGGCTCCTCCATTGTGTGTAACGTCCCTCTGTACTTAGTTCTCCTGTCAATGTCATGGATACTTGTCTGTCACTCTCTATCAATGGCACACACGAGGCTAGAGATAATTCTGTAAAAAAGGGCTATCTCAGAAATTCCTTACCTTGGTAGACATACTTCTCTTTCTTGTATCCAGCTTTTAAATAGCACCAAATAAGGTCTCTACTATGTATTTTGTCCTTGCATTAAAACACACCATGCTTTGCAACTTCCTAGCTCAATTAGAGGACTCAGGTTTTCTTCAGTGGTCCTTTCTGGAACCTTGGGGTAGAGTTATTCAGATCACCTAGAACTACTTCTCTAGACCATCTAGACAATACCCAGTGTTTTCCTAATCAATGTTCCCCATTAGTGCCAACAAAAATTAAACCTTACCATCCCCTGCTACATTTCTTTGTCTTGGACAAGACCTGTGTTTTCATGGCTAAGGGAACTTCCATGAAGGGAATTCCCTCTACCAATACTGATCAAGTCTGCCATTTATGGTTTTAATAATAATTATAATAACTAGAATTTTTATAGTACCTTAGGGGTTGCAAAGTGTATCTATGATATCTCATCTAGTCCTCACAACAACCCTGTGTTATCATTATTTCCATATTATAGATGAGGAAAACTGAAGAAGAGAAAGATAAGTTCCAAGGACTAGTAAGAGCCTGAGATAGGATTTGAATTTGTCTTCAAAGATCAGTGCTCATCCTGGTGATGGTCCAACTTGCTTCCTAGGGCATGAAGAAGTTAACTGACTTGTCTAGCATCCTATAATAAATCTATGTCAGATACAGAATTTGTAACTGTTGAGGCCAGCATTTTATCCTTTACATGATAATTTTTTTTATTTCATTCAAATGAGCATAATATAGCACAGGAAAAGTTGGGTAACTTAGTTGACTTCACATTACTAATAAGTATAATCCAATAGTTTTATTTGTCTCCCATTAAGTACCTTTCTATTTTATTATACTGCCTCAATTTGGAATAGTCTTCACTTTAAAGGATGATCCTAGAGGTGAGGAGCTGGGTGGGAAGAAGGACTATGTCTCCTAGATATTGCATATTCAGTGGGTAGGAATACATTGACATTTGCCAAGAGAGCTTTTGCCTTTATACTTTTGTCCTCTTCTTTATGAATTCATTTTCTTTTTAAAAGTTTTTTATTCTAAATACAAAAAAGAAAAGAATGGAGAACATTTCCATGTATACAGTATAATATAAAAAGAGGAGTCCATTATAAAACCATGATTTTCCATTTTATAGTTTACTTTTTTTGAAAAAAACTGTAATAAATGCTACACATCATTTTCAAAGCTACCCTGCTTTTCTGTGCTTCTTTCTAAGTTATCTTTTGTTCTGAATTCATTCATTTTCATGACTTTTCTTATCACCTTATCATCAGAAACCCAGGTCTTGGGAATGGACATACTTTGATGAGGAAGAAGTCTTTTTCAATCCAAGGTTGTGAAGGAAATCATTGTGGAGATTAGAGCAAGCAGATACCAACATAATCAACTAATAATGAAATGAGTGTTATCAGTCTCCCTCAAACAGAATTCATCATCTCATCCTTTCCTGCCCAAGTCAATTTCTCCCTCTCAGTTTTCACATCTTCATTAGTGGTACTTTTTTCTCTCATCATCTTTTAATTAAAGTTTGACACATCTCTGCTATAACCTATATCTACTTATTTGTCAACTCTTATCAAAGCCTTGCAATTTCATAGTTGATTTTTTCACTAATATTTGGGTTCGAACTCTGGTCTTCAGGCCTATTGGAAGACTCATTTTTCCCTTAGTGCTTTCTTTTGAATCTCTGAAGTGGAATTTTAAGATCTTTTTTGAGTTATTTCCTATCTCCTAGAATTTAGAAGACTCAAGCACTCTCCCAGTGTTACCTTTCCCTTTAAAGTATCTCTCATATTGATCCATTTACCCTTGTGCCACACTATTTTAAGACCTTGTGTCCTCATGCTTTGATTATTGCAAGAGTTTATCCAATCTTTCTTATTCCAGATTTATTTTAATCCTTTTTCTTATATTGTAGTTAGAGTCCTTAAAAACTGAGTTCATTCTGTTACCTTCTTGCTTAGAATCCTAAATTTAGTAGCTCCTTGTTTTCTATTGTTTTCTGTAAACATTAGTGCCTAACTTTTAAGACCTTCCATAATCTGGACTCCTCCATCTCCATCTGATCTTTTGTGCTACTGACTGGTCTTGGAGGGTCCTGCCAGCCCCAAAGCTATCATCTTATTGCACCTATTAACTCCATACAACCCTATATGTTATTCTTTTTGTCCATTTAAATCTTATATTTCTGAAAAGAATCAGCTAAAGTCTTAACTCTTCAGTAGAGCCTGGTATCGAATTCCAGCTAGCTTCACCACTTAATTTCTTTGTAATCTTGACTAAGTCACTTCAATAAGTTACTTCTCTTTACTTTTCTCATCCATAAAATAGGATGTGGAGAGAATTGGGTATAGATGATCTCTAAGGTTCTTTCTACTCTAAATGAATTATGCTATGATTCTCCTTACAGAGAATGGTAGTTTAGGGACTTAGTGTTAAATATCTGGAGGCTTTCATGTGGGCAGCTCTGCTCCATGAACTTTCTAGGTCACAAGAAAATCACTACTCCTATTGAATTTCATGAATGTTCAAAATCAGCCTTAGGACCATTTCTGCCATGACTTGGAGGATAGGGTTTCTCAGAAAAAGAGATGGAGGGGGGTGGTCAGAAGGAGGCATTTTGGGGACCAGCATGGGTGGGAAACAAAGAGGGTAAAGCAGAAGTAATGTCCTCCCTTGGAGGAGAGCGTGGTGTTAGCCTTTCACAAGGTGAGGGAAGAATTATCCTGCTTAACAAAAGATGTAGTAAGAGAGGGGGTGAGATAGACTTCAGATAATAAGTATCCCTCATCTTCCCTCTTTTTTTTCCTCTTAGTACATTCTTAGTACATCCTTTTCCTCCACTCCACCTCCACTCTACAGCCTTCTTTCCTTTCTTCTTCCAAGATCATTGCAACATAAGAAAACATTTCCAGGATATCTGCTTTATTTTGACTCCTATAATTCCTGGTGACATGAACCCTGAAAAGACCCTTGTATCATCTCCCCCTCCATTCCTCACATCTATTAGAATGCAAATATTTCCATACTTATAAAGTCCCTTCCAAATGCTAACTTGTATTTACCAGGAAAGAACTGGTCAGCAAAAATGCAACTTGGACAGAGAGTTTTCTTCTTTACTCCCCCCCCCCCCCCCATACTCCCAATAGGAGAGCAATAGTCCTTCTGTTCTGTTTGCTTCAGGATTAGATAGATGGATACTAGAATTGTTGGAAAATATCATACCCTATGATTGGGAAGGGAGGCCTTACTATTTTTCTCCCTCTTTTTCTTCCTTTCAGACATCAAGGGGAGGGAGAATAGAAGCTTTGTTAGTGAACTTGGCTACCCCCAATCTATGAGTATATTAAGGCAGCATGAAATTGAGCTCTGATAGTTCATTCTAAATGGATTGTGAATCTTTATTTCTTTCCTGTAAAAATGTGAGTTGGCTTAATAGGTCTTAATATAGACAGCTTTGTCTGGTCCAATTTCCTGATTTTGGCTTAATTCCATAGTAGGATGTTTCATATAAGATTAAACGTCCCTAGGAGTTACCCAACTTCCTCCCACAATGTCCCCTCCCAAATCCCACTTCTCTTCAGGAAAAGAAAAGGATATTAATCCTTACATGTCTCTATTCCTTATCCCCGGCCTTCCAAAACAAACAAACAAATACAACTTCCTTTCCTATTTCTCCAAATGAAATACAACAAAACCAAAAAACCCCAAACAATGAAAGGATTAGTCACCTTATAAAGTATCTTTGGATCACATGAAGTTGTTTCATGGTTATATCAGATGTTAAATTATTTCCAAAGCTATCTGAGTAATATTTCACCATAAAAGGAAAACCAAAGGGATTCCAGTTTATGTGCCATAATTACTAGGGAGCATCATTTAAGTTCCTGACTCTTATGTGTCCATTGGGGGTGCCATGAAGAGGCCAGGTTTTGGAAAAAGTGGATTTGTACACTTGGGTTTCATCTCCTTTGAGTCACATGAGAAATGTTGTACTTCGCAGGTTTTATTATGGGCCTTTCCTTTGACTTGGGCCCACTGTATGCCAATAAGAAGCTCTATGGAAATATAATTAGTGCCTTTGTTTTTAAGATATCTCATTTCACAATGACTGTGAGTTAACAACAGTTATGGCACCGAAATCGTTAAAATCATGTAAATGCTTAAAGTGTGTAGGCCTGGGAGATTATAGTTTCATTAGAGAAAAGGCTATAAAGTTAGACCTAGGTAATTACCTTTCCCATTAATGCTAGAAAATTCTGTGCTCCACTGAGAAGTGATCGTGGTGCATCGAGCCTTCTGGGCTGTTACATTCAAACTGTAGGAGCCTCTATTTCATCAGCACAAGCTGTAAGGAAACAGTGGAGGCTTTCCAGGTGTACTTTGCAAATTGGGGTTTAAATGTGGAACACATCAAATTAAAATTCAATATTAATTATTTTGTCTTGCTAGGAGCCTGAGTAGTTTAAAGCAGCAAGGGTAATTGTCTAATTCATTGTGTGTGTCTACAGCGAACTTAATCATTATGTCAGCTTCCTAATAAAAGGTTATTATAGAAACAAAGATCCCAATTTTACATATGGTAGGCAAGGGAGAATTCGAAGAGCTGGTCTCCAAGGTAGACTTGAGGTTCTTGACAAATGATGCCCATGCTGTGATCAGATACTTAACAAGAAATCTCGTTATTAACTAGGCCTGTACAGATAATTAGCACTTGAGCTTCAAATTTTAAATCTGGCTTGAGATGTATAATTTATCAAAAGCCTTAGCTTGCTGTCAAAGTCCTATAATAAGGTGGTGTTATTGATGAATTGAGATTAAGAGCAGATTGAAGAGAAAATTAGGCCACTGGTTAGCCTGAAAGGTCTGATTTCAATATTTACAGTACTAATTTGGCATTATTTTGGTAAATGGATGTGGTCCCCAAGTGCTGCTGCATGGTATAAAGGAGTAAACTATGCATCATTATTCTAACAGAAAAAGTATTGTTTACTGTACGCCAAATTTTGCAGCACTAGCAGTCTGGTTAATAGGCTGCTTTATGAGATAAGTGTACCTGTTTTTTATTGCACACATTTATTATAACACATTCAGCACACAGGGCTTTTAGTGAAAATTAGAAAATGTAGCTTCTTTACATTAAAAATGATATTACATTAGACTAATTGCCATAGAGCACATCTTTCTGACTTAACTCACGTTCGTTTATCTCTTGGCATTGTCTTCCAAGTATTTTTGCCACTGGAATTTAGATAACTATATCCAAGCTACATAAAATGAACAATCTATTTTTTAATGATCTCTGGTAGCACTTCATTGCAAGTGGTTGGGGGGAGGTGCAGAGGAGGGGTATGGGAGAGAGAGTCACCATATGCAATCTATTGCCTTGTAGCAGTAAAGCACATTTAGAATATACAAATGTGACCCTTTTTGAGGCATGTAAATCAAATGTAGTTTGGGGGGCAATATCTAATTTTCAAATTTTTATTAGCCATAGTATAAGGCTGTGGTATATTGTTTTCTTATTTTTCATTGCTTGAGGTTACAAATAGTACAGAATGTGTGTATGTAGGGGGGGAGGGGACTAGATGGTTTTGTTGTATTTCGTATCAATATACACAGCCCATACAAATATGCTGCACTATCATATATCTATGTTTATCTCATAGCAGTATCTTCCAGTAAAATAATACAGTCTGTCGGTTTCCAGGAAATTGCCCTGAAAATCCCTTGTAACATGTTATTGGCAGTCGATCCTTTCCTTTCTGTTTCCAGCTGTCCAATGGGGTATGCCAAGTCACAGCAGGACCTGAGGACTGTTTGTATTCAACTGTGGCATTGAGCTTTATGGTGATTTTCCTTGTATATTGTGCACTTGCACACATGCAGGCTTTCCAAGACTCAGCAGGAACACTCCAGTGTTTATGCTGAGGTGGTTAGCTAGTTGGCAAATTGCTATTGTACAGAAATGTGTGACAGAGTAAAATGTATTGCATTACATTTTCTATCGATACCATCTTAATGCTGACCAATAACACTTTTGCGTTCATGCTGACCCTTCCTCCCAGCTTTAATCTTAGGCTTGATTGAATTTAGTAGAGAGAGTTCATTGAAAGGGGGAAGGGACTTCCCCTCCTGCATCGCTCATTTTCCCTTCCCTCTCCTCCTCTTCCCACCTCCATTCCCCTCTCTCAGAAAACAATGCTTAAGCTTTTTTTTTTTCTTAAGATAAAAAAGGTATGGTACTTTAGCTGTTCCAATACAGTGTTGACTACTAACTAATGGACATTTATTTCACTTTAGTGCTTTAGATGGGGAAAACCACTACAAGGGGAGGTGAACTTGACTAATACCAATGAGAAGTAATGGCAGCTTTAATTGAAGGAATTATTTCCAATAATTTCTTAATCTGTATAACTCTCTTAACTTTTTGGTAGCCACATATCATCTCATTTTATTTCCACATTTAGAAATTGTTGTTCACCAAGGTGATCTTTAAATTAGAGATTATTATCTCTATTGGACAGATGAGGAAACTAGGACTCAGGGAATTTACCCTGAAGAACTTGGTCAACTTTACACTTCCAGATAGTGACAGAGCTTTGAATAGAATCCATTTTCCCTGTCTTAAGTTTTTTCTCTCTCTATGAAGCAAAAAGGAATTGTTATCTTTTGGTTTGATTTTTTTATTACAAGATTTGGGGTTTTGCTGGTATAGAATCCTCCCTCTATCAATATAGATTAGCACCTGCTCTGCCATTTACAGTCTTAACATGGTACCTAGGGATCCTAAGAGGTTCAATAGCTTTCTGAGTCACAGGGGTATCATATGTCAGGGGCAGTGGGGGGAGGGTGGGTCCTGAACTCAGGTTGTTCTGAGGCTACTATCTGTTTTTACCAAACCATTCTCTGCTCTCTCTCTCTCTCTCTCTCTCTCTCTCTCTCTCTCTCTGTATCTTTTTTGTTTTTTAGGTTTTTGCAAGGCAAACGGGGTTAAGTGGCTTGCCCAAGGCCACACAGCTAGGTAATTATTAAGTGTCTGAGACCAGATTTGAACCCAGGTACTCCTGACTCCAGGGCCGGTGCTTTATCCACTACGCCACCTAGCCACCCCTCTCTGTATCTTTCTTAGAAATATTTCTTTTCAAAATTAAAGTATTAAAAAATGAGATTTGAGAGTGGAAGAAATATTCACCCTGTGCATTCTTGGACATAATTTATTTTGTCTTCTATAAGGACTGTTTAAAATGGAAAAGAAGGCAGAGTCTGTAATGATGTTATAATTTAGGACATTGTTCTTAGTTACCTCTCAGAAAGGGCTAAGGGAAATTTCCTGAACTAGCTATGAATGTTGGACAAAAAGCAAGATTATCCAGGAGATGGATAAACTAAAAAATTATAACTCACATAATTTGTGCTTTAAAAAATTAAACAGCTATGAATTAAAGCAATCATAATAACTTATTACTGTTATTTCTATTTTTCTACACTTTTGGATAGATAAATTTTGAATGGATTAGCTAAGGTACAAAAAGATTATTGTGAGGGCCAAAAATCATACATACCAACAGCTATACCAGGATTAAAAATTTTCCTTCTCTAATCCTTACTATACTGGACCCTATAGTTTCCTAGTATATTTTTTCCTTTCACCCTCCATCCTCTCCTTTCACCCATAATTTCCCTCATCTATGTCAAGAACGTGTTACTCCAGAAGGGTGGAGCCTAATATATCACATTCTATTTGGATTACTTAGGAGAGTAATGAGCAAATATAATCAAAGAAAAGAAGTCTGCATAGTCCATACACCATACTCAGTACTTAAAGCTTGCCTGTCTTGAATTTAAGACTATAAAATCAGATTCTATAGTTGTTAACACTTGTCAGCTTAGCAGGGTAAGAATTTTTTCCTTCTATCTCAAAATGAGAAACTCATCAACAAATAAATACTGAATGCTGGTTTCATGTACTATTAAAAATAACAAAAGAATCGATGTTAATCACTCATCTCAGGACAGTAGAACTATGTGTTTTTATTTTGAACAGAACTCTGTACTGGGGCCCAGATTTTCACTCCCCTCCATACTTAGTCTTTTCCTTCTGTTCAGAATTTTTGTCAAAGACAAGAAGACTCAGAAGAAGCATGAGCAGTAACATAGATTTTGTGTGTGTGTGTGTGTGTGTGTTGAGGAATGCTCACAGAGAGTAGGAAAAAAAGAGCAAATAGAGAAAACTGGGTTGATGACAAATGAAATAAAAAGGAACAAATCTAAAAGCAGGACTAAACTAGACACCAAAAGTGAAAGAGAACTGTAGTGGTAAAAATTTTGTTAACACCACATTTTTTAGACAACCAGCAGTATGAATGTTTTAGAGGAAAGTATATTCTGTGTTCCCAGGTTAGGGAGTTTCCAGTCCAGGCTTAAAGGCTATCAGTGGGTAGGAGGATATGAATGTGGATTGTGCTTCAAACCTGTGGTGACTAGTTGGAGTTTTAAAGACAATGTTGAGATAGTTACTTGGTCATTTTCCTGCTTTTTATAACTCTTAAAAGGAACATATTTAAAAAATGAGTAAAAATACAGGTACCCTTAGATATTAGGGAACCTATCCTCAGATCAGTGAGGCTAGGTATTAAAGGCATTTTATGAATCTTCTTCCATAATGAGGAGAACACAAAACTTAGTTCTTTCATCTTGTATGCTGATATACTAATTTTACTAATCCACAATGAAGACCATTTTGGGGAGAAATAATATAATCTGAGGCAATTATCTCTTTTAGAATTAATTGATTTCTCTCTTTGTGATTGGAAATTAGCATATTGAAGGGAATTTCAAGGCATACAAAAGTTTCCCTTCATTAAGCACAATGTTTTCAAGGCACTGCCCAAGCTTATTTGTGGAGAGCTGAGCTATCCTATAAATATCCAAAACCAATACAACATTGCTTTTAAAACTGTATAGATGAAATGCTTTCTTGCCATCCAACTAGTAGGGAGGCTGGGAATTCACTGCTCGGACATATTTTGGTGAATATATATATATATATATATATATATATATATATATATATATATAAACACATAGAAGCATTTATCACTGTTTTAGATCAATCTTTTGGAACATATTTTCACTGAAATGGTCATGTATCGCTGCTGTAATTTGTTTTACATTCTTGGTTTTGGTAGTGATGTCTTCTTATAATCCAGTGTTAAACATTCCCATCAGTAAAACCGATTCCCATGAACATATTCTCTTTTAAAAATGAGTTCTACACTGTATGTAAAAATTACACACTTATTCAAATTTTCATGATTCCAAAGAGCATAGAAGTCCCTAGCAAAGAGCAGAGAAAACCCTAGCAAAAAAAAGGACAGTTTCTCATCATTGAGCTCATTCTCCTTTGGCTTCACTATCTGAGTCTGACCAATAGGGGTCTCCAGTGTATCACAGAACTATTTGCAGCTCATTCATTTATGATTATTTACAGTGTACTGTACATGCAGACAGAGTGAAAGAGAGAATTTATAACGGGGCAACAGGGCTGGCCCCAGATTTATTTGAGGTAGGGAATGGGTGACATCACAAGTTGTAGGTGATGAGGTGAAACAGAATCTGGTTTGGGCTGCTATGAAATTTGCTTTAACAGTGGCATCTGCATATGCTGGTGGTGCCCAAATGACTCCAAATATTGAGATGGGAAAAAAAATCATTCAATAATCTGGATGTTTCTGAATATTTGAAGACTAGGTGAATTTTTCATTTCATGATGTGTTTGCACACCTAAATGTCAACACTGTACACGTTGTCTAGTTGTTTCCTTTAAATAAATATATAGGTATTAACATGTATCTTTATATATATATATATATATATATATATATATATATATATATATAAAGTGAATGAAGGGAAGGGGACTTAAAGGAGAATTAGCATACATCTTGATGAATTGAAGCCATAGTTGTGTTTCAAAGGTAATAAACTGGCTTATGGAATTTAAAAAAGTTTACAATAGTATCCTTTGAAAAATTTATGGTAAATCTCCCTTCTATGATTTTTTTAAAGAAAAAAATAGATAAGAATTTTCTTACTAAGAAATCCTTGGAGTTAATAAAGATCATCTTTGGTAGAAGGCAAATGAAACTCCAAGTAAATTTGTTATTTTCAGACATCTTTTCCATGGAAGAGAGACTATCTAGGTGGAGAGAAAGCCTTTGGCAAAGGTGAACCAAAAGTTCCCAACTAGAGGGGAGGGGGAAGGAAAAGGAGAAAAACAATATGAATATGCCACATTTAGCTCCAGAAATCAGACCATAAGAAACTTAATAAGGTTCTCAAAGTGACCTTGTGGGACGGAAGTCTATGGCTCTATGACTAGACTGGCCCAATAAACCAATCTCTTTATCTGGCTGGCATCTTTGTGGTCTATTGAACTCTTCCTTTTCTAAGGGTGGTAGGTTTGTCTATCCAGTTTTGGAAACAGCACAATATTTTTTAACTGGCCTTTGAAATTGGAATAGGGCTTAAAACCTAAGACAAAAGAGTTTAGCAGAATTGCATGATTTTAAAGATACTATCAGGGTTCCATAGAGGAACTACTTAAATGCACAGTTTGCGAAGGAAACCTAATAGGGAATCAAACACATTAAATTAAGAAATACATTTCATAAGAAAAAACTTGAGATTATGGAAATGAGACTCGGTTGCTAAAGATAAATATTAAGGAAAAAGGAAGTTTATGGGTATGTATTTAGGAACACTAGCATGGAATGGTACCCTAGTGTTTAGATGAATCCCAAAGTACCCAACTCATTCTTAGGAAGTAGCAGACATCTATATATCTAATTCAACACAGTTTATTTTCAGTGGTTCTTTTAATTCAGTTCCATGTGATATAGTCAAATTGTAAGTTGGGATAAGTTGTTTCAAAAGTTTTGGTAGATGAAATTCAAAGTGAAAATTTTTTCTTATAGAGTAGTTATAATGGTACAATATTGGTTATAGCAGTAGTGTCAAAAACTCTAGTAGATCAGAGGGCTACTTATCTGTACCTAAAAATCCCTGAAGCCACATATTGATTTATATTTAAAATGTTATCAGTGTTTTTATTTTTATTTATTTTGTGAAATATTTTCCAATTACATTTTAATCTGGTGTGTTTGACACCTATGGGCTAGAGGTAGACAGTGGGTATTGTTCTGTCTTTAATCTGATGCTATTTCTGATTTTTTTTTAAATCTTTGGACAAGACACCAAGATGAGAGGGGCAATTAACATGAAGAAGGGTAGGATTTTAATTCTATTGACCTTGAAAATTATAGAAATGGCTTGTCATAAATCAGAGGAAACTTACTAGGAACATACACATATGGGAATGTACTGTAGGAAGAAAAATACCCAAATGAAAGAAAATGGCTAGCAAAAAAAGTACCATCTGAATATTAGTTGCAGGGCTATATCCTGGAACATAGTTATACCAGCATCATCAGGGTCTTTGCTATCTTAAAAGTGAAGAAGTCTGTTGTTTTAGTATATTGTGTCCTCAAACAGACTTAAGAATTTATCAAACTCTAATCTGTGATTACTAGAGAGCAAGTTGTAACAGGAAAAAGTAGTGAACTTAAAAATTAGAATGTTTGGGTTCTAGTCTGATCCTCATCTCTTATTTGTTGGTTTTGTATCTTTGGATAAATCACAAAACCTTTATGACTCTATCTTCCCACCCATAAAAGAAGATAATACTACCTGTCAGGAGAATCCAATTTAATTCAAAGAGCATGTTTACTAATGCCAAGGCAATGGGGGATACAAAGATAAAAAGTAATAACAAAATTCTTGCCCTCAATTCTATTTAATTCATTTAAATTCTTCCTAGAGACAATTGGTGAGCCTGAAGAAGTAGTGAGTAAGTAAGAAGTAAGTGCCACCTTAGTCACTAGTCACATGACTCTAGACAAGTCACAAGAAGGCTCCATGACCAAAACAGAATTGCAGTATCTCAAAAGAAACATGAGAAATGCAAATTTCCTTCTCAAATGTTCCTGTAGATGATTTGTTCCCTATCTGTGGTAGGAGCCTTTGGAACTCACATTGGTTTGAACCACAGTCACACTATATATATATACTTCTGCTTCAGTTTCCACATTTATAAACTGGAGATAATAATATCACCTATTTCCCTGATTATGAGGAACAAATAAAAATATTTGTAAAGCTCTTAACACAGTGCCTGACACACAGTAGACTCTTAATATTTTGCATCTTCCTTCTGATTCAACAAGCATTTATGAAGTGCCTGATATGTTTCAGGAATTTACATTCTATTCATGATTGGAGTGAGTTGGACCAATGATTTAAGTGACATGTACTTAGATAATATACAAGTTACAAAGCAACAAAGGGGCGGGGGAGACAAAAATGCCCAAAGGAAATTGGAAGAGGGAGAGAGAACACTTTTGGCTAGAGAAATAAAATGAGATAATGAACTGAAAATGCTTTGTAAACCTATGTGATGCAGTATTCTTCATGAGATGCCACTGAACTTTTCTTATTGTGATTCTGAGCTATATAAATGTTCCAAAACTAAAAGAATTTCTAGGACCATTCTTATAGGCTAGCATCCAGTAGAGGTTTTAATATTATGAAAGAGGATAAAGAAGACTTTCATAAAGCCTATTAAATTTCTGGTATATCTATCACATTGTGTATTATGTATAATAGGAGCTATAAATAAATAGCATCAGAAATGATTAAAGATGTGGGAAATAGGATCTTGAGTGGATGCATTCTGGTTGGGAGTATGTAACCTAGAGAAGAAGGACGAAGACTTAAAGGAAAGGAAAGGTTGTGGATAATCTCCTTTTAGATAGATTAAATGGAAATAGATATGAATTATAGCAAGAATTACTGAGGATAGAAGGATGGATACACTTCTTGAAAGAAAAGGTTATTATTATTATTATTATAAACTAGACCTATTTACTTTGCTATAGTAAGGCCAATGTTATCTGTGTACATCTTTAAAAATATTTTTAACCAATTATGTATAAAAATAATTTTTAACATTCATTTCTTAATTTCAGATTTTGAGTTCCAAATTTTCTCCCTCCTTCCTTTTTCCCTCCCTGAGATGGTAAGAAATTTCATATAGCTTATACATGTGCAATCATTGTGCACATCTTTAAAAGCATGAACAATCATTTGTCTTGGATGGTCTAGTCACTGTCCTGTCTGGGATTAGAAGAATGGACTTAATAACTGAGCCCAGCTGTAGTTTGCATAATCTTTCTACCCTCTATGTGCATCTGATAGAAGAGCAAAAATAATCCTTTTGATGATTAATGGCTAAATTAAATAATGCAATTCATCCCTACAATTACAAGTGAACTGGGATTTTATAATTAAGGTACACCTTTGAGGAGCTGTTTGCCATTTGAGGATGGATCCCAACCTGCCAAACAGACTGGCTCTCCCCAAATCATAAGATGTTTTGAAACTAGAGTGCAGCTCTATAGTCTGTGACAATGTGCACTGGTTGATGAGTTAGTTCTAGAGGCTTCTGAATTTTAATGATGCTGGAGATGATATTGTGTGTCCTTCAGCTTGTTAGAGTGACACCAGCACTCCATAAATCATAATACCTGTGTATTGTAAAATCGATATCAAAGTGCTATCTCAGCGCTAACCCTTAATAAGTTTTTCAGTGCTCTAACAGCTTAAACTTTGCTGTAATGCCATTGGACCTGTAGGTTGGGATCAGAGCATGCTTAATTTGTTTTGTAATAGAGACTTTTCTCTAATGAAGGACCGATTAGTTAAGCCTTGGTCGCTCCTCTGGTGATCAGTTGGCAGAACAGCCCCTGCAATTAAGCTCGTGTATCTCTGTCCTGAAGCAAAAAAAGCAGGCTTAAACAGTCAATAAATGTTAATCCAGTCAGAACCTGTCTCTGCCTTTGAAGGCTACCCAGGAGGGCTTTTTTTTCACATTACTTTTTTCCCCCTCATCCCATTTTAAATGTGGTGGTCCCTATAGAATTGGGATGTAGCATACATGACCTCCCACTGTTCTGTAATAAGATGTGGCATGCTAACAACATTCTATACAGATCTGTCATCTATAGGTCTGTCTGTCCCTCCCCCTTCCTCTCACCTACCCATCTATTTATCTATGACTTGTGAATAAATGAGCAATTGGAATAGATCAGAGCTTCAAAAGAAATTGGGAAAATGATTTTATTAAATATTTATGCATAAAGAGAAAGGTATGTTTTTGTGCTGTCTAGTTATATCATGGGGTCTTTTGGGGATGGGGGTGGAGGAGGTTGATTTTACTACATACACATGGCCTAAGCCATGAAGGAAGGTTTTTTTTTTATTATAATTTGCTTTTACTATTACCATGGATGTTGGTTGTAATCCTCCCACTAAGTTGGGAGAGCCCAGTGAATAGCCAGAAGAAATAAAAAGGAAGAATAGAAAGAACTTTTAAATAGTGGAATTTTCCATGAAATAAAAAAGTGTATTTTTTAAAAATTGTAGGCTAGTTAACATTCTCTATCTTTGTCCTCATACAAAACTCCAAATATTTTTTTCCATTTCTTTTTGTTTTCTTTTCAAAGTAAGGGTGAGAAGAAGCAAAACTGACAGCCAGATGGGAAACTAGGCCTTTTAGATGGACAGTGGCCCGCAGACTTGTGGGCGAGGGAAAGAGGAGGAATGGGGTCTGAAATGTAAAGTGTCTTCTGTCCAGGGCTACATTCTTTGGGAGTCTGGTTACATTTGTTTTTACTTTAAGCAGGAACTTTCATTTGAAGTGGCATGAGATTTATTTCACTTTATGTAATTTAACCTGTGCCCATCATTAGAAGACATAAACTGTGGGAAAGGAAAGCAAGAGGAGAGGGTTGGAACTGGGAATTTATGTTTTCCTTTGTCATCTCCATGTGTGGGGCAGGATTGAAAGAAGGTGCAAGGAGCAAAACTTCAACCAGAAATGAGGAGCCATAACCAGTTTAACTTCTTATTAACTTGGGTTTTATGAACTATTAGTCTGGTAATGGAATAGTGATGTTTGTCCTCCACATGTGGCATGAGATGTCACTGTGTGGCTAAAAGCAGGGCAGAATTGATATCTCTAGCCTCTTCTCCCCTCACCCTTCTCTAAGGAGATTAATTCCTGCCAGGAAGGGAAGCAGGAAGTTCAGATTTCAAGCCACACTTCTCAGAGAGAAAGGATCCTAGGTTAGAATTATATCTACTGCTCTCTTAAATATTTTTTTTTTTTGTCAAGGGGATATAATCAAGATCAATTTAACTTCTGATCACTTTGTGTCATTATTGGAAGGAAGTAAGATCCCAAGCAATAAGGCTTGACCCCTTTTCCACCAAATACCAGCTCCACAATGAATACATAGTGAATAGAAAAGACACTCATTTATTCAAAGTATAGTAAAACATAAATCAGAGAAAGTGTGTATATGAGAATATATTGCAGATAATAGAGTAAAGGAGCTCTCCCGTGAGGAGCAAGGTAATTTAGCTCAAACAAGGGAGGGGAGAGTTCTAGATTTCACCCAAAGGGAAAAATCCTCAAGTCTCTAGTATAGCACGATAGGGATGAATACTCCTTTTGTGTCTTCCCAGAGTTTTTTCCTTCAAAAATCTGGAGTGAGATTGGCATCTTCCATCACCCTTCTTGAAGTTGGAAACTAGAAGTGCCCAAAGTGATTTAACACTAGAAGACTGAAGGCATCTTCTCCCTTTAGGCTCTCACCAACTCCATCTGACCCTTCTTGCAGGGAAGAAGAAAACATTTATCTCTACCAATGAGGAAAGAGCCCTTTGCCAGTGGACTTTTGAACTAGGGCTACTTAGTACATGGCTTGTGTCATTTGGAATGATAACAAGTTGATAATGATTTTGAATAATATCAAGATAAGTTAATAATTGACAAGGCCCGGAACTTTGGATCTGGAAAGTATCTCAGTGGCCACCTAGTTCAATATATACATACATACATACATACATACATATATATATATGTATATATATATGTATATATATATATGTATATATCCTGAAAGAATGCCTGCAAGAACATGCCTGACCCATAGTAGTTTCTGCTTGAATGAATCCAATAGTAGGTGAATCAGTCAATGAGCTTTTAAAGTATATACTGTGTACTAGATACTTATCTAGGCAAGCTATTGGATAAGTTGAAAGAAGTAGGAATACTTGGCCTAATAAAAAGAAGACTTGGGGAGATATGATAGTAGTATTCAGATCTATGAAGGGCTATGCCACCTTTGGAAGAGGGATTAGTCTTATTTTGCTTGAGTCCAGAGTTCATAACTAGGAGTAACTATTACAAAGGGATAAACTGAAGTTTTTGTACAGGAAAAATTGTTGATAATTAAACTTGTTCAAACAGGTTTTCTGTGGGAGGGGGAATTTTTTCTTCCTCATCAGAGATCTTCAAGTTAACTTAGACTATTTTTAGTGAGGCTTTTTTTTTAATTTTTGCTTCTAATTCTGGAATTTTCTAATTCTATAGTTGCCATAAAGAACTGCTTTTAAATTTTTCTGAAGGTGGGAAATCTTTCTGTTTTTTCCCCCTATTCACCCAAAGTACATCTTGGAAGAATGAAGTCTCATGGAGCAATATAACAAACCAAGGCAATTACAAAGAATTCATGATGAATGCTATCCATATCCAGAGAAAGAATCAATGGACTCTGAATGCAGATCAAAGCATACTATGTTCACTTTCTTTTTTCGTATTTTTTTCCTTTCTTCTTTCCTAACTGACTAATATGGAAATATATTTTACATGATTACACATATATTACCTTTATCAAATTGTTTAGCATTTTAGAAAGAGGGTGGGAGAGAAAGGAAGGAGGGAGAAATACTTAGAATTCAAAATTTTGTAAAAATGAATGCTACAATTTGTCTTTATATGTAATTGGAGAAATATTAAGAAGTCTTTTACAAACTTTAGAACAATATAACAGTGCTAGCTATGATGATCCTAAATGAGATTATCTCTAAGGTTCCTTCAAGCTCTAAATCTCATAATAGTAATGTCAGTATGTCCCCATAACAGAAAGAAGAGATATTAGACCTTATATTTTCTAAACAAGATTTCTCGGTTGAAGCATTTAATATACTTCTGTATTTCAAAAACCTGAATTTGAGAAAGGAGGTAATGCAGTGTACTGAAAGGAATACATTCAAAGTAAGAAAATTCAGTGTATGCAAATTGATTATGGATACTGAGTTAAAAATGGCAAAAGTCAAAGTCACCAACCTGACTCCTCTAGGAATTTGATGCATTGAATGTTTAAGCCATATTGGTCCAGGTTCAGGATCCAATTTCAGATTCAGTTTTCATGCTCATAATTGTTGTGAAGGCAAAAGGGGGATCATGTAAGTGTGGCATTATAGGACTGTGTGATTAGGAGTCAGTTATATATTAATTAAGTTACTTTTAATTTTAACTTTAATTAGGTAATTATACTCCTTGAGTAAGCATTGACCTCAAGGAGATTACATTCTAATGAGGGAAGATAACACAGGAAAAGTAATTGAAAAGGAGGGAGGAAAGGGGGAACTTAGCCTTATTGGGTTAAAGTGAAAAAAGTTTGTGAATTCAGGAGAAAAGTCCAAAGAAGGATGTGAAGACATACCTACTCAGGTTCTTTCCTTTAAAAAGGAGGTTCTGAGAATGTCTGACCAATTAGGGAAAGGGGTGAGGGTAGAACAAACTTCTAGTGTGAGAAAGCCAGGGGAAGCACAGACTTCCAAGGCAGGAGTCCATTCTAGAGAATCAGGAGTGGAGTCTCTATTTTTAGGGTTGGATACCATCTGAGTTATTTCAAGTAAATTTTATCTTGGCAGAGTTGTGCAAATGGAATTGGATATTGGTCTTAAATTTTACCTCTTGAGTGTTTTAATCTTTAAATTACTATTTTGGTATGATACATTCAAAAGAAAATAAGCTTGCGATGATTACAATCTTATTTCTAACCTTAGTACCCAATTGAACATATCACTCCAAAATAACAAATGCTCTTTTAATTGTGAAATCCATTGACATTTTTTTCATTCTTCATCCTCCCTCCTTTTCCTCTCTGTAATATCTAATACTGTTGATTATCCCCTCCTCCTGAATATTTTTTCCTCTTTGGAGGAGGATAGAATTTTCTTTATCCTCTGTACCATCTAGCTGCCAAACACCTGGAGGATACCTTTTTGTGATACTATTTTCTCCTGGTTTTCCTTTTACCTGACTGAAATGATAGCTCTCACAGTAGACTCCTTCCCTCCAAAACCATGAAGGATAACCATGCATAACTCCCTTTCCCATTAGTCCTTAAACAATCTCATTTTTCCTGGGGTCTTTTTTCTTTCTGTGATTACATCAACTATCATGGCTTCAATTATCCTCTATGCAGATAACTTCCAAATAAAATCCTTTCCTCATTTCTCTCTTGAGCTCTAGTCTATATCACTGGACATACCTGCTGAATATCTCTGCCCAGATACTCTATAGACCTCTCAAGTTCATATACTTAATACAGAACATTTTATGTCCCCTCCCTCCCAACCATTCCTCTTGCCATTTTCCCTATTTCTTTCAATTGTATCACCATTTATCTACTAACCCAGGTTTGAAACCTTAGTTTTGGGTTCTTAAGATCATAAATAGAACTAAAAAGGAACAGGTAGTACAGTGGCTAGAGTGCCAGGGTTAGACTCAAGAAGACTGATTTCGAGTTCAATTCTGACTTCAGACACATATTAGCTATATAACTCTGGACAGGTTACTTAACCTGGTTTGCCTCACTTTCCTCATCTGTAAAATGAGCTAGAGAAGAGAAATGGAAAACCACTCCAGTATCTTTGCCAAGAAAACCCCAAATGGAATAACAAAGAGTTAGACATGCCTGAAATAACTGAACAACAACAACAAAATATATTTTATAGATGAGGATTCTAGGGCCCAAAGGATTTTGATAACTTGCCCAAAGTCACACAGCTAGTAAATGGAAGAGCTGTGATGTGATGTGATTCTCTAGTCCTTCTACTCCAAATCATCCCTTTCATTTATTCTGCCATGCCAGATCCTTTACTCTCCCCTTAACCCCCCAAATCCCATCATTTTAAAGAAAAGATTTTATTTATTTTGAGTTTTACAATTTTTCACCTATTCTTGCTTCCCTCCCCACCCCCCACAGAAGACAGTCTATTAGTCTTTACATTGTTTCCATGGCATACATTGATATAACTTAAATGTGATGAGAGAGAAATCATATCCTTGAGGAAAAAATAAAGTACAAGAGACAGCAAAATTACATAATAAGATAATGTTTTTTTTTTAAATTAAAGGTCTTTGGTCTTTGTTCAAACTCCACAATTCTTTTTCTGGATACAGATGGTATTCTCCATCATAGATATCCCCAAATTGTGCCCGATTGTTGCACTGATGGAATGAGTGAGTCCATCAAGGTTGACCATCACCCCCATGTTGCTGTTAGGGTGTACAATGTTTTTCTGGTTCTGCTCATCTTGTTCAGCATCAGTTCATGCAAGTCCTTCCAGGTTTCCCTGAATTCCCATCCCTCCTGCTTCTAATAGAACAATAGTGTTACATGACATACATATACCACAGTTTGCTAAGCCATTCCTCAATTGAAGGACATTCACTTAATTTCCAATTCTTTGCCACCACAAACAGGGCTGCTATGAATATTTTTTGCACAAGTGATGCTTTTACCCTTTTTCATCATCTCTTCAGAGTATAGAGCCAGTAGTGGTATTGCTGGATCAAAGGGTATGCACATTTTTGTTGTCTTTTGGGCATAATTCCAAATTGCTCTCCAGAAAGTTTGGATGAGTTCACAGCTCCACTAACAACGTATTAGTGTTCCAGATTTCCCACATTCCTTCCAACATTGATCATTGTCCTTTCTGGTCATAATAGCCAGGCTGAGAGGTGTGAGGTGGTACCTCGGAGATGCTTTAATTTTAATTTCTCTAATAAGTAATACCCAAATCCCATCATTTGCCATGTTTTGATTCTACCTAAATGATAGCTCTCACTGTAGACTCCTTCCCTTCAAAACCATGGCCAGCCCCAAGTTCAAGTTCTTATTTCCCCTTATCAGGACTACTTCAACAATTCTCTAATTGTTTCCCCTGTCTCAATACTTTTCTCTCTTTAATCTAGATTCCACATTACTGACAATTTTTCTTAACATAGAGATGTGACTATGTTGTTCTCTTGCTCAAGAAGCTTTAGGAGTTCCCTAAAGTCTTTTATAAATGCCTGTCATTTAAAGCGTACAATCTATCTTTTAAAAAATGATTTCATATTATTCTCCCTATCCACTATATTTTTGCTGACAAACCATCTTATTTGTTGTTTCCCATATACAACTGTATCATTATAATAACCAATAACCAGTCTTTATGTAGCACTTATGGTCTGTGAGGTGATTTATCAGTGTTCTCATTGTTATCCCCATTTTTCTATTGAAGAAACTAAGCCTGAGGGAGGTTAAGTGACTTACCCAGAGTCACACAGCTAGTAAGTATTTGAGACAAGATTTGAATTCAGGTTTTCAAGACTCTAAGTCTAACACTATCTAATATGCTCTCTTAGCAGCCCTAATATCTGGACTCCAAGACTTTGCTATCTTCCATGCTTGGAATACCCTCCTGCCTCATTGTTCAGTTTTTTTTTAATTCAGCCATGCCTGACTCATTATGACCCCATTTTGGGTTTTCTTGGTAAAGATGCTAGAGTGATTTACCATTTCCTTCTTCAGCTCATTTTTCAGAGGAGAAACTGAGGCAGACAAGTTGAAATGATTTGCTCAGAGTCACATGGCTAAGAAGTATTTAAGGCCATATTTGAACTCATGAAGATGAGTCTTCCTAATTCCAATTCCAGTGCTCTCCCTATTGTATCACCCAGTTATCTTTTGTAATACCTAGCTTTCTTTAAGCTCAGGTCAATTACTACTGTTTTCTCAAGTTTTTCCTGATCCCCTCAGCTGTTAATACCAGATTTGTGTTGTATTTACTTTAAAAATATATTGAATTTTCCTATTTGTATACTCTGTGCCCCTGACAATAGAATATAAACTTTATGAGGACAGGCTCCATCTTGCTTTTGTCTTGTATTCATTCACAGGGTCTGACACATAGAAGTCACTTATTATTTTTAGATCAAATTGACTTGTTTATAGTATTTGAAGAATACCCCTGGGTAGAAATCCTTATACTAAGTTATAGGATGTGTGAAAGAAGTGGAAGAAATTGTTTTAACAGAAGACAAGTTAAGCATAAACATACATTTATATTATATACTCAGATTATATTACACCAAGGGGGGAAGTTTCCTGATAATAGCTACTATTCATATAATATTTTATGATTTGCAAAGTAATTCACAAATATTATTTCATTTTATTCTCGCAACAACCCTGAGAAATAGGTGCTGTTTTTATTATTTCTATTTTACAGATGAGAAAATTGAGGCATTTAATGTTAAGAGATTTGACAAGAGCAATGTAACTGAGAAGTATCTGAAGCTGGATTTGAAATTTGGTCTTTCTGACTCCAGGTCCAATACTCTCTCCCCTGTTCCACCTAGTTCCTGTCACTATAGATATGGCAAAGAACCTGGATTGGATTTTCCTGAAATTTTGGAATTCAATCGAATTCCTTGCAAAGAACTTATTTGAAATGCATCCTGTAGTGCAATTCACCATCATTTATTTGCACATTTAGTCATTCATTATCTGACTATATATTTATTTATTTATCTAATTATTTGTTCATTCATTTATTTACTTTGTATGTGATTTCATTAGTGTAGGGATTTCATGAAATAGAGCCTCCTTTTACTGATGCTGTTTAACAACATGTCTAATTTAGGGAATTGCTCAGAACATTCAGAGGTTAGATAACTTGCCACAGACAAAGCTAGTCTGTTTCAGAAATAGGGTTTGAACCCAGGTTTTTCTGATTCATGTTCTCTATTCACTAAGTTGTCTTTTCTTTCATCTTATCATCATCATCATCATGATAGTAGTAACAAGAGCAGTCAATATATGTGTAGTGCTTAATGTTTAACCAAGAAATTTTCAGACATTATTTTTACATACATCACAGGTCGGGGTGGGGATGAGGTGGGGGCTTGATGGTTAGGCCACTGGTCTTAAAGGAAATATGAGGTTAATCCTTGACTCAGATACTTACTGGCCTTGGACAAGTAAATAAACCTCTCAGTCTTGAATTCCTCATTTGTAAAAGGAGGAAAGTGATAAAATAATCCAGAGAGATATAGGGAATCTCAAACGAGATAAAGGGTTTTGCAGATTTTTCAGTGCTATTTTAAAGCTAGATGTTGCTGCCATTGTTGTTTTATTTCATTAGAGCTTCATAATAGCTCTGAAAGGTAGGTGCCTTACTTAAATCCAATTCACTTGCAAGTCAAGACATCACCTACCTGATATAATTGATCTTCTTCAAGGACGAAGGGCGAACAACAACAAACAATAGTAATATTAATAACCATTTTACAACTAAGGGTACTGAAGCTGAGAAAGGTTAAGTTCCTTATCCTTGAATACATGACTATCTCTTTTAACTTTTTTCAGTGTTTTTTCCTACTAAGAAGAATCCTTTTGTTAGGTGAAAATTTACCTACTAATTCCTCTACTACTACTTTGGGCATTTCTTCACTAAAATCTTATTCCATTGACTCATTGGGGTATGGAGGTAACTGGTGGATACCGAACTTAAAGTCAGGAAGACCCAGGATCAAATCCTGTCTCATCTTTAATTGTCATGTGACCCTGGACAAATCACTTTATCACTGTGGTTATATTTCTTCATCTATTCCCTCATTTATAACATGAAACAGAGTCCTTTCCAACTCTAGCCATATGATGTTATGCTCTACTAAGAGGTGGAGAAGGGGGCTATCTGGAGGGAATATGTCTCTACCAGTGAAATCACAGATTCTAGAAGTTTGAAATAAAGTATTCACAAAAATATACTCATTCAAACATATGTGACATGAGTGTGTATATATATACAAGGAAGCAGAAATTGTTGATTATTACCTTGATGAAAGTCTCAGTGACTATTGGCAACAAAAGCAATGTCTAATAACTTTTTAGTAATTATTAGACATTGCTTTCATCAAAGTAATATCATTTCTTGTGGATTTCTCTG
The DNA here is from genome assembly GCF_037893015.1 of Macrotis lagotis. Taxonomy (NCBI): domain Eukaryota; kingdom Metazoa; phylum Chordata; class Mammalia; order Peramelemorphia; family Peramelidae; genus Macrotis; species Macrotis lagotis. Next base: position 686,938,587 of record NC_133658.1, on the reverse strand, counting down.
ATGACAATCTTAGAATAGATTTTTGTATAGAATTTGTACATCTTTGGTTGTTGCCCTTCATGCTTGAAGAGGACAAAATTATGTCACTTTGTTAGAGTTAGGGTACAGTGTTTCCTACTGTGACCGATCAGACCAATAATAGTTCAGAAGACTCTACCATAGGTATATGAACATTTGGACTGGAGATGTCTCTAAATTTGTTCATCTTATGTATAGCAGTATATGTTTAGTTACTGGATAAATTTGAGAATTCAAAGAGTTAATATTATTATTGATGTTTTTTAACAATTTTTTTGTGGTTAAACTTGGCATATATGGGGTAGTTTTTGCTCAGACCTATAAGCACTTATTTCTTTAACATAAACATACTTTTCAGATACTATCTGGTTGAAAGTTGTAAAACAGAATGAACTCATAAGAATTAAAATGACCATTAATTCAAAGGATATTGGAAAGATGCCTTGTGGCTATTAGCAAATTACAGCATGTGACTTACTAACAATGACTTGGATGCCAAATGTGGGTTAAAGAACATGTCTGAAGATTTGTATGACTGGAAATTGAATTGTATTAGTCATGGAATAAGAATAAGAGAATAACTGGATAGCCAAGTAGTATATATGGATCCCTGAGAGACTAAAAGAATGACAAAGGTCTCCTGGAAACTGGTTAGGTCATCTCTGGAAAATTTATGGAGGAAAAATTAAAAAACATGAACAAGAATCAAACAGGTTAAGAAGATATGGATGAGTGGGTATGTGGAGAGAAATCAAGGCTGTTTCAATTTATCAGATTATTTGAAGAATTCATATAAACCAGGAGGGAAAGAAATCTTGTCTCCAGGTTTCAATGATGGATTTAGGTTCTTTTCTTTAATCAAGGAATATAATTATGTGGTACTATATAGAGAGAGAAGGGACGGGAATCAAGAAGACCTGAATTCAACAGCATCAGATACTTATTAGCTGTATGTCTGCTACAATTTTGTCAACTGTAGAATAGGGATAATAAATACTATCTGCCTCCTAGAATTGTTGTGAGGATTAAAATAAGATAGTATTTGTAAAGTGTATATATAGCAAAATGTCTGATAGATGTTAAGTATTTACTAAAAGCTTGTTTTCTTTCCTTTATCTCCTTCTCAGTTAAATATTATAACAAATGCATTTTCTCTCTATCATAAAAAATCAAGGTTCTTCCTTGAATATTTTATGTATAAAGGATACAAGTATCCTGGACGAAGATAATGGTATGCAATGAGGAATACAATTGTTAAGCTAGCATACTGGTATAGGAAATCCTGAAATGTTGGTGGAACCAGCCAATCATGTTAGAAAGGGCCCAAGGAGAGCTTGGCCTCCAACATCACTACTGAGCAGCAGAGACTGGAGGATTACTTGTTTAGGGTGCTTTACTCCCATTAATGCTTCAAGTGAAGGTCATTCATTTTTTTTTTTAAGACCTGGTAAGCTCCAGGGTTGCTGCCAATTTCCAAGATTCCATGATCTCCATCCCATCTTCCTCACAGGGCTGGGGTGGGGGCAGGGATGAATACTGGAAGAAATCTTTTGCTTTACCTTTCATGCATCTGTTTAAATCATAAGTAAAAGAGAGAATATGGGATCTTGGTCTTAAAGAGGAAAAGAATTGGCAACAGGAATGTAACTTTCTTATAAATTTTCTACTGTATAATGGCACCTGTCTCACTGGTTTGTTATAAGGATCAAATGAGATATTTAAAAAGTACTTATGTTGTTCTTCATTCTCAAAAAAAGACTGTGACATCATGGAGATGATATGAAAAGCACATGAATTGTGTTTTAGTGAGGGGGTGCTGTGCTAAGTCACCAGCCTCATTTTCTTTTCAAGATCTGGGTCTAGTAGCCAGATATGAATCAGGATGAGTGGAGATGGCCCTGGATGTGAGACTGTCAGGGTTAAGTGATTTACCCACATTCATGCAGTTAATCAAGTGTCTTATTCCCTTTCTTTTTCCCAAATATAATTTTAGTAATCCATGGCTATGCCTACAGTAAAATGTATTTCTTAAATAATAACTTATGCTTATAGAGATTTTATTAAAATAAATTTTAAGTGTTTAATATCTTAAATATTATAATTAAAATAAATTTAAAAATATAAATTCTTTAAAATACTTTAAAATAAAGTTCTATACATAGATATTTTAATAGGCATACAGATACTCCCATTTAATAGATAAAGAAACTTAGGCTTTGAGAGATGAAGCCATATATCTGTAGTCACACAACTATAAAATATCATAGGTTAGTCTCCTGTAAACATTTAGGAAGGGTCTTCTATGTGCCAGACCCTGGGAACACAAAGAAAGACAAAAATACTCCCTGTTCTCAAGGAGCTCACAGCCTAATGGGAGAAACTAAGTACAAGCTATATAAAGGTTAAATTAGAAATGATCAACCAAAGAAAGGCATTAGAATTAAAAGGTATTGACAAAGGCTTCCTGTAGAAGGTGGGATTTAAGTTAGGGTTTGGAGGATGCCTGGGAAGACAGGAGACAGAGATGAGGAGGGAGAGAATTTCATTCATGGGGGAGAGCCAGTGAAAATGTCCATAGGAGGAAGATGAAATGTCTTATGTGAGACTGAAAAGTTAATGTCAATGAGTTTTAGAAGCCTAGAAAGGTTGGGATGGGGTGGTGGTATAGGAGATGATCATCTTTAAATGCTAGGTAACAGGTAGGCACAGAAACTTTGAATCTAGTCTTTCTACCACAAAGACCAGTAGTCTGTCTCACATTTATACTGTGCTACCATTAATTTGTCACTATTTGTTTGCATTGAAGTAAAAAATGATATACAGTGAACTTAGGGCAAAACAAAAGAAGAGTTATTATAATGCAGTATGTAATAGATCTCAGCAAAAGAGGAATCCTATGTATATGACATAATTATAAAAATAGCCAACATTTATAAAGATCTTTAAAGTTTGTAAAGCACTTTAATGATAATATCTCATTTGATCCTCACAACAACCTTGGGAGGAAAGTGATATTATTCCCATTTTGCAGATGAAAAGCCTGGGACAGGTTAAGTGACCCAGCAGGGGAGGCTGGATTTGTTCTCTCTTCATCACTCTGTCTATTTGGCCACCTAGCTTTCTCTATTCATGTTCCCCAAAGACTCACTTATTTGGTGTTTGTAGTGTTTCTCTTTCTCTCTCTCTCTCTCTCTCTCTCTCTCTCTCCAGAAGTTGGTAAGAGAGGGGAAGATAGATGGTGCAATGGATAGAGCACTGGCTCAGAAGTCAGGATGACCTGAGTTCAAATCCAATCTCAGACACTTAATCATTATCTAGCTGTGTGAACTTGGGCAACTCACTTAACCCAATTGCCTTGCAAAACAAAAAGAAGTTGTTAGAAGGTCTCAAAAGACTTCTAGAAAAAGCAAAAAACAAAACAAAAACCCAACAACAAAACTTTTTACTCTTTTCATGATAGTCATTTCCCAATATAGTCTCCCTCTCTTCCATTTTCCAGTGAAGAAGAGAGTTCTATAAAAATAGATCAAGCATGAGGTTTGGAGTAAAGAAGACCTGAGTTCAAATTCTATCTTAGACATTTAAAAATTTGGTGACCCTGAGCACAACACTTTCATATTTAGTGCCTTGGCTTCCTTCTCAATGGAATGAGTTAGATTGGGTTAGTTGGCTTCTAAAGATCCTTCCCACTGAAATCCATGCTCCTGTGATTGTGACCTGTCCAACAGGGTAGTTAAGGTGTGCTGCCCACGACTACACTTCTTTTGAGTTCAGAAGACTATCCTTAATTCTCCAGATATGACTTGATGAATGATTTTGGAGAAAGCAGTACTTTAAAAAACTGAATGTTTCTTCATTTACAAAAGCAAGATGAATATCCTTTCTGATTCTATATCTTACTTGCCCCTGCTGTCAGGACAGCCTGACAGATCTAACACTTGGACCAAAGACTTGACTCTGAGTCATTTATTGAAGAACTGAGTGAGGATGATGCAATGCAAGGTTTCCTATCATTCATCCAACTCAGGTTCTGCCTATAGGTTGCCAGCATAAGCTATCTCACTGACAAGAATCTAACATTTAAGTCAAAAAAAGAAAATACCAAAAAAAATAAATCTGACAATTCATTAAGGAGGAATGAGAACCTTGGTTTGGCATGTCAGACCTCTCTGATTCCCGGCTAGCTTCGGAAACTAAAACTATTGGAGCTTTCTTGTGATGGTTGCCTTTGCCCCTTGACAAAGGTCAACAGGGGTACCACAAACTTATACCACCTTGCATCTTTTAGCACAGGTAGAAATAAAATATGTGCTCTCTCTGTGTGACTTGTTTTTAATTTCTGTTTTGTCTTCCCTACTAGGGCTTTGCCTTTAAAAAAGCATTATTCTAGCTTAAAAGGTTAAAGCAACATGAGTTTCTGAATTAGGCCAGGGACCAAGAATATTTGACATGCCAAGTTAAGGTTCTCATCCCTCCTTAATTTATTCCAATTTATGTTGGTGTTGTTTTGGACCCAATGATTCAAAGCACCATATCCAAGATTACTTATGAAGTTTACTCTGTAACTGATTATTTTCCTCTGGAAATTAATATTTACTTATTATGTTTATATTTTTACCCCACAATAGAATGAAAAATTCTTTTGACTTTGTATCCCTAACAAATACATAAAAGATATTTAATAAATGCTAGTCAAGTAAATGATTAATTAATTAATGCTTACTGTCTTCTCATCATGGTGGCCACAGCTACTTCTGAAGATCACCTATTGAGGCACAGGGAGAATTATATTTTGTGAATATGAAAAGAGTCCCTATTCTAATGAAATCCCAGTTTCTTGAATTATTGAAGATAAAAGCAATCTAAAGACTAGAATAATTTAGAAGTTTCCTCATGAAGTAAAGCCCTCTGTAATCCTCTCTTTCACATAAGATCTGTCGGTCCACAATATGGGGATGGTGCCTAAAACACATTACTCTCTTACAAGCCTAGCCATTGTATAATTCTTAACAGCCAATGTTGACACATCCGGACCTAAGTCCTGGAATCCCCTCATGAAACAAAACTACATCATGGTGTGGTAAGAGTTTTCTTCTAGGTACCAGTAACTCAGACATTTTAATTAAAATGCACCCCCCCCCCCAAGCTCGAGACCTAAGGCCTGCAAAATACATATTTGGATTTTTATTTTTCATTTTATTTTTTTGCAACCCAATGAGCTGAAAGTGTCAGAAATAATAAAAACAGCATATTTTTATTGAGCAATTCTTACAAGAACTGGTTAAACTGACTTTAATGAAATTTGGTTTAAAACAAAACAAAAAAAAATCTCATTCCTATGGTGAACCTTTGCATGGTACATTCCAGCCCTAGGCTAATTTTTTATGGGTAAGTTATAAACCCCAGAAAAGGGGGTTTTATAGTGGAAATGCTGACAGAACCCGCACAGTGCTACTGGGTGCCTCTCTAATTAGTCTGAAGGCCTGAAAGCTGTATTCCATAAGATGTGAGCCGTATTGAAGCAGTGTTCCAGTTTGGGCCAAACCTCCAAGCTTAACTGGGCATTTCATGGGTAATCAGGGTTTCATATAGACTATGTCAGAGCCTTTTTTACAGTTGTAAAATGCTAGTACTTTTAAGTGAGAGAATGCTTTATTGGTCCTTTTACTTATGTGAATATTAAATGGGGGTGTTTTGATATAGACATTTCTGATAGTTCCTGGTGTTCTTTCTCTGCTTTGAAGATGATGAGGCATCCACCTGGTCTCAAGACCCAACTTCAGGGACCCATTTTAGCATCCTTTTAAAATGTCATATATAAAACCAACTTTTATTTGTACTTAAGTGTTTGGTGCTAATGTTTACAGAGAAACATCCTGCCAGAAGATTGGAGTAAATAATGAGAGAACATTTACAGCTTTAAACTGATTTCTGTCTCCTTTCTCTCTCTCTCTTTCACTCACTCTCTGATTCTGTCTCTTTTTGTCTCTCTCTCTTTTCCTGTTTGTTTCTCTCTGTTTCTGTTTCTCTACCTGCCTCCCTTTGCCTCTCTGTTTTTTTCTATCTCTCGGTATCTGTATCCTTCTGTCTCCTTTTGTCTCTGTCTTTCTGTGTTCCTTTGTCTCTGTCTCCTGTTTTTCTGTCACTCTCTGTCTCCCTATGTCTCTGTTTTTGCTTCTCTTTGTTTCCATCTTTCTATCTCTCATCTTTTTTGTCTCTTCCCTGGTCTAGGTGCTCAACATCCCTGGAATGATTATAGTTACCTACACTTATGGAGTACAGGTCTGGTAGTGCCTATTTCTTCTTCTGCAGCTGCAGACCCTAACCAAGGGTTCACTGAGGTAAAATGCCCCAGGCCTGGGCTCAAGCTGTGCACCCCTCCCCATTGGGTCCTACCAAAAGAAGGAACAAAGAAAGAAAATAAAAGCAGCAGATTCAATTTTAAAAGGGACCACATGTCAGGCAGACTTGTAGCTCAGAACCTTTTTTTCCCCTGTGACCTAAATTCCTTTCTCATTTTTCCACCATCTTTTTCATTGTTTCTCACCATGGACTCTTTCAAAAAGCTAGATTCTTAGTTTGCTGATACTAAGGGATATGGGAAGAAGGGAGAGGCAGAGGATGATGGGTGCAAGGAACTGAAAGTGATGTCATAAGGTCATCAATGTCAAAAAAATCATTCTAGGTGAAATGTCAAAGATAACTAGTTATTCCCACAAATTGCATCCTGGATGGAGACCTTGGCTCCCTTCTACCCAAGGCTGGGCTGGCATATGGTTAACCATACTGTAATGTGCTGGAGCACATTTGGATGGAGGTGTGTTAACCAGTGTGCCTTCCTCTTGGAAGCCTGCCATCTCTTTGCAGAGAATGCTGTGGCATTCGTTGGCCCCAGGGCAGTGGCTCCAAAAGCAATTTGCAGGGCTTACATTAAGGAAAGACAGCAGGGGCCTGTTGCAGATGTGGTCTCTTTTAAAATGGAATCTGGTGCTTTTATCCTTTCTTTTTAAAGGGATACTGGGAAAAGGAGGCCTGGACTGTGTGCCCTTGGCTAACATGGGATATACTTTAAAGAATTAAAGTTCTGTTGATGTGTGTTTGCAGAGGAGATAGTTCACAGGAGTAGACAAGTAATTAAATGTCCTCAGCTGCTACCCACACCTGACCTCGAAAGAGTGTCTTCCCTTGCTCAGCAACTTCTAAGGCTTTCCTCTCCCTTTTCTCTCCACTAAGATTATCTTTTTCAACAGAGACTGAATGTTTTCTTTCACTGAGAAGTAACAGTATCAGTCATAACCCAGTTTATGGTTAGTCTCCTGAATGGGGAATAGGGATGATTGGACACATGAGCCAATGCGCACATTAAGAGACAAAAGCAGAGACAACTGAACTGAATTCAACGAGGATCAATTAAATATCTACAATGTGTTAGGTGAACAGTTGGGTGGTAAAGTAATGGAGTGCCTGGCCTGGAGTCAGGGGGACTCATCTTCCTGAATTCAAATCCAATCTTAGGCACCTATTAGCTGTGTGATGCTGGGCAAGTCACTTAATTCTGTTTGCCTTAGTTTCCTCATCTATAAAATGATCAGAGAAGGAAATGACAAACCACTCTAGTATCCTTGTCAAGAAATCTCCAAAGTGGGTCACAAAGAGTCAGAAATGATCAAACAACAACAAATGTATTAAGTACTATGTTAAGAACTAAGAATAAAAATATGAAGATAACACTCTCTGCTCTAAGAGAATTTACTTTCTTCTTTTTAATATTCTCTCTCTCTATATATATATATTTAAATGCATATATGTAATGGTTTAATTTAAATTGGAATAGTCATATATGTGTCTGTGTTTTCTATTTTAATCTTTGTTTTTAGTGTCAATATTTGAATCTTATGCTTGATTTCCAAGATTCTAGCTGCTTGCAACAAGTCAACGTGCATTGAAACTTTCAAGATGGATTTTTTCTGTATATTTTCTTAGATTTACCTTACTTAAATTTCTAGGGTTTTTAAAAGCACATTCCTTCAGCTAGAATTAAGTCAGAGAGATCCCTGTTGGGAGAAATTTCAGACATATTGGGGCTTGCCTGGTGGACTTGTTTTTATATTTTAATGACATATTTTTATTGATGTTCTTTGCTTTTTCATCACATTCATTTCTGAACATACCTCTCCTTGCCCTGCTCAACCTAGCCAACCCTTTTGACAAGGATTGAAAAAGAGAAAAAGTATACAACAGTTCAGTAAAACTAACCAATACAAATTAACTGTCTCTGACAGCTTACTCAAAATTCTAAACCTATTGTTTCCCATATCTGGGTGAAGGAGTGAAATATATTTTCTGAACTCTTCTCTAGAACCAAACTTGATCATTTATAATTAACTAGCATATATATTTTTTCACTTTAAATGCTCATAATTGCATTCATATGTACATTGTCTTTCTGATTTTCTTTACTTCATTCTTTAAAGTTTCATATTGTATCTTAAATTTCTGTGAATTCATATTCATGTTTTTCATATTGTTTCTTATAGTGCAATAATATCCCATTGCATTTATATGCCAAAATTTAATTGACCTAATCCGTTTTTTCGTTCTTTGCTACTACAAAAAGTGCTATTATAAATGTTTTTGTGTATGTGGGGTTCCTTCTTTTTACTTTTTACTTCCTTGTTTTTGGTCAATAGCTATAAACATTTTAATCACTTTTTTAAAAGCATGATTCCAAATTGTCTTCTATAATATTTAGGTCAATTTACATCTCTACCAGCAGTATATTAAGGTGCTTGTGTTTCCATAGTCCTTCCAATACTGTCTATTATCACTTTTTTGTTTTCTTTGCCAGTTTGCTGAGTATGAAGTAAAACTTCTGAGTTACTGTGATTTGTATTTCTCTTATTAGTATTTTGGAGAAATTTTTCATTTGGTTATTAATGGTTTGTAATTCTTCTTTTGAGAGCTCTGTGTTCATTTCCTCTGACCATTTATTCACTGGAAAACAGCTCATTATGTTATATATTTTTGTTAATAAGTAACTTACATTCCACTTGGAGAAAATGAGTTGCACAGAGAGAAACAAATAAAAACCATGGATAAAGCAAATTAGGTGATGGTGAACATCAATAATTGGTGAGATAAGGAAAGGACTGCTTTGGAAGCCAAGTCTTGAATAAAACTAGGATGCTAAATATATATAAAAGTTAGTGTAAAATTGCTTAAATTTATTCTAATTAAAAAATTGTTGAAATCTAAAAGCACAGATAGTGTTAATGATGAACCTAATAGTGTAGTGATATAGGACCAATTGATATTCTTAGATTTAAATAAATATAAATAATAAAAATCATTGATATGCCGAAAGTGCTGAGACAACAGGTCATTAACCACATTATATCTTGATGTCCAGGATCCCCGAATCATCTTTGATAATAATACATGTGTGTATACATGCATATCTATATCTATATCTATTTATGTACAGATGTGTTTGTATATATACAAAAAATACACACACACATGTACTCACTATATAGAGAAACAGATTGAAAACAGACACCATGGGGCAGCTAGGTGGCGCAGTGGATAGAGCACTCGCCCTGGAGTCAGGAGGACCTGAGTTCAAAGGTGACCTAACATACTTAATAATTACCTAGTTGTATGGCCTTGGGCAAGCCACTTAACTCCATTGCCTTGCAAAAACCAAAAAAGAAAAAAGAAAAAAAAGAAAAAGGAAAACAGGTACCACAGAGGTAAGAGTTTAATAAAGGAATTATCTTCTATATTTCTCTCTCCATCCTTTCACATCCCTTGTCTTCCACATGGTTAATATTAATGGCACTAATATTAGAGCAAGTGTCTATTCCCTTTTGAGAGTGAGATTTTATATGTATATGTATATGTTTGCATGTATGCGGATGTGTGTATGCATATACATACCTATACATATGTATAGACATATATTTAGTGAGTTCATATGTACAAAAAGTCTATTTTCTTACCATATGTCTAATATGGTAAGAATTTCATATATATGTGAACTCAGTCTCAGAAGGGATAGAATTCCTCTGACTTACCTTATCATTAGTGTCATTAATATTAACTCCATGGCTTTTTGACCCAGTTTCCTCTATTTAGCATTGGGGAGGATGATACTGAGTTATTTAATCATCAGCAGGCCTGCTAGTTGGACAGTAATTTAAGCTTGTTCAATATCTCTGAATGTGTGATGTGAGAACTGTAAGGGCCAGTTTTCTTTTCAAAAGCTCTATATCACATTCTCTGTTGTATTTATTGAAACAACTATCCTAGGAAGGGATTTAGGGAAGTATGATTGACATCCTTCCCCCACTTCTCTAAGTCATTAACTAATGATCTTTTAGACAGTGACAATGGGACGTTTGGATGACTGAATTTGCTTTAACAGAGACAATATCATTCAAAAGAAAGGGAAAGAGATTTAACGAGGACTGGCAAGTACTTGGACTTTCGGGAAAAAAATCTTTAGCTCAGTACTAACATACAAATCCATCAAAAATGGCTTCTATAAATTGAGGATATGATTCTTAACCCTAATCCTAAAGTTGTATGATATAAGATACATTCCTGCAAAAAGGATGGAATTAGATTACCCCTCCTGGGTCCAGTTAGGTCCTAACTCTTAACCCAGGAAGTGGTAAAGGAAAGAACTAGAAACAACGTATAGATTCATTCTCTTTTGCCTGTCCTAGGACTCCTACTGCCAACTACTTCTCTTCCTACTAGGAAGAGAAGAAGATAAGAAGAGAATGTAGTGAGACCTCAGAAGATTAGTACTAGTGATTTAAAAGTCCTTCCCATTCTTTTCACTGGAGGAACATTCATTGCTGGCCTCCATAGCTCTTTTTTCTTTACTCTCTGAGGGTTTGGAAGGAGCATCCTGCTATATACATCATAGGCTCTTTGCCAGATCTGATGGCAAGTGGAAGTGCCCCCTTTTCAAGGAAAAAGGTCTGTTTTGAATCAAGAAAGCTCTGTGAATAACAGAAAGCTACTTCCTCAATTCAGGTCACATGGCTCATTAGAACCCACTTTTTCCTGGCTGGAGTTGAGGGAGGGAAGGGCGAGTTATTTTTATTATGTGTTCCTCTTCCCCCATTTCAAACAGCTAGAAGAAAATGAAGTGCCAATCGATAATTAGGATACTGCCAAGGATTGCTGAACAGGAAGACTCCCAACAATATAGATAAAACTTACTGAGAGAGAGAGAGAGAGAAATCCAGTAAAATACAATGTCAGAACATTGAATAATGAAGAGGACTTAACCTAGAATTTGAGAGGATGAGAAAATGCTGGTATAACACATTTTTTCGATTTTTCAATTCAACTCATTAGATTTGAAGTAAAAGAAACTGGGTTCAAATCCAGGCTCTGATGCTTATTATCTATGTGATCTTAGATAAGAAATTTAAGCTTTTTCATTTTCTTAATGGTAAAATAAGGGAGTTGAACTAAAGACTTGTGAAGTCCCCTTTCAACTTAAAATCTATGACCCTATGCATCAATTGTTTTGTTATTCTTATAATGAAAAGTGTTCCATAAGACAAAGCTTTTTAATAACTGACAAATTAGTGATATGAACACATTCAGTGTCCTTTCAAGTCCTACTTTAAACCAAGAAAGAGTGAAATAGTATTTTACTTTGGTAAAATAAAATAAATTTTGAAATGCTACATACAATCATGTAAATAATTTAGAAGGTCTGAAAAATTAGAGAAAAATATACCTGGAAGAAGAAAATATTCAATGTTGTTTAAATAATACGTTCCATGATTGGAGCTTATTTATAAAACATTTTCATTATTAAAACCAAAACATATGGCTGTTTTTCATGAGAGTTGGCAAGGACTTTTATTGCTTTGTAAAATATTATTGAATTATGCTCTATAAATCTAATCGTTGTATAGATTTTTAATGGTATATATTCTCTTTCATTAACTTAGAGCTGTTTTCCAGAAATACCAACTAGTAGAAGTCAAAGCTTATAACCAGGGAAGGAGGGGTTAAATCTAGCTAAATATTTAAAAGCTAGATACTATCACATTTTGTTGAATTTTTTTGAAGGCAGAGAAACTTCAAGAATAATCTAGATTGTATGACATTTAAATACTATAAAACAAAACTAAAACCAAAACCAGAACACTTTAAATATGCTAATCTTCATCTTGAAGGTTATATAGAGAAAAGTGGATACTTCAAGAAATTAAATAATTTCTAATTGCAGATGTTGAATGAGTATCCAAAGTATAATTCTCCTGACTTTGCTAAGTTCTGGCTCACTTAAATCCAAATTATAAGCAAGTCAAGACATCACCCTAAGGATCATCATCATCATCATCATCAATAACAGTGTATAGCATGGAATCCACCGCATTTAATCACTCCTGCATCCAAAATATAGATGAATTAGAAATTGACCTGACCACTCTCAAGATAGGAAACAGGAGAATCAAGACAAGCAGAGGCTTAAACTTTACCCAAAGCAAGAAAACTTGCATATTTGACATTAAATATTATGTTCATTTGAGAAGTAAAGCTTTCAAGCCTAATGTACATATATTATTTAGGCTTTTACTCATTTGTTCCATTTTTGGTCTTTTGCAAATAAGTTCCTATATTACTTCTGAGTCTGAGATCTGTTTCTTTAAAGAGGTCAAATGTAGCTACTCATGGGGGGCTCATAGGGAAAAAGCAGAGCTTACCTTCCCAGAAAACAAGTATTGAAGGTGATGTTAGCAATTTTAATCATTCTCAGTGGAACATCCAATAGCAAAGCTACTGTCTACTGGGAGAACACCAGGTGTTGTGAACTTATTGTGAGTGTGATTTGAGATTTTTGAAAATTGTGTTTGACTTAGTATTAGTTTCATGTTTATTGTTTAATATTTAGAGAGCAAAAAATATACTTGACTTTGTAGCAAGCAGAACTTTAGACTCTTCTTACCTCAATGATGAGTTGCCTGCCCTCTGGACATTATTTTCTTCACTTGCCCAATACAACCTTGAATTTTGCCCCTAAGAAGTCAGACTATGATAGGAGAGGTTTTTGTCTCTATTTTTTTTTCCTCAACCAGGACTCCTAATCTCATTTTAGTCACAACATTTGGCAGCACAAGTACAGCTCCTTTGTTGTTCTGTTTTGTCTTTTTATGTGATTCCCCTCTCCCTATGTTAAAATGTAAATTCCTTGAGGGTAAGGACTACCTTACTTTCCTCTATTTGTAGCCTTAGCTCTAAGCACAGTGCTTACAAAGTGATAAATACTTAAGGACTATCTACAAATCTACTAGCCTGGTCATCTATCCATCCCATCCTATCCCTCCATCCATTCATTCATCCTGTACTTAGAGAGCTGTGAGTTAGAAAGCTTTGAATAGTAGAGCTGGGAGTTAAATTCATGTTTTCTCCTATTTGGTTAGTTCTCTTGGCTTTTAAGAGAACTGCTAAAGAAATTAGCCATCAAAAAAGAAAAGAAAAAAAAGAAAAAAAGAAAAAATAAAAAAAATAAAAAAAATAAAAAATAAATTAGCCATCATATACTGTATGCTCTATCATGTCCACATTGCTGTACTAGTGAAAGTTTTAAAAAATAATAGAAATAGGGGCGGCTAGGTGGTGCAGTAGATAAAGCACCAGCCTTGGAGTCAGGAGTAACTGGGTTCAAATCTGGTCTCAGACACTTAATAATTCCCTAGCTGTGTGGCCTTGGGCAAGCCACTTAACCCCATTTGCCTTGCAAAAACCTAAAAAAAAAATAGAAAAAATAGTTTCTGCTAACAAGCAGCTCCAATTTAGGTTTAGGATAAGTATACTATTGTTGTTTGTCCTTCATTCTGCAAGAAGACCATAATATCAGGGAGGAGAATTGGATTTGGGTGAGGGGATGTTGTATTAAGTCACCAGTTTCACTTTCTTCTCCAGAGCCATCTGGTTCCAGTGACTGGATATAAATTAGGACAATTGGAGATGTCCCTGGATATGAGGTAGTCAGGGTTAAGTAACTTTGCCAAGGTCATGCAGCTAGTAAATGTCAAGTGTCTGAGACTGGATTTGAACTCAGGTCCTCCTGACTTCAGGGCCAATGCTCTATTCACTGTATCACTTAGTTGCCCCTCAGGTCCAATGGAGCCCAATATACCTAGGGTGTGCTGGTGTACCTAACTTATACTCTATACAGGCCTATGAACATTACATAGGTGATAGATTTGTGACCTCTACAAGACAAAGAAGGAAAATATTTAGGAAAAATCTCTTTGAACTTATGTTGCAAGCATCATGTAAAAATAGCAGAGGGAGCACCTCTGTCAAAAAAAGTCTATGAAGAGTTATTAAACTTTCTTTATCCCTTGATCCAGAGGACATTTGCTTTGGGGATGTGAAGACTTAGAAGATTTTGGACAACCAGAGATTGATTTCTGGGCTAAACTATTGCACATTATCATTACATTGTATATCAACTGCCCACATATCCATAGATTTCTGGTGTTAACTCAACTATTCTGGGCCTTTAAATGTGAGATTTGACAAACTAAATTTCTGAGATGATATTAAAGTGCCTTGCATTTCTGGAATTAGAGCTCAAATCTGGGGTAAAGGATTTTAGAAATATCATCCTGCTTATTTTCACAACAGCTCTGGGGAAATAAATAATGTTAAGTTCACCTCCTATTCAGATAGGGAAATCTTGGTCAAGAAAACTTCAAATGTAGGGGTGGCTAAGTGGCTTAGAGGATAGAGTACCGACCCTGGAGTCAAGAGTACCCGAGTTCAAATTCGGCCTCAATCACTTATTAATTACAAAGTGCCTTGGGCAAGCCACTTAACCCCATTTGCCTTGCAAAAATCTTAAAAAACCTTTAAATGTCTTGCTTACTTCACAAATGAGGAGGCTTACTATGCACCAGGCACTATGCCAAATTTCTAAAAAAATATATCATTTGATCCTCAAAAAAGTTCTGCAAGGTAGGTCCTATTATCCCTATTTTACAGGTGGGAAAACTGAGGCACATATAGACTAAGTGACTTGTCACAAAATTAATTAATATCTGAGACTAGGTTTGAATTCAGATTTTTCTGATTTCAGGTCTAAATCTCTCTCCACTGAATCACCTGCCTACCTTAGTACCAACAGAGAAGCAAGGAGTAGATTTTAGAGGAGTAGATTTTAGAGAAGTACATCATATTTTTAAATGATCTTGTTTAAAATAGAGGAGATTGAAGGCAAATAATCTGAAGTTTTTAATGAAGACAACTCTAATTTGAATAAATGCTTTAAAAAATCAAAACATCATAAAGAATAAGAGTTGGGGTTCCTCAAAGAATTGACAGTTTTCAACTCTCCCCTAGATTATTGCCATGACTCCTAATTGGTCTCCCTGCCTCATATGCATATCTCCTTCCTCTAATCCATCTTTTCTACTTCTGCCAAAGCAATTTTCCTTTCAGGAGGATTTGACTATATTGTCCTCCTCCCCTCGTAAATGTCAATGGCTCCCTATTACCTTCCAAGGATAAAATAAAATAAAAACCAGTATGCTTAGCTCTTAAAGTTCTTCCCAACTTTTCTCCACTCTGTGCATCCTCATTTGTCATTTCACCCCTTCCACTCTATAAATCAGTCAAACACTTCTTTGTTCTTCATACAAGTTGCTCTAGGTTCCCTTCCATTCTTTTATATTAACTCCCCCCCAACCATGACTACATCACATTCTAGCCTTCCACCTCAGCAAATTCATCATTTCCTTCAAGACTCTGTTCAATTACCACCTTCCACATTAAACATTTACTGATGATTGTCTAATTCTCCCCTTCCCTAACCATTTAGTATTTATGTTGCTTTTGTGTATAGATTATTATATACATATTTTTCCTCTCCTAATGGAAAGTAAAGTTTTTGAAACCAAGTATTTAGGACCATGTATGGAATATAGTAGAAGCTTTAAATGATGTCTGCTGATTAATGATTAAAAGTGATATAAAAACAGAGGTGTTAATTTATTTTTAATTTTTAAAAAAAAGTCAGGCATGGTGACCTATTCCTGTTCTTGTTACCATCAAGACTGAGTTTAGTGCTTGAGCTTAAAAGTTCTCAGCTACAGAGGGTTATGTCAATCAGGTATCTGCACTAAGTTCAACATTGACATGGTGATCTCCACAAGAACAAGGGGGCCACTAAATTGCCTAAGAGCAGCAAACTTTTCCTATTCAGAAAAACAGTTGGTCAAAGCTCGCATGCAGATCAGAATGGAACTGAGTCTGTTGCACAGGCACTTCCATCCCAGGTTAGCTAGGGAGATCTAGTTCTTTAAAAAAACAAAAAAGATAGACTGCAGGACTCTCAACAAGGTTGGGGAAGACTCAGAGAGTCAGAAACAACTGAGTATGTAGACAATTACATTTCATACATCCCTTTAAAATGTGTACTTGATGCCCAAAGAGAAATAAAACTTATCATACCCTTTGACCCCAGCAGTTCCAATACTAGACCTATATTCTGAAGAAATTATAAAAAATGGGAAAAATTCCACTTGCTCCGAAATTTTCATAGCAGCTCTTTTTGTAGTGGCAAAGGATTGGAAATTGAGAGGATGCCCATCAATTGGGGAATGGCTCAGTAAGTTATAGTATATGAAAGTTATGGAATATTATTGATCTATAAGAAGATATGAATGATCAGACTCTAGAGAAGTATGAAAAGAATTACAGTATCTGATACTGAGTGAAGAGAGCAGAACTAAGAGAACAATGTATACATTAACAACAACATTGTGAGTTGATCAGTCTTGATGGATACAGCTCCTCTCAGCAATTCAGAAAGCTAGGGCAACCCTAGGAGACCAGCTATGGACAATACTATCTCCATCCAGAGGAAGAAAAACAAAACAAACTCAAAAAACCCTTCAGAATTTGAATGAACATTACATTCACTTTTTAAAAATTTCCCTTATATATTTCTTTCCTATCTCGTGGATTTTTTCTTTTCCCTCAATACTAATTCTTCATGCCAAAAATGACTAATCTGTAAGCACTTTAAACACAAATATGTATGTCCAATATTCACCAACTGTTTGCCACTGAGGGGAGGATGGGGGAGGATGGGGGAAATTTATGTAACTAAGAAAATATGCATATGCATGTGGATTAATATTGAAAGAATTTCATAATATGTAATTGGAAAAATTAAACAAAATATCAATTAAAATGCGTACTTGAAGAAGTGAGAAAAATTTAGTAAACAGCATAGGGACAAAGAAGTTAAGAGCCATTCGGAATATTTAGTGCTTACAGTGAGTGAAAGGAGGTAATTAACTATATTCTAGCTGTTGGCTGAACACAAACAGGACAGGATGGATCAGAATCTTCCCTACCTCCCATAACTGGCAGAAAGATGAATTGTTGTTTGTGGTCAGGTCTAATTCTGAATTTAGGGGGATTTTTTTAGAATTAAGTCATGTGCTGAGGATCACACAACTATTAATTATCTGAGAAAGATTTGAACTTAGGTCTTCCTGACTGAAGGTCCGTCACTTTATCCACTGTGTCATTTAGCAGTCCTGAAAGATAATTACAATTTAGAAAATCAATGGTTATAACAGTTCAGCTCATAATAAGGTACTTGATTAGTACCCAACAGAGTTTTGTTTCTCTTAACCTTGATTTGAGACTTTTTAATGGTTTATAAATATATCAAATGTCATATTGTAAGTAAGGTCATTTGTAAGCATTAAAAGCAATTTTTATTACAATTTAAACGGAACTTATAGAAGTTCCACTGTCATAGGGAATTCTCACGAAGAAGCTGTTTTCAATCAATGTTGATGATCTCTGCACTAGATGACTAAAGAATGGAGAGGACAAATGACTTTCCCAGGGTCATAAGACTGGGTCTCTTCATTCCAAAGATCATTCTCTATTCACTATACCATGATGTCTCTCAATGATAATTATCAATAGAATTAATAAATGTATGACTTATGAGGGAAAATACCATCCACATACCAAAAAATAACTATGGAATTTGAATGCAGATCAAAGTATAATTCAATTTTTAAAACTTGTTCTATGTTTTACATTTCTTTCTCTCATTTTTTTCATTTTATTCTGATTCTTCTTTCACAACATGACTAATATAGAGTTATGTATGTATAAACTATATTAGATTACTTGCTGACAAGGGAGGGTGGGAGGAAAAGAAAGGAGGGAGAAAATATTTCTAAAATGAATTTTGAAAACTATTTACATGTAACTGGAAAACGTAAAGAAAAATCACATAAAAAGAAAAAATTAACAAATATGTGCTTAATTCTATTAATGAATATCTTTTTGAAAAATAAAATGCATGGTTGAGTATACTGAGTGCTCTAGAACTATTCCTTTCAATTTTCCACACCTGAAGTAAATATAACCACTTTGTACTAATCTCAATCAGGAAAATTTGATTTATTTGATGTAGCAAAAATTAAGTTGAAAGTATATTAATAATAATAATAGTAATAGTAATAATAATAGTAGAATTTATATAGCAGTTACTGTGTCCCAGACATTGTACTAATCATTGTACAAATATTATCTCTTTTGGTTTTTAAAACAATCTTGGGAGGTAGGTGCTTTTGTTATCCCTATTTAACAATTGAGGCAAGTAAAGTGACTTGTCAGAAGTCCCACAACCAGTAAGTGTCTGAGGTTGATTTTGAACTCAATTCCAGGTCAGTTTCCTCTCTACTGTGCCACCTAGCTAGTTTTAATACTCAGGTAGCATTTCAGAGATTTTTATAAGAATTACCCAGCAATTTCAACCCTGTATCAGTGATGGAAACAATTCTTCTAAGAAAGGGAACATTAAGGAGGGGAGAAGTTGTTCCCTAAGACATATATGAATATGACACTATGACTTACCAACTATATAGAACTTGGTTAATATAATATTAGTCATGATGGCTAACATTTACATAGTGCTTATTATGTATGTTATATGTACAAAAATTTTACTAAACACTTTATAGATATTATGTCATTGGAAAATAGACTTCAGTGGTTTTAGAATCCAAGTGAACAAACCTTGAGGGGGAAAAGAGAGAGACATTCATACAATGCATTTGTCAAGAGTCAGTGGATTCTACCACTTAGCATTGAGCCCTGGATTGCATTTCAGGAAATTTTTTTTCTAGTGTTAATGACTTTAAAAATTAAGATACATTGTTTCTATGGGTTCATTCAAGGTCACATTAACCAGTGCACAGGACAGCATTAAGACCAAATGTATTTGTAACTTATAGCTCAGGGTCTTGTCCTAAGTTTTATTATCTAAATAAACTGAAAAAAATGGAGTCAATATTATACTCTAACATATATTAGAAGCCCAATGCTCTGAGTGATTAAAAAAATATGCCTGAAGTTCAAGTTAACAAATATAGGTAATGAAACAGTGGCATACATAACCTTTTTTCTTCATGTGACCATTAGCTGAATCCATGGTGATTTGGTGTTTTATTTTTGTGCTTGAATCCTTTTAGTATGGGGTGTATTGTATGTTCAGGGAGTACTAGCACCTCTGGTGTAAGGGCTGCTGAACACTTTTCAGAGCTGCTCATCCACTTTTGGTGTACACCTGTCACCCAATTCTAGTCTTTGATTCAAAGTGTGCTCTGGCCATACTCCAATAAACCTTCTTTGCAGACAGGCTTACCCAGGTTGAGGGCAATCAATAGCCTCAAACCTGTTGTTGATTTAGGGGGAAGTGTGCCCCAAGTAAGTAAAAAGTTCCATTAGCAGAATTGATTCAGAGGAAAGTTGAAGAGAATTGTGAATGTAAAAATTGGGTGGAGATGTAAATCCATTACCACCTACTCTGGAGATGTAAATTGACTACCATGGAAAAGATATAGAGAATTATGATTAACAAAAACAAAATTTGTACTCTTAAAGACTGCTAATCTTGTCAAATTGGGTGGAGATCCTCATTCTTGATGTAAATTAACTACCATTGATTCATTGTTTAATGTAAAATTTGTATCCTGATCTCCTTAGGCTTCACTTTCTACCTAATCCCAAGTCCAATAAGGGGAAGGGATGAGAGGCAAGACATAAAAACCTGGGCTGGACTTCACTCAGGGCTAGTCAGTCTTCTCTGACCTGCTGGCCTAGCCAACACTACTTGGCTGTTCTTCTCTCTCTCTCTCTCTCTCCTCTCTCTCTCTCTCTCTCTCTCTCTCTCTCTCTCTCTCTCTGTTTCTCTCTGTCTCTGTCTCTCTCTGTCTCTCTGTCTCTCTCTGTCTCTCTGTCTCTCTCTGTCTCTCTCTGTCTCTCTGTCTCTCTCTGTCTGTCTCTCTCTCTCCCCCCCACATCCCTTCCTATGTGTTGTAACTTCTTTTAATAAATTTTTGTTTTATTTCCACCCTTGCTTTCCCGAGTCTGAATAATGATTCCTCATAGGTAGAACTAAACACAAGTAGCCAGCAGCTACAGAATTAGCAGATGAGAACTTTCCATTGTCCATGAAGGAGGCTAAAGCAGGCACTGTGGAGTGTTTAGGGCTTGGTCAGACACTGCATTCTTAGTGATCAACAGTCTTTTTGACTATTGTCTTGTCCCTGAAATTCAATGACTCTAGAAGAGAGTGAAGTGATGACTTGGTGCAACTTTTCCGTACTTAAATTCAATTTACCCATGAATAAAGACATCTCCTGTCATTGATCGTCTTCTAAAATGAATCAGTGTTGTAAAAACCAATGATACCACACTGATATAGAATACCAGAAGGAACTGACCAAATTGTAATATGGTGACAATCAACAAGTCAACAAATTTTTGTAAAGCATCTCTGTAGGGTTAGGCACTGTGTGGGGCTATGCAAAAAAGACAAAATAAAAATAAAGAAAAACCTCAAATAGTCCCTGCCCTCAAGAAACTCATAATCTAATAGAGGTGATCAAGTGCAGATAGCTATAGATAAGCAGGATATAGTCAGGAGAAATTTGAGATAATCAAAGAGGGAATGCTCCATTGTCTTAAGAAAATCCATAATGGAAGTGTGTGATTTTAAGGAGAAGAGAGCGCAAAATGAATAGAACTTTAAGTTTTTTTTGGCAAGGAACTGTGTCAAGGATACAGTGTAATGAAATAGAGGAAGTGTTTCCTTACCAAATGGAACACGTATTACATAACTTCCATTCACAAACTATTTAAGATCTTGTCAATCTCCTGAGAAATGGTGATGTGGCATAGTCAAGTTTTCATATGGAGTCAAAAGACCTGAGATGAAGTTCTGGTTCTTCCACATGAGGAACTTTAGGCAAGTCTTTTTGCTTTTTTCAATTTCCTCAATTGTAAAATGGGGAAGGGAAGATGAGGGATCACTCATGGTGGGACAAGAGTATATTCTAGAGCTAGAGGGAGGAAAGAAGGTAGACAGAGAAAAGCAAGAAGAGAAAAATTGAGGAGGAACACTAAAAGAAGAAACAAGAAAATAAAATATTTCCCAGGTGCCCAAGCTTTGAATATAAACAATGATATTGATGTAACTATATTTATGTGAAGCAAATAATGAGAACTGCAGGCTCAAAATTCCCTGAATAATATGTTCTTGTTGAGGGTATTCCTTCAGCTTTATGCATGACCTTGAAAGAGCCAAGTGTGGTGCTTTCACAAGAGAAGCCATATGTGAGTCAATGGTCAATGGTTGATACCATGTAGTAATAACTCTTTGGGGTAATTTTAGTTTTTTTCTGCATTGTGTCAAAAAATTCATATATTGAGATATACAAAGAACCATTTATTATTATTATTATTATTATTATTATTATTATTATTTATTTTTAGATTTTTTTCAAGGCAATGGGGTTAAGTGGCTTGACCAAGGCCACACGGCTAGGTATTTATTAGATGTCTGAGGTCAGATTTGAACCCAGGTACTCCTGACTCCAAGGCCGGTGCTCTATTCACTGTGCCACTTAGCCTCCCCTATTATTATTTTTTAATGTAGAATTCTATATGACAGTCAATGAACTTAAAGAAGAAACAGCAAGAGTTTAAAAGTGGCTTACTGGAGGACTATGGAAATATGACAGAAATCTTTCATTTTTTGGAGCAGCAGAATAAATAGAATGTATAATGCTATCTTCACCCACTGAGAAATGTATATTATGTTTAGCAGAGTCTGGTTACAATACAGGATGTTCAAGAGAAAAACTATTTGGCAGTATATGAAAAAAGGTGCAATTAAAGGCTGGAGAAGTCCTTTATGGGTAGTTTAACCAAAGATCCCCAAGGACTATCTTAAGGGTATGGTCACTAGCACTAATCCAGGTAAAGGTTGGGTGGAGAGTGTGGTATCTTTAAAAATAGGTGTTAAAGCAAGACAGGAGAAGCATAAAGATTTTGTTGTTTTTGTTTAGTTATGTTTGACTTTTGATGACTGTGGATTTTACTATTCACAAAGTTTCTTGTCCATGGACATAAAACTTTTTCTCCAGTGGATTAAAGCAAACAGAAGGTAAGTGACTTGTCCAAGGTCACACAGCTAGAGAATGTCTGAGGTCATATTTGAACTTAGGTTTTTCTGATTCCAGGCCCAGTTCACTATCCACTAAACTAACAAGCTGCCCAAAAGATCATACCTACAGCTTTATGGTATTGAACTCAAGACCTTGGCATAATCAGCCAAGGGGTCAAGGATATGAGGTTCAATTAAACAAGGAATGATTGATTGTTATGTGCTAATACTGTATTGGTGCTGTAAAACAGAAAAAGAAATATATAATATGTTAGGCACTTAATAATGATGGATTGTTGATTGAGAGGGAGAGAAACAATTTTTTGGAACAAGTACTAATATCTTGTGGTGATATCTTTACTGATTCAGAATCATTAACTTAAAACTAGAAATGATCTTAGAGGTTATAGTTTAAGGTAGTAAGTAGCAAGCCTGGAATTTGAATTCTGGTCTTCTAACTCTAAATCCAATACTTTTCCTCCCCTGTCACTTTGCATAATTTCTCTCCATTTGCAAATTACCAATTTATTACATGTAATAACTGGCAAGTATACTAGCTAATGAAGCAACTCAGTGGCACAGTGGATGAAGCACTGGGCTTGGAAGCAGGAAGACATCTCTATGTGTTCAGATCTGATTTTTTTCTGCCCAGTGACCCTGGGCAAGTCAATGAACAATGCTTATTTCCATTTCCTTATCTGTAAAATGAGCTGGAGAAAGAAATGGTGAACCACTGCAATATCTTTGAAAAGAAAGCCTCAAATGGGATCATAAAAAGTCAGACAAGCCTGAACAACTGAACAATAATAACTAGATGACCCTGACTCAGAATTTATATAAGTAGTTTAGACATACCTACCAAAGAGTTCTGAATTGGTACCATTTTACAATATAAGACTATACCAATGAGAACAAAGAATCTTATGAAAATTGTTAAAAAGGAACAAAGGATGAAAATGAGGGGGAAATAGTATGAAGAAAGAATATATATGTCTCAGAACAGAAAATCTGCTGGAGAAAAAATGCCTTTTAAAGGATTGATTGCTTACTCTTTGTTTATAGTAATGAAAATTTGCAAAGAGGACCAAGAGATAAAGGATTTATACTTCTGTCTCTCCTAAAATGTTCCAGGCAAGATTTTCCATTATTCTAAGAAGTATGAAAAATTCCCTTCCAGAAAGTTTTCTTACACATGTGTTAGTCCTGAAAGCTCTTCAGCAAGTCTTCCAGGAGGTCTACAAGATGTTAACCAGCCTATTATGTATAATGAATCCTGGCACACTCCAAGAGCACAGCAGTGACTCCCCATGAATAAGAGAATAAGATAAATTACCTCAAATGCTAAGCAGGGCCCATTGTTTATCTCTTCTAGAAGCATGCTTTATCATATTATCCTTTCAACAAAGCCTAACCTCATTCTTTTCTCCAAACATCTATGGCAACAATAGAAGAGAAGATTGCCCATCCCCTCACTAAGAATGACATTTAGAATAGCTTTACCAGAAGTGACAGAAAAAAAGGGCAGTCATAAATAGCAAGCTTAAGAGTCTTCAAGCAAATAGAAATTATTTACTCCTATTTGAATGTATATAGGCCAATGAAGTATAATGAACAATTCTCTTCTCTCCCTATTCATGTATTTAATATTTAACAGGCTTTTGTTAGACTTTTAAATTCTGATTTTGATATATAAGAAAACTATGATTTGGAAAACTCAGAGTCCATAAGAGAATTGCAAATATAGTAATGCAAGTCTGCAATAAATTATTAAAGTACTTTGGTGGCTGCTGGGGGTATAAAGACAAAAAAGTAAAAAAACATGACTACTCTTTCTTTAGGATTATTTCCAGATCAGTCTTCAAGCACTAGCCCTCAGTGATCTTTCATCTTTTTAGGTCCATATAAGCTATGTCATCCTTCTCCCCATCTTTTTTTTCTGCCATCTACTCCATGTCTGTCTTCCTACTTTAACAGTAATTTCAGAGGATGGCTTATATTAGTTCTCTATATCTATCCCCTGCCATCTTCTTTGAATGAAGGATTTTGAAAAGGCAGTGACTGTTCATCAGATCAAGGAGGTTTATAGTGTCCTCTAGTTGTGAATTATCCCTTAGGCTAAAAGAAAGCATCAAGATATTTTACTAATACTGGTAAGTTAAATGGATTAGGAATAGAGGTGTGCTGGAGCCAGCTCTAACCAGCCAGGGTCAATTATTAGGTTTCCAATGTGAGCATTTACACCTCTGAAATTGCTAGATGCTATAAATCAGGGTGTGATTTATTGTTTTCTTGAATGTTGAAACTTAATAAAGTCATGAAGAATATATTAAGGCAGATTAAACTTAAAAGAAGTGATATATGCATTTCCCCCCCATTTACCAGTGTACTCTTGGTTAGGATGATTTTCCTGAGGTAATAGTGGCAAAATCATTGTTTTTTTCTTTGCTTTTGAAGACAAATGGCATCAAGGAATGATGTCTTGACATATGTATGAATTGGATTTAAGTGAGACACAGGTGTTCAAAATCATCAGTCTTACTCTCTCTTCCAGAGTCATCAAAGTCCAGTGACAGGACACAAGTCAGGATGAGGTCAAAGGATATTATGAACAGGCAGTTTTCCAGCGAAGGAAACAAAATGATAACTAGTCATATAAAGAAATGCTTTAAATCACTATTGATCAGAGAAATATAAATTAGAACAATTCTGAGGTATCATTTTGGTTGGTTGGTTGATTCAAGGTCCTTCATTGTTGAAGAAGACCAAAATGACATCGCTGAGTTTGAGACAAATTACAGTGTGTCTAACTGTGGCTGATCAGACCAATATGAACTTGGAATTCTCTACTATAGGTCAGGCACAAATATTCCATATGAACACCTGGGGTGCTTACGTTAAACTTACTTTTGTCACATTTCCTTTGTGTTGCTTCAATTCTGCCTTCCACATAGAGGGCAGCACTCTCACTGATGAGGGCATGCCATGCTGGGTGGTTCTTTGCCAGTGTCTCCTATGCTATACAATCAATTCTAAAGTTCGTAAGAGACACCTTCAGGGTGTCTAGGTATCACTTTTTCTGACCCCACTGTGAGCACTTGCCCTGTGTGAGTTCTCCATAAAGTAGTCTTTTTGGCACATCTGACATTCTAACAATGTGTCCAGCCCATTGGGAGTTGTATTCTCTGTAGAAATGTTGGAATGCTAGGCAGTTTAACTCAAGAAAGGACATCAGTGTCTGGAATATTCTCCTGTCAGGTGATCTTCAGAATCTTCCTAAGACAATTTAAATGGAAAAATTCAGTTTCCTGACATGGCGTTGGTAGACTGTCCAGGGTTTCACAGGCATGTAGTAGTGAGATGGACACAGAAGACCTATAGACCTTCAATCAAACTTCAATACCTCTTCAGTCTCACTTTCTTTTGGAGTCTCCCAGTACTGAACTAGATCTGGCAATGTGTGTGTCACCCTCATTTTCAATGTGTACCTCCCTGGAGGTAAGTGCCAAGGTAAGTGAACTTGTCCACAGTACTCAAAACTTCTCCTTTTACCATAATCAATGGTTCCACATATGGGTGGTGTGGTGCTGGTTGATGGAGCACCTGTGTTTCCTTGGTGTTAATTGTTAGACCAAAATTAGCACAAGCAGCAGAGAATTGATCCATACTTTGTTGCATCTCAGCTTCTGAAGCTGCATTGAAGGTGCAATCATCTGCAACCAGAAAATCATGCACTAACATTCCTTCCACTTTGATCTTGGCTTGTAGCCTTTTCAAGTTGAAGAATTTACAGTAGTTGACCTTGATGCCATATTCATCATCAGTGAAGGTGTTCAATAACATCTTACACCTATATGACTGACTAAAATGATAGAAAGGGCAAGTGACAAATGCTGGAGAAGGTAAATTGGGACATGAATTCACTGTTAGTGGTACAATGAAATGAGCCAATCATTTTGGAGAGCAATCTGGAATTATTCCTAAAGAATTATAATTATATATATTACTTTCAGGATAGAGAGGGAAGGAGGGAGGAAAAATATGCACAATAGAGAACAAAAAGAAAACTTAGAAGGAAACACAGAAAAGCAGAGTAGCTTTGAAAACAATGTTTAGTATCTATTAAAGTTTTTTAAAAAAAGTAAACAGTGCAAAATGGAATTTTATGATTTTATATTGAAACCTTTTCTTATGTTGTGTACATGAAAATTTTTTTCATCTTTTTATATTTAAGCTCAAAATGAATAAAAATTAAACAAGCAAAGAAAAGTCAAGATGACTGGCAATGGTTGGGGATTCATTGGATGAACTTGGCATCTTTGATATTTGATCAAGTTCTAAATGCCTCATGGAGTCCATATCAGCTGCCTTCCTGGGCATTGGAACAAATAGTTATCACCCACCCATTCTACTGGGAAAGCCTTCACATGCTTGGGATAGACAGTTCCCCAAATCACCAACTGAGGTATGGTTGTTGTTTATACAATAGCTTTTTGGAATCAAAGGTGAGTATTGTGAAAGATTGGTGGACACAGGTAGCAAAGTATATTGGAACTGAGTGTGTGGTGTGACTAAGTCACTGTGTACATGGATCCATGGGCTCAAGTGCTGTTTCAGACATTTACTCATTGTGTAATATCTGGCTAAATCATTTAACCTCCCTGTTCCTCAGTTTCCTCAGTTATAAAATGAAAGTTTGGATTAAATTGCCTTTAGTATCCCTTCCTGATCCAATAGTTCCAGTTTTTAGTTTGAATGCTTTACAGAAACCAAGAGAGTGATTAGTTAGGATTGCAAAGATAAAATTGAAACAGATCCACAAGGAGTCTACTTTCTATTGGGGGAACAAAAAGTACTTTATGTATGTAACTAAATGGAAAATATATACCAAGGATTTTCTTCTGAAAAGGATACTGACAACAAAAGGTATTTGGTTTCATATAGAAGGGTTTACCTGAACTTAACACTGAACGAAACTAGAGATTCTGTGAAGTTGAGGGAGTATATGCTAAGTTTGGAAACACAGCCTGTTCAAAAGTAAAGAAATAGGAACTGAGGGTAGTAGGTAGATTGAAATATGGAGAAGATGAAGGAGAATAATGTGCAAGAAACTTGGAAAGTAGACTGGAGCCAGCTTGGTAAGGTCTTTGAAAGTCAAACAGAGCAGCTTAATAAATATTTGTTGAATTATTTTAGAAGTAATATATTTCCTTTATGGTTTGCATTCTAGCTGTCCTTCCTAACTTCTTCCTAGATCTATAATCCTTGGGAAAAAATTCATAGGCAACCTGAAAACAAAGGTTGAGAAGCTATACCAAAAAGAAATGATGAGCTCACCATAAGGATGCAGGTAAGTTTATGATTTGCAAAAATAAAGCTACATATCTAAAAAGAGTGGCAATTCAATCAGTTGCCTATTAAGCCTGCATGTTGAATATGAATAGTCATCTAAATCTATTTACATGGCACTCTCCCTTGATTTTTGATTGACAATGTTCTTGAAGCATTACTGTTCTTCAATAAGGGTGATTTGTACTTTTGAATGTCAACAACTTCCTTGATGCCGGTGTTGAAATTTAATAAGTAATTCATCTGAGATGCTTATTGAAATAAAAAATGCAAGAAGTCCAGGGACACAAACACATTCAGAAGATTGAGTTGAACCTGCCTATTCTGACAACATATCTAATTCATCCTGGCTCTGACATTTACTGTCTATATGACTTGGGCAAATCACCAAGTCTCAGATCCTCATCTGTAAAAAAGAGAGGGTTGCATTAGATGACCTTCTTAGGCATCATCTGATCTAAAAGTTCAGTGGTAGAGTTTTCCTACCCAATGTATTCAATGATTTTCCTTTTTGTAAATCTCCATTGTAATAGAGACAACAGAAACATTGGTTTTGCTGCTTGCACTACAGACATAGGATCATGAGACTGGGAGCTGGAAAGAATGTGAGAGATTAACTGCTACTAAATATTTTGACAGATGAGGAAACAGAGATACTAAGAGATTAAGTGGTCCAAGCTGCCCTTCAGATAAAGAGTCTATAAGATTCTTTTCACTTTACTCAACTATTACACTATATTCTTTTTTGAACTATCTTCAACTCTACCATACTTTTTTTTTTTTGTCTGAAGGCTTGCTAAGTCCTTTTCAGGTGTGCTCATTCATTTTTGGTGTCTACCTTTACTCAGCTCTTACCTTTGGCTACAAAAAGCTGTATGTACCATGCCCAGCATACTCCAGTAAACTGTTTCAGCAGATGGGCCAAATCAGGTTGAAGGTAATCAACAGCCTCAAACCCATCAGTGAGTTTGGAGATTGTCTGCCCCAAGAATGTGAAAACCTCCCTCTGCAGAATGGGTTGATAAAAACAATTTGTTCCAACAGCCATGAAGAAGGCAGTTAAAGCAGGCACTGTGGACCACTTAGAACTTAATCAGATATCAAAGATGCTATCATCTGCATCATGAAACATCACCATCTTCTAGACTTTTGTCTTGCCACTAAATTTCAGTGACTCTGGAAGAGAGAGAAAGGTTGACAACTTTGTGCAACTCTGCCTTAAATAAATACAATTTACACGCAAGTCAGACATTATCTTGTAAAGTCATCGGTCCTTTTCTGACAAAAGGACATGGTGCTTAGTCAGGCTTTCACCTGACAGAGTTGGTTATCAGGAACTCAAAATTATGATGAAGAAAGAACACTTTTCATTTGTTACATTCAGAATTAGTTTCCTATTCTATCTGAGGATCACAAAGGCTTAGGAGTCTTTTATTACCTTTCCACAGTGTTAGGCAGAAAGCTACATCCTTTACAATAATTATCTCACTGGTCTTTAGAATGATCCTGAGAGGTAATGAAGAAATTGAGGCAAACAGGATAAAGGACTTACCTAGATTCATAGCTAATAAGTAGAAGAGGTCAAATTGGAGCACATGTCTTATTGATTCCAAGTCTAGTATTCTACCAACTGCCTACCTAGAGGTAACGGAAGCACCTACAACACAGAATTGTTTGGAAGAGCAAATAAGAATTTATTCCGAATTCTTTGTAAAGCCTTAAGGACTATGTAAATTGTATCTGTTATTATTGTTGTCTTTTGTGTTCTTGTTAGAATCAAAAGAAATTCTATCCCTCCAACCCTAGTCTTTATAGAACCAGATCTAGCTAAAGTCCCAGACTTACTATGAATGTTAGAGAAGTTGGATTTTTAATGGGAGCATACCCCCCCAAATAAAAACCCCAACCTTTTAAAAAGCAAATTGAACGGATTCCTGAAAACTCTGAAAATTTTGGCTTTGAAAAGTCTTAGTACTTTTCCCTGAGTTTAGAGTAAAAAAATTTTTTTTAAAGTAATCAGGTATGGAAATCACACCTTGTTCCTGTGCCTATGCAACATGCTCTATTTCTAGTTACAAATTATCAACACTTTTACAAAAGCATTTTAACTGATAAGGAGAGCATTCTCTACCTTCACAATAAGTAGGTGTAATCCTCTATAGGCTACTGGGATTTATAATCTAATTGTCAACAATCTCTACATATTTCTCCTTGCTTAATTATTGAGACATACAGTCACTTTAGAAATCATGCCATTTTGACAAAAACTTATCATTCTGTATTATCTGTTCCATGGAATATGCAAGAAGTCTTTCTGGGTGGGCCAGGGAATTGCTGAAACCTTGATAATCAGGATCCTGCTAGAACTTCTAGGTTCAGGAATACCCTAGCACTTCTGTCCCATGAAGTACAATATCTCTCTCCCTCAGTTTCCCAAGAAGCTTCACTGTTATGTTGTAGTTGTTCTGTCCTTTTTTCAAGTGTGTTCAATACTTTGTGACCTCATTTTGGGGTTTTCTTGGCTTTGTCATTTTCTTCTCCAACTCATTTTACATATGGAAAAACTGAGACAAACATGGTTGTGTCTTGCCTGGGGTCATACAACTAGGAAGTATCTGAGTTCATATTAAAACTGAGGAAGAAAAGTCTTCAAGATTCCAGACCTGGCTCTCTATCCATAGCACTGCCTAGATATTCTATCATTTTAGCACCTTTTACTCCTTTATTTTTCCCTTTCATCTCTTCTAAGTACAACTCTTCTTTTCTTCTTGGTTCATGTCTTCATCATTTAATAGGATATCTCATAGAAACACAGCTCTCCTGGTATTCTGATATCCTAGAACTTTCCTCAACTTACAGCTACTCCCTCTCTGGAATCTGTGGGTACAGAAATTGCTATCAAGAATTCCCATTAAGGGCAATATTCCCCTATAATAATTAGTAAAAAAAAGATCTAGAACTATCAAGTGTTAGAGATTTTCTAATTCAAGTGTATCAAATTCATCCTTAGGCTGTGACACTCCCAAATAATGTAGGGACCAGATTAAAATTTAATTGGAAAATATTTGACAAAATAAACGAAAATAAAATAAAACACAGATAAAATTAATAGGTGGTTTTCTAAGTCAATATGTGGCCCACAGGGAGCCTTAAGTATTACTTCATGCCCCTGCCCTTCCTAGTTGAGTTTGATACTACTGACAGTGTATTCCTTCATTTTGTAAATGAAAACATCTAGATTCAGTTTTCTGAATTCTATGACTTGTAAATGAAAACGTATCTAGATTCAGTTTTCTGAATTCTATGACTTGTCTAAGTTCAGGGGCCATAGATTTAGAGTTGGAAGTGACCTCAAAGGCTATCTGGTTCAAGTCCCTAATTTTACAAAAGAGGAGCTGGAGACCCATGGAGGTGAAGCTACTTGCCCAATGTCACACAGATAGTAGAGATCAGAGGCAAGAATTTGAACTCAAAATCTCTAGCATACTTTATTATTTATTTATTTATTTAGATTTTTGCAAGGCAAATGGGGTTAAGTGGCTTGCCCAAGGCCACACAGCTAGGTAATTATTAAGTGTCTGAGGCTGGATTTGAACTCGGGTCCTCCTGACTTCAGTGCCGGTGCTTTATCCACTGTGCCACCTAGCTGCCCCTCTAGCATACTTTGCAATAACTCCCACTCCTATAACAAATTAAAGAACTTGGACTAGAATTAGTTCTTTTGACTACCAGTAAAGTATTCTAACAAATATACACACATACATGCAAATACACACACACACCCATCATATAAATATGTACACACAAGTATAATCTATGCAATGCATAGATGTATATATATGTATATCTATATAAATGTATATCAATGCACAAATATGAAGATAATTAATAATAAAGATGACATTTATATAACACTTAATATCTTTTAATCATTATGCTAAGCATTGTGCAATTATCTCATTTGATTCTCACAATGCCTTTGTAGATAAATGTTATTATTCTGTTTTATGGATGAGGAATCTAAGGCAAACTGAGGTAAAGTGACTTGCATAGGATCACATAGCCTGTGAGTATTTAAGTCTGGGTTTGAACTTAGGTCTTCTTGAATCCAGACTTGATGTTCCACTGTACCAACTATCTTCCCCTAAATGCCCCCAAGTCATCCCAAAAGTCTTAATGCAGCTTTAAGTTTTTAATAAATTTGGGGCAGCTAGGTGGTACAGTGGGTAGACCACCAGCCCTGGAGTCGGGAGGACCTGAGTTCAAATTTGGCCTCACACACTTAATAAATTACCCAGCTGTGTGAACTTGGGTAAGTCACTTAACCCCATTACCTTGCAAAAACAAACAAAAAAAGTTTTAATAACATCAGAAGTACAAATATTACAAACAAGAACATGTAAAAGCTTAGTTATTTTAATTTTTGAAATATTTATGTTTGTGATTATGTTTAAAAACATTGTTATGAAAGTTCAACATGACCACCATCTTGTGCTTTACATCAGTCTAGTTGGTTTTAAAACTTTGTAAAGTTTTATCAGTTGCTCCTCAGTGGAAAGGGTTCATTTGTAATTTTAATCTTAAGATCATCCAAAGATTGAGTTCTGATCTATCTCTCTCTCTCTCTCTCTCTCTCTCTCTCTCTATATATATATATATATGCAACAGATTTGATGTAACCTCAACAAAAATATCTAGAGAAGATAGGTCAGGTGATTGAGGTAGATAGGCAAGATACTGTATTTCCCCATGTTATAAGATTCACCCTTTTTCAAAAAATTTGGGGTCTGAAAACTGGAAGTGTCTTATACAGTGGTTGTAGATGTTTTTACTTTCATTTCCCACTTTTTTGCACTTGTCTTTGTGCTCATTGTTTCACATTTGTTACTAGTATATTAGGTTACATTTTGCTTCATTCTGCCCAGAAATGGCTCAGAAAAGATTTTCAGCCAGTGCTGAATTCAAGTTCAAAGTGACCCAGTTGCAAAAGTGAATGGAAATAGTGCTGCTGAACAACAATTTGGTCCTCCTTCAACTGAGAAAACAATCCAAGACTGACTAGGGAAGAAGAAACCCTCCTGAAAACACCCTGGCAGTAGAAGGCCATGTGAGGCAAGTCAGCCAAATAACCTGAGTTAGAAAGGGAATTGAAGAGATAGACTGAAGAACAGAGGGCTAGCTAATGGAACTCCTGTGTCCACAAAGATGGTTCAGCATGAGGCAAGAATTGCTGATGAAAAAGAAGTTTCTAATTTCAAAGGAGGACACAAATTGGTGCTTCAGGTTCATGAAATGGAATGGTCTAAGCATTTGTCCACGCACCAGACTTGCCCAGGCTGACCTTGTGGTCAACCCCAGACCAGAGCACATGCAGGAAAGCACTAAAAGCCTCTCCTAAGACAGATTCATCATCAAACTCAGATGAAGATGAGCTTTGACAGTAATGAGGAGTTGTATGAATTTTATGATGAATAAAATTTGAGTTCAATAACTTCATGTAATACTATTTTTTCAAATTTTGGGCCCCCAAATTAAGGTGCAGCTTATATATGGGGAAATATGGTAACTTCTTCTACCACCTATAGTTCTGAGAAAATGTCACCCAGAGGGCGGCTAGGTGGCATAGTGGATAAAGCACCGACCCTGGAGTCAGGAGTGCCTGGGTTCAAATCTGGTCTCAGACAATAATTACCTAGCTGTGTGGCCTTGGGCAAGCCACTTAACCTCATTTGCCTTGCAAAAACCTAAAAAAAAATATCACCCAGAAAGTGTCACTTATAATACATAATAGGTTGCCCCATCCTGTTAAAATTAAGATGAAAAATCTATCATTCAAAATCTTCCAAACTAAATAAGCAAAAAATAACTTTAATAAAATGTTTCAATGTTTGTAGCATTTATACTTATAAAGTTATACAAATGTAAAACTTCACCAAAAGTCTTAGAAAACTTTGTATAGAGAGGGCAGCTAGAAGGAAGACTCTTCTTCCTGAGTTCAAATGCAACCTTAGACACTTGCTAGTTGTGTGACCCTGGTCAAGTCACTTAACCATGTCTGCCTCAATTCTTCAGCTATAAAATGAGCTGGAGATGGAAATGGCAGCTTCTAAATTGAGACATGACTAAAAAAAATGACTAAACATATCTATCTATATCTGTACCCAACTAGAATAACACATTTTTTAAAGAATTTTAAAAAAAATCTTTATGCATTCCCCATTCTACACTTCTATTAGATTAGAATTATTAACTCTACTGTATCGATTCATAAGTTGAAACCCCAAAGTTTAAGTGACTTACTCAAATCCATCCCATATGATGAGAACAGAACTTGGAAATTCCTAATGGCTAGCCTTTATTTATAAACTTTGGTTATAATAAAATCCTTCACATTTCATTATTTCTTTTAATAGTTTTACATTAAACAGTGCCATTGATATCCTAATAGAAACAGATTTCCACCCCCCCCCCAACATAGACTTCCAAAGAGTTTGTACTGAAGGCAAAACAAATTGTGGGTATGGGGGCAGGGCTGGGTTGGAGCGATGAGAGAGGGAAGAAGACACATGGGGCTCCGAGAAAGATTCCAGGAGACCCTATGGCTCCAGGATATTTGTTACCCTTGTACTTGAGAGGCTGTGCTCTAATTTGTGTTGAAGCTACATGAGTTTTCAGCGGCAGGTTTTGTACATAACAGTGAGTTTCTGGATCTTGTTAACTCAGGGCAAAAAGTCATGCTTTGGAGCAGTTGCCCCAGCAGGAGGATAAAAGATGATGGTTGGTAATTACATCAGTTTTGCACTGTTGAGCAGATGTTCTTGCAGATAGATTTTGGCTGGCATTTACAGAACATCACTAGTGATTCTCATGATCGCGTTGGGGATGCTGCAAGTGGATGGTGCTGCAGGCTTGTAAGAAAAATCCTACAAAGAACAGTGAGTCACATCCTCATGACCGTCCCAAAGCAGATTCTAAAGCAGAGTTTCTCTAGGATTATCTAGAGAAAACACAATCACTAAGTTTATTAATTATACCAAATACTTATCTGATCATTTATTTTGCCACTTGATTTTTTAAATGGGGTTTAGTGCCCCATTTATTACTTTTAAAAGGTGTTGGGATGGGAGTGGCTATAGAGGAGAGGAAGCAATTTGGAAACCTGGATGAATGAGATTGGAATTAGAAGGAAAAGTGAAGGAGCAGCATCCCCACAGACAAAGGACAGTGAAAAGTAATAACAGAAGGGAACATTAACCAGAAATTCAACACATGTTTGACTGTAAAAATTCAGAACCACTTGGAAAATCCTCCTTTTCTGATGGGTCAATGTAAGACCATTAAGTGACAAAGTACCATCTGCCTGCCATGAGCATGACGTGATGATTTCTCTCACTCATGTGTCAAATGTTATTTTTCTGACCTAAAAATCCTTTTAAATTATTCCTTTCCATTTCTTTCAGCCAACAGATTTTTTTATTGCCTTTTCTTTGTGCGTTGGGATGTAAAAATAGACTGCTGTCACTAAGTCTTGTAGTCCTGCTTTGTGGTTCTATATGGTATTCCATGCATGGAGTGATGAGCATTTTCTGAATTCACTTTGAAAAAATCCAATACATTTACAATTAGATTAGAATCCATTCCCTTCATTTTTCCTATCTACAAGAATGCTGACTTTAGACCCTGTCACCTTCTTGACTTGGGCTTTCCTGGGTGAAGAATTCTAAAAAAAGACATTTCTATCCATATTGGCAGGCTTCAATTTGCTAAATTGAAACTGAGCATTCACCTTGCCAGTCAGTTTGTGGGAAGAGAGCAAACAAAATGCAGAGTTGGGTGATGGGCAACAGGCAGCTTGTATGGGGCAGTGAGAGTAGAAGTGGAGCCAAGAGGATGGTGGGAACAAATCTGGTCCATTGATCGGAATGAATTCCTTCTTCCAGACCCCCAAAGGAGATTAAGATAAATGCTATTAAACATATGTGAAGATGTAGTCAAAGAGGAAAAAAACAACAAATGACCTCATTAAATGATAACTTGGAAATTTCTTGAAGACATTATATACTCAATGTAGATTACAACTTGCAAATTAAGTGTAAATAAACACATAGTACTTCCTATTGTTTGGTGTCACTACATATGGTTCTTGAGAAATCTCAGTGGAGAACAAAAATTCTATGTCTATAGATTTTACCTTTTAGGACATCTGCCCTCTGTCTCTTAAGGTTCCCTGCTCATTTTCCCCAACATTTCAATTCCCTTTCTAATAAAACAGGAGTGTTCCTTGCAACATTAATCTTGTCTTCAACTGGATTGTCTCTCCAACATGTCATTCTCCTTTCTTTTTCTAGCTATGTGCCCCCCCTCCTTTCATTGCACTCATCACAATTTTTTTTCCTTGATTCAAGGTCAACCTCAAGTCCTGGCTTCTACTATATTCTCTCTAGCTGCCACTGACCTCCTCCTTCTTTGAATTCACCAAACATGTGCCTGTATAAGACATTCCAATTATTAACAAAATATTGCCATACATTGTTCTTTAATTACCTGTGTGGATATCTTCTTTTCTCAATCAGATTATAAACTCCTGGGGGGGGGGGTGTGGACTCCCTTGAATTCTTTTTTAGAAACTTCTTAGATTTTCCCTAAAAGTGCCTTTCATAGTGTCATGAATATTGTTGTTGCTGAGTTGTTTCAGTTGTGATCTCATTTGAGATTCTTTTGTCAAAGATACTAGAATGGTTTTCCATTTCCTTCTGCAGATCATTTTCTAGATAAAGAAACTAAGGCAAAAAGAATTAAGTGACTTGTCCAGGGTCACAGCTAGTAAGTGTCTGAGACCAGATTTGAACTCAGGAAGATGAGTCTAGTCCCAGCACTCTGTGTAGTATGGTGTCTACCATATTATCTCATTTTTGATGGTATATTCTTCTTTATAGATCATGAACCTAGATCATGAGGGCAGGTCTTTGTGTTTTTCATCTCATTATTTTTTCTGCCTACCATAATGCCTCACATATAATAGCTGTTTACTTAATGTTGATTTAACTGAATGATACACATAATGTATTGAGTACCTGGATAATTGAATTATAGAATTTAAGTTAGAAGGAATTTCAGGGGCCATTTAGACTGAATAATACCTGAACAAAAATCCCCTCTACAAAATTCTCCAGTGGTCATGTAACATTGGCTTGAGTCCTCTCAAGGAAGAGGAAATCCACAACCTTTCTAGGCAATCTCTTCTATTTTTTCCATAACTAATAATTAGCAATGTTCTCCATTCATTAAATCAAAATGTATCTCTTTGCTTCATCCATCCATTTGCCCTAATTCTTTCTTCTGGGACCAAGCAGAACTAGTCTAGTCCCTAATGTGTCACCTTTTCAAATAGGTGAAGACACAATGCTCCCACATGTTGGTTCTTCTCTGTGCCAAACTTCTCTAGGTCTTTCAGCTAGTCCTCATTTTATATGAATTAGAGGCTTTTTAACATCCCAGTTGACTCTCTCTGGATGCTTTCTAACTCATCAGGAACCTTTCTAAAAATTGACCCTCAGAATTCAATCAGGTACCTCAGATGTGGCCTGAGCAAGGCAAAGTACAATGGTAATATTACCATCATCACCACCCCACTCCTTCCATCTCCACCCCAGTCTTGGGCACTATACCTCTATTAATGTAACCTAATATTTCATTAGGTTTTTTGGTCGGTCAAATCACACAATTGACTCATATTGAGTTTGGAGTCCACAAACCCACCTCCCCAAATCTCTTTTGGTTGACTTATTCTTTAGACATATCTTCCCCTCTTGTGAAATTTAATTTTTTGAATGCATGTCTAAGAAGCTAGGTGGCACAATGAATAGAATGCTGGTCCAGGAATCAAGAAGACTCAACTTCATGAATTCAAATGTGATCTCAGATTGACTGTATGAACTTGGGCAAGTGACTTAATCTCATTTATCTCAGTTTCCTCTTCTGAAAATTAAGCTGAAAAGGGGAATGGCAAAAGTCATTCAAAGAGTCACAAAGAGTCAGACATGACTTAAAAACAACTGAAAGATGGACAACAACTAAAACTATGCCTTTGTCCTTTTTTATATTTAATATTTATTCTCATTTTGTACAAATTTTTTTATACATTAATAAAATATTCTTGTTTAAGAGTAAACAAAATACCCCCTCCCTCCAAAAAATATAGACTCACTTGAGCGATAAAGTAAAAGGGAGAGAAAAAAATTAAAATAAGAAAATAGTAATAATTGTAGGTATGGCCAGGTGGCACAGTGGACGGAGCACCAGCCCTGGAGTCATGAGCATCCAAGCCCACATCCGGCCCTGTACACCCAACAATCACCCAGCCGTGTGACATGCAAGCCACCCGAACCCCACTGCCCTGCAAAGACCAAAAAAAGAAAAAAAATCCAAAGTAAAATAAAATAGTAATAATAGTAGGGGCAGCTAGGTGGCAGACAGAGCATTGGCCCTTGAGCCAGAAGCACCTGGGTCCAAATCTGGCCTCAGACACCCAATGATCACCCTGCTATGCTGCCCCAGGTGGGCCACCTAGCCCCATTTGCCCTGCACCCCCCCAAAATAATAATAATAATAAAAAAAAAATAATAATAATAATAATAATAATATGCTTGAGTCTTTGTTCCAACACCAACAACTCTGTCATGAGTGGGTCACATTCTTTATGATAAGTCCATGGCAAAAGTTACTTCCATATTTTTCCACTGTTGCCATTGCTGATTGCAACTCCCTCCTTTCGTATTTCTCCACTACCATGCACTATATTTTTCCTCTCTCCTTTCATTCTGACTCTGCTGTAGTGTAGCTGAGTGGCACAGCAGACAGATCCCTGGTCCTGGGGCCAAGAGGTCCTGAGCCCCCATACCACCCCTTACACCCAGCATCCATCTGACCCTATGGTCCCGGACAGGCCATCCAATCCCAGCCCCTTGCAAGAAGTAAAAAAGAAAATGTGTTATATCTGACCACTCTCCCCCCATGGTCCATCCTTTCCTCCATCACTCACATCACCCCCCCTTCCCCCATCCCCCCCTTACTCCAGATGCCTATAGCCCATTGAGTATATATGCTGTTTCCTCTCCTAGCCACCTCTGATGAGAGCAAAGATTCCCTCATTCCCCCTTGCCTTCCCCCATTCCATATCATTGTAGTAGCTCATTGTAAAAAGAAAAATCTTATTATATGAAATATCTTGGCCTATCCCCCCCTCTCCTTTTTCTTTCTCCCATTACATTTCCCTTTTTTCTATTGACTCCATTTTTACTCCATATTTTATCTTCAAATTCAGCTTTCTCCTGTGTTTCAAACTATAAAAGTTCCCTCTACCTGCTCTATTGACTGAGAAGGTTCATATGAGTATTATCAATGTCATTTTTCTATGCAGGAATACATGCAGTTCATCATCATTAAGTCCCTCATATTTCCCCCCTCTCTTCCAATCTCTATGCTTCACCTGAGTCCTGTATCTGAAGATCAAACCTTCTGTTCAGCTCTGGCCATTCCAGGAGGAACATTTGAAATTCCCCTGGTTCATTGAAAGTTCATCTTTTTTCCCTGGAAGAGGACATTCATTTTTGCTGGATAGTTAATTCTTGGTTGCATTCAAAGCTCTTTTGCCTTCCGGTATATTATTTTCCAAGCCCTACGAGCTTCCAATGTAGTTGCTGCTAAGTCCTGTGTGATCCTGACTGCAGCTCCACAATATTTGAATTGTGTCCTTCTGGCTGCTTGTAATATTTTCTCTTTGACTTGGGAGCTCTGGAACTTGGCTATAATATTCCTAGGGTTTGATTTTTTGGGATCTCTTTCTTGAGGGGATCGG
Source organism: Macrotis lagotis (assembly GCF_037893015.1). Lineage (NCBI taxonomy): Eukaryota > Metazoa > Chordata > Mammalia > Peramelemorphia > Peramelidae > Macrotis > Macrotis lagotis. The sequence continues at coordinate 686,898,838 of NC_133658.1, read as the reverse complement.
TGGATTCTCTCCATTTCTATTTTGCCCTCTGCTTCTAGAATATCAGGGCAATTTTCCTGTAGTAATTCTTTGAAAATGATGTCAAGGCTCTTTTCCTGATCATGACTTTCAGGTATTCCAATAATTTTTAAATTATCTTTCCTAAGTCTGTTTTCCATATCAGTTGTTTTTTTTCAATGAGATATTTCACATTTTCTTCTAATTTTTCATTTTTTTGGTTTTGAAGTATTGATTCCCGATTTTTGGTAAATTCATCAATCTCCCTGAATTCTATTCTTTGTCTGAAGGATTTGTTCTCCTCAGAGAGTTTTCTTATCTCTTTTTCCATCTGGCCAATTTTGCTTTTTAAAGTATTCTTCTCCTCAATAACTTTTTGAACTGTTTTATCCATTTGACCTAAGCTGGTTTTTAGCATGCTATTTTCTTCAGCATTTTTTTTGGATTTCCTTGACTAAGCTGCTGACTTCATTTTCATGTTTTTCCTGCATCTCTCTCCTTTTTTCCCCCCAGTTTTTCTTCTAACTCCCTCATTTGATTTTCAAAGTCTTTTTTGAGCTCTGTCATAGCCTGAGCCCAATTTCTATTTTTCTTGGAGTCTTTAGATGCAGGAGCTTGTGCTTCCTCATCTTCAGACTGAGTATTTCGATCCTTCTTGGGCTCATAGATAATGTATTTCTCAATGGTGTTCCTCTTTTTTCTCTGCTTGTTAATTTTCCCAGCCTAAGCCTAGTTTTGGGGTGCTTCCTGAGCTTTTGGGACACTCCCACAAGAGTCTCAGTGTGTGAGGCTCTGTCCTCCCTCCTGATCTGTAAATGACCACAAGCTCCCCCCTTCTGCCATGGGGCTGAGGTGGGGGGGGGCCCTGCTGTTCTGTGGTGGGGGGGGCCTGGACTGCGATGAGGATCTGAATGTGGTCAGAGCCCCAGAGTCCTGTTCCAGAGGCAGAGGACAGAGCTCTTCAGTCTCTTTTCACTCCCCTCCCTCAGCTCAATGGGCTCATGCCCTGGGGGCTCCTGCTTACCATTCTGCCTGCTTCTGTTTCCTGGATCTGGAATGCAGTGGCCACACTGCTGGCTGTGTGCCCTGAGGGCTGGGCTTCACTTGCTTGCTCTGGCAGAGGTCCCCCGCTGTTCCCCCAATTTGTGCCCGTGCTCCCCGGGGCACAGGTCAGGAAACTCCCCTGCTGCTGTGAGCTGCGGCTTCCAGCGCCCTGGGGCTGCCTCCGGGAGGCTGAAGTTCTTTCGCTCTGGCGGGCCACCCCTCTGACAGGCCACCCCTCTGACCCTGGGGAGCAGAGCCTTTCTGCTCTTTTCCAGGTTACCTTGAGTAGGAGAACTGCCTCCCTGGGCCCCTCTGTGGGCTCTGTCTCTCGAAAGTTTAGTTAGAGTCCTTAGCTTATGAGTTTTATCAGAGAGCGCCTAAGACCCTATCCTTTCTTGTCACTATCTTGGCTCTGCCCCTGCCCTTGTCCTTTTTAAACTTCATTTTATTAGATCCAGTTTTTCATTTTAGTTCACAGAACTCTTTCTGGATCTTGACTCTTTCATTCAGCTATTCCTCCTACCTTTGTGTCTTCTGCAAATTTGTCAAGCATATCACTTAGTTGTCAAGCATATAACTTAGCATATCCACTTAAGCATTTACTATTTTAGAAGTAAAGAAAAAAAATACCACTTTTACTTTTATCTAAGTCTTTGGGGCAAGCAAAAACCCATGGGATTTTCTACTTGACACCTTCTTTCAAGGTAACATGGAACCCTTAATTAAAGCATTAGGTCCAACTCTTGGATTTCCTACCTAACCCAAGGTTATGTCATAACCTTGAAAACATATATTTTATGCCTTTGGTTTTCCCTGTGTGAATTATTCATCTAGAGATCTCTGGAGAGATTTACAACATCAACCATAAGCAGTTGTATCTCCATTAAAATGCCCTAAGATTTGATTTTACCAGTCTTAATCTATGAAACTCCATTTAATAGTGCTTTCTTTATTCATTATCCCACCTGGATTGTGCTGTTTATTAATCTTCATCTTCCTCCATACAAAGATCATAGGATCATAGAATTTAGAACTAAATCCTAGAATCATAGATTTAGAGCTGAGAAGAAATTTAAAGGCAACTGATTCCAAGCAGCTCAATTTAAAGATAAAGAAACTGAAGGTGAGAGAAGTGACTTGTCCATGGTCACATAGGCAGCATAAATGTCTGAAGTGAGAGTTAAATTCAGTCTTCCTGATACCAAGTCCAACTGACTATCCATTATGCCATTTAGCTGCAGCCAACCATAGAGGTCATATAGGACAATCCCCTCATTTTATAGGTGAGGAAATTAGGGCCCAGAGAAAATGTGACCTTTGCAATTTGGTGAGGAACAAGCATCAAGATTAGAACCCACATCCTATGATTTCAAGGTTGGAGTTCTTCCCACTATAATAGGTTGGTTTTCCAATGTGGAGAAAGGACTCTATTCAAATTGACACCTATTGAAATTTTTCTCCAAAGTCCAGTGTAGGTACTTACTTCTCTATGAAGCCTATCTAAAATTGATTTTTCCCTCCCTCAAATTTCTCGAGAATATTTTACCTGGATCTCTCTTTAAACTTCGTGCATTCTATTTGTTATAATTTTCAAGTCCCAGGTAAAGTTTCATCTTCTATGGGAAGCCTTTCCCTGTCCACCTTAATTCTGGTGCCATACCTTTGTTGCTCATTTCCTTTTTATTATATATATATATATATATATATATATATATATATATATATATAGTTTGTCTGAACACATTTTATTTGCATGATGTCTGCCCTCTCCCCCTCCTCCCCCCACCTTGTGAACTTCTCAAGGGCAGAGCTTGTCTTTTGTCTTTCTTTGTATACCCAACCCTTAGCACAGTCCATACTAAGCAGTATACAGCAGGAACTTAATAATTGTTTATTGACTTACTGATATTTGTGTACATATAATATATGACCTGTTTGAGAGAAGCTAAGCTCATAATGAGCTTTTATTTTCTTTGGATTCTTTTCTAAATGTGAGTCACAGAGGACTCTTGTAGGCATGGAAGACAATGGCTTGGGGATACTAAGGCCTGAATGGACTGTTAGCAATACCCCATTGATGAAATCACCTGTTCTCTCTAAGTATTAATGTACTTCAGTAAGCATTTTATGTATTTATTGAGTTGGATTACATTTTATGAAATATCAGGGTTGACGCCAGAAAGTTTGACAAGCATGGAAATATATCTTTAGCGTCCTTGGATTTTCACAGATTCAATACCCATACTCCCTTTACTGTTTCTTGATGAGTTTATACTCCTTTCCAAGATGGGTTTCTTTCAATACTTATAAGCCAAGGGTAGCTAGATGGTACAGTGGATAGAGTGCCAGTTCTAGAATCAGGAAGACCTGAGTTCAAATACAGCCTCATACACTTATTAGCTGCATGACCCTGGGCAAATCATTTGTCCTCTATTTGCCTTAATCTACTAGGGAAGGAAATGGCAAATCACTCCAGTATCCTTGGCAAAAAAGACCACATGGATCATAATCCACAAGGTCACAAAAAGTTGGAGATGAGTGAATGATTGAATAACAATAAAGACTAGGGGTTCTTAAATTTTTAGTCTAGTGAAACTTTGGTTTAGTGAAACTTAAGAATCCCTTCTTGGAATTTTATTTGTTGCTAATATTCATAACTAAAGGAAATAGTTCATTTCAGTTAGACATTAGTGAAAATAAATATGCAATTTTTTCCCCATCCAAGTTTGTAAACCCTCTGAAATTTATGCAAGGATCCTTTGTGGGTCTGTGCACCCTAAGGTGAGAACTCTTTCTTGGCGGAGTGGTAGCTAACTTATGAAGTCAACCTTCTTGAAATATTTGTCTTTAATAAAGACTTCTGGAGGCTAAAAAGCCCATAAGACTCTGAAAAAAATTAATCTTGGCAGAATGGTGGGATTTTAGGCACTGTATCAGATGTTCAGAGATTTAGTTTAGTACAGAGCCTCAAAGCAAACCACGTAGGCAGAACTATTAAATAAATGAATTTTGTTCTTATCTATCCCATCCTCCTTTGCTGGATACTTTATTTTTTCAATGATATCAATGTTCTCTCTTTTTCCAAGTCTCTCAGTGACTTCATGTTCTTTCCATATTCCTTCCTATCAAAGTCTGCTTGCAGAAAATAATCTGGAATTCATTTTCACTTGACATGTAATAGCTGAGAAGATTTCAATGTTCTCTCCCAGGGAATTTTGCTGTTTAACTGGTGACAAATCCTCTGTTCAGCTAAAACCACAGGGAGGAAATGGGATCCTCAATAATAGGATTTGAGGCACAGTTACAGAGTTTAGAACTAGAAGGGTCCTTGAAAATCCTCTAGCTTAAATATAATTTATGGATAAGAAAACTAAAGCCCAGAGAAAGTAAGAGTCAAAGGTCACAAAAGCAGTTCAAGTAGCTCTTGGGATTGGAAACTTTCTACTTTGTTCAGGGGTATGATGGATCTTCTTGATATGGATGAGGTATGATATAGGTGGTCACTTACTCATAAAGTCAGTCAGATTTTTAAATGTCTCTCTTTATCAACTCATAGAATTAGTATGCCAGTATGTATATTTATAGTATGTTAGTATAGTAGATATACATATATTTGCATTCCCTCACATATTCATACACACATATAGCTATGTACACATATGTTGTTTCCCCCAATAAATTGTGAACTTCTCAAGGGCAGAGACTGCCTTTTGCCTTTCTCTGTGTGTGTATATACTATATGTATAACATATATACCCACACTATATGCATACATACATAGATATACTTTACACATATGTATATACATAGACATGCATGCACCCCAAACACAATTCTACATATACACATGCATAATATAAATGTTCAGAATACATATACATGGGGCCAATCTACCTATTTTTAGCAAAAAAATATATGTGCACATAGTATATATACATGCCTATGTATGTGTTTATATATGTATACACATCTTGAACAGATACTGCAAATGTACAATGAGCTTGACTCAGAACTGAACAGGAAGAGGAGTGTTAGATTGCCTTCAAAAAATTTCATCGAAGTTCTAATGATCCCTATGTTCTCCTTGAAACAAAAACTCATCTTTTCAACATTGCAATTCTCCCCAGAATGCTGTATTATTGTGAATAATTTGTTATTGTGTTTTATTAAAGGATTAAAGTTATGGGTCATCCATAGAGTAATGGAGAAGTGTAGGATGGCAACCAGTAGGTCATACATCTTTAACAATGAGTAGTTGTACAGGAATATGGTGGCAAAAGTGGGAAATTTGTCTACTGAGAATAGTAAAGGATATTATCAGAGAGATGTATGACCAGAAAAGGAGGCAAACCAATCACTTAGTGAGAGCAAGGTATAACTAATGGATGAAGTACATACTCTTTTGGTTACTTTACCTCATCAAGAGAACTCGAAGAAGACCCCTAGCAACTTAAATGTATGTGAACACATGGACAAGAGTTGCAAAAGATAAGCACCCAAGGATGGCTTGCAATTTGTAGCATACATAAGAGAGGTGCTCCGTCAATGATGGAACCCACTGGCATAGTAAAGTATACCTTTCCTAACTATTACCATTTCTTCAGTAGTCAACTCTCAAGGGGAAAATTTTTTCTTATCTTACTTGGTTTGTGTAGAACTGGGTATTTAATTTACTGGAGCATGTGGTGCTAAAGTTTATTTAAAAATATTTTTATTCCCTCCCCACCTAGCACCCCAGTTACATCCAAAAACAAATTTCAACATTCACTTCCAAAACTTTGAATTCCTAATTTTCTCCCTTCTTCCCACTCCACTCTTCCTCATTGAGAAAGCAAGTTACTTGATATAGGTTAAAAATGTGTAGCCATAGGGGCGACTAGGGCTAGGTGGCACAGTGGATAGAGCATGGGCCCTGGAGTCAGGAGTCCCTGAGTTCAAATCTGGCCTCAGACACTTAATAATTACCTAGCTGTGTGGCCTTGGACAAACCACTTAATCCCATTTGCCTTGCAAAAAAACCCTAAAAAAATGAGTAGCCATGAAAAACATTGCTATAATAGTCATGCTATAAAAGTAAACATAACCCCCCCCAAAGGGAAACCTCAAGAAAAATAAAATGGAAAAAAATGTGCTTCAGTCTGTATTCAGACATCATCAGCTCTGTCTTTGGGATGGATAGTATTGTTTCTCAACAGTCCTTCAGAGTTCTCTTGTGTCCCAGCATTGCTGAGAAAAGGTAGGTCATTCACAACTGATCATCCTGCAACATTGCTGTTACTTTGCATATGGTACATTTCCCATTGTATCTGCTCATGTAAGTTTTTTACTGAGAGTATCCTGTTATTGCCCATAACAGAACAGCATTTTATTTCCTTCATATACCACAATTTGTTTAGCCTTTCTCCAACAGATGGGCATCCCCTCAATCTTCAGCTCCCCACCACAAGAAAAGAGCTGATATAAATATCCCTATACATATAGGTTCTTTTCTTCCCATATGAATCTCTCTCTCTCTCTCTCTCTCTCTCTCTCTCTCTCTCTCTCTCTCTCTGTGTGTGTGTGTGTGTGTGTGTGTGTGTGTAGAAATATGAGCATGAGAGAGTGCAGTGGCACTGCTAGGTCAAAGACATGGTTTTATAACCCTTTGGGCATAGTAATTGCCCTACAGAATTGTTGAATAATTTCACAACTCCTCCAACAGTGTATCAGTCTTTCAAATTTCTTACATCACTTCCAACATTTGTCACCTTCTCCTTCTGTTCTTTTAGTCAATCCAACAGAGATATCTCAGAATTGTTCCAATCTGCATTTCTCCCATCAATAGTAAGTTAGGACATTCTAAAAAATGATTGAAACAGATTTCATTGGTAACCTCATCTGAAAACTGTTTATATCTCTTGATCATTTATAAGTTGGGGAATGGGTCTTATTTTCTATTTTCAGATCTCTATGTTTGAGAAAATGAGGTATTTATCAGAGAAACATGTTTTAATAATTTTTCTCAGTTACTATTGCTCTCTGTATTTTCCTCCAACCCACTCCCCCCAGCCCCATTTATTCTTTTCTTTCTCCTATCACTCTGTCCCTCCTCAAAAATATTTTGCATCTAACTATACCCTCCCACAATCATTCCTTCTATCATCTGCCCCCCCCAGGGGGGCTCCCCTTTCACCCATCCCTTTCCTCTAAGATAGATTTCTAAACTCAATAGAGTGTGTATGATGTTGCCTCTCTGAATCATTTCCGACTCCCCCTCACCTTTCTCCTCTTCCACTCCACTGCAAAAGTTTTTCTTGCCTATTTTATGTGAAATAACTCTCCCTATTCTACCTTTCCTTTTCCTTTTTCCCAGTATATTCCTCTCTCATCACTTAGCTCCATCTTTTTAGTATCTTATACTTTCAAATGCCTTGTCTATATATTGTTCCTTTTAACTGCACTAATAAATGAGAAAGTTGATATTGAGTTATCAGGATCATCTTCCTATGTAAGAATATAAGGAGTTCAACATCATGAAGTCCCTTATGATTTGCCTTTCCTGTTTAGCATTTTCATGTTTCACTTGAGTTTTGTTTTTGAAAATCAAATTTTTTTTTTTGTTCAACTCTGGTTGTTTCATCAGGAAAGTCTGAAAGACCCATATTTCATTGGATAGCCATATTTTCCCTTGAAAGAATTTGATTAGTTTTGCTGGGTACTTGATTCTTGGTTGTGATCTAAGCTCTTTGGCCTTTTGGAATATTATATATCAAACCCTATGATCCCTTAATGTAGAAGCTGCTAAATCTTGTCTTATCCTGACTGTGACTTCATGATATTTTAATTGTTTTTTTCTGGCTGCTTGTAATGTTTTCTCTTTGACTTGGGAATTCTGAAATTTGGTTTTAATATTCCTAGCAGTTTTCATTTTGGGATCTCAGGAACTGATTGGTGGATTCTTTCAATTTCTATTTTATCCTTCCCTTTAGTATATCAGGGCAATTTTCCTGGAGAATTTCTTGAAAAATGAAGTCTAAGGGTCTTTTTTTGGTCATGATTTTCAGGTAATACAACAATTTTTTAGTTATCTCTTCTGGATCTGTTTTTCCAGATCAGTTGTTTTTTCCAATGAACTATTTCACATTTTCTTCTAGTTTTTGATTGTTTTGTTTTTGTTTTATTGTTTCTTGATCTCTAACAAAGTCATCAGCTTTCCTTAGTTCCATTCTACATTTGAAAGAATTATTTTCTTCAGAGAGCTTTCTTATCTCCTTTTCCATCTGACCAGTTCTGCTTTTTAAGCCATTCTTCTCCTCATTGACCTTTTGGACTGCTTTTTCCATTTGTCCAAACTAGTTTTTAAGATATTATTTTCTTTTTGTAATTCCTTCACTATGCTGCTGACTTGGTTTCCAAGATTTTCCTGCATCACTAATTTTTCTTCCTAATTTCTCCTCTACCTCTACCTCCCTTGTTATCTTCTGTATTTTGTTCCTTCATATTTGTCTATGGTCAGATTTTTTTTTCCTTCTGTTGTTTGCTCATTTCCCCAGCCTATGACTTGATTTTAGGTCTTAGTTAAGGTGGGACTCTGCTTCCAGGGAGGAGGGTGTACTGTTCCTGAGGTTTTGAGGGTTTTTTTTCTGCTGTTTTCAGGTACACGCCCTCAGGGATCTCAATTTCTCCAAGGTCTTATGAGAGGCTGACGGCTCTACTGGCCTATGCTCTGGTCTGTGGATTACCACAAGCACTCCCCTCTGCTCTGGCAGTAAAGTTTATTTTCCTGAGATGGGAGCCCCAGATTGAAACCTGGATCTGAGTGTAGTCAAAGCAACAGAGTCCTACCTCAGAGACAGCAAAGAGAGCTCTAATCTTCCCTCACTCTATTACTGTCCATGGGCTGAGCTCTCTGGAAGCAGCTGCCAGGCAACTCCCTGCTGGGTTGTTCCCCAGGCTTGCTCCTGGTCCTCTGGGGGCTGGGTCTGCACTAAGGTCTGTGCTGGACTAGGTTCCACTCTCACTCTGGTATGGTAGAGTTTTCCTGCCTACCATCCAAACTGTCCTTGGTAATTCCTGGGCTGAGAGGTCTGAAAACCATCATAGCTGAAAGTGACTCAGGTTCCCCATGGTCTGTCCTGGATGGTTAGAATCTGTTCCCTCTGCTGCAGCCCAGACTGCAATGCAAGTCCTTTCTAACCCTTCCCATGAACCTTCCATGTTGTCTTGGGTTGGAAAATTGTGATCTTGTGTTTTTTTTTTTTGCGTGGGTTTTGCCACTCTTGAATTTGGTTAGACTCATTATTTAAAGGTATTTGAAGTGATTTGGGGGTGAGTGTAAATGAATTCCTGCTTTTACTTTGTCATCTTGACTCTGCCCCTGATTTTTTTTTATTAATAGAAGCTTTATTCCATCTATTACACATTGTGAGTTCTTTACACAATCAATGAATTGATTTGTTCTCTAGGCAGTGACTCTTTTATTAAAAGAACAAATTGTGTTGAACCTCAGAAGTGAAAATATTCAATCACTCAGCAAATACTAGTCATCCAAATGCTTCTGTGAAACTGAGAAGTCTTGTTCATCCCATTTTACAGATGTGATATCTGAGATAAAGAAACAAAAAGTGGTTTATTTAAGGTTAAAGAAGCAAAATAAATTTTAAAAAACTCTTATATTTAACTCTCAGTGAAATGCCCACTGACTCTCTCCCTTCTTGTTATGAACCCTGATTTTTGATGACCATGTGTACTACTAGGCATTCTGCCCTTTAGAAAAATAGTATTTTTGCCCTGGCCTACACCATAATAAATTGAATGACAGAAAAACAAATGTCACTTATTAGAACATTGAGGTTTACTGTTCAAGTGATTAACTAAGAATCATTTGTATGATTAAATGCTGGAAAATAATTTGCTTTCCCTATGAACCTATACCCTAGATCTCATTACGCAGAAGGGCTGCATATTAGTTGAAGCAAATTAACATTCAAACACTTTCTGGAGTGGCTGCTAATCACAGGCTGTTAATTACTGTCATTACATTAGACTGCTGAGGAGACTATCCAAGGAATCATTCTCATGATCTTGGTGTTTGAAAGTGATCTTCACCAATAAAAACACATGTCAGATATCCAGAAAAGGCAAATTGCTGAATCTGCTGACGGGGTTGAAAATTCCGCTGACTCCAAGTACCCGTCCGGTGATGGATGCATTCTTGACACAGCTTCAGTGTTTGGACTTAGGAAATAATGAGTATCAATGTCCTAGCAAGGGAATATGCAAAGATGAAGGAGCCCTTTTGTATCCTTAATTAAGGAAAGTTGGAGCAGAACTCGTTCACAGATAAGTGACTGTACATAATAATCATGTATTTATGTAAGGGACTGTTATGCTATATTACTGTAGTGGCAATTAGATTTTCACAAAGTAGTTTTAATAAAAGGCATACTTACATAATAAATAAACAAAACAGCTCATTTCCATGGCAGGCTCTCTAATTATGCACTGGCTTAAAATAAAATGTTCTATGGGGCTAAGTTAAACATATAGACTCTAGCTATTTCCAATTTCCTTCAACCCAGCAGACATTTATTAAGCACCTACTGTGTGCACAGCACTGTTGCAGGGCTCCATGTATACAAAGACAAGATCAATATGGTGTCTCTACCCTTAAGAAGCAGCTAGGTGGTGTAGTGGATAGAGTACAGAATTCACATTCTGCTGCAGACAGGACATATGAAACTGTGTGACCCTGGGCAAGTCACATCACCTCTGTTTGCCTCAGTTTCCTCATTTGTAAAATGGGGATAACAATAGTACCCAATTCCCATGGTTGTTGCAAGGATCAAATGAAAATATTATGGAGAACTTGCAAATCTTAAAGCTATATAAATGCTAGTTATCATTATTAAACTTATAGTGGGAATAGGGCATGAACACCTGTTATATATAAGATGGAATATAAGCAAGAAGGAAGGAGACAGCTAAACAAAGGAGTCTAAGAAAATTGGAGGAGGGAGATAGCAATTTCAGATGGGAGGGAATCAAATAAGCTTTTATGAGGAGACATACCTGAATTGGGCCATGAAGAAAGAGTAAAGAAGGCATTTCAGGTATTTGGGGATGAGATAAGGAATGGGACAAGGACAGCCTATGTGAATGTATACAAGCTAGAGAAGGAACCATGATTTGTGGAAAGAGCCTTGACTTTAATTCTAATTTAAGAGCAAATAATCATGATTAGAAGCCCCCCTCTCCAGGGGCAGATTTTGACTTGATAAAAAGTCATATTAATTCACAATTTAGCCTATCCAAAAGCTTTCACTGGGGAACATACTCCCTAGGAGAGATGTTCCTCAACACAAGATGCCATTAAGCAGAAGATGGATGGTCACTTGTCAGGATATTCTAGGAGAGATTCTTATTCAGGAATGGGTTGGGCTACCTGGGTTCCCAGTGAATCTGAGTAAAAAAACCAAATTCTAGTCTTGACACAATCATTTTCTAGTTTATATGACCTTAAGCAAGTAATTTCATTTCCTCAAGCCTCAATGTATGTAAAGAATGAGGGGATCAGTTAAGACCATCTCTAACTCTTTCAGAGTTAACATTCTCTGATTCAGAGACTGGGGAATGATAATCCAGCCTGAGTGAAGCAGAGACTTTTTAAAGTATAGGAAAAGACTAGTAGAATTGCTGCTATAAACACTAAACTAGCTTATCTTAAGGCAATAGAGCTCCACAATTTTGACCTATGAATTAGAGTTTCTTTAATCAAGGGCTTGGCAATTTAGTATTTTTTTAGTTTTTTTTTTTTGGCTAGGCAATAGGGTTAAGTGGCTTGCCCAAGGTCACACAGCTAGGTAATTATTAAGTGTCTGAGGCTAGGGGCAGCTAGGTGGCATACTGGATAAAGCACCGGCCCTGGAGTTAGGAGTACCTGGGTTCAAATCTGGTCTCAGACACTTAATAATTACCTAGCTGTGTGGCCTTGGGCAAGCCACTTAACCCCGTTTGCCTTGCAAAAACCTAAAAAAAGTGTCTGAGGCTGTATTTGAACTCAGATCTTCCTGACTCCAGGGTTGGTGCTCTATCCACTGTGCCACCTAGTCGCCCCTATTTAGTATGTCTTGATGATGGTGGGTGTAATGACTAATACTTCTTTGAGATAGGATGTATAGCATTCAGAAGAAACTTTAGAGAACAAATCATAACTAGAGTTAAGCAAATGGGGCCTTGCCCTATTTAACTAAAATTTAGAGAATACAAAAACTACTGTTCTCCAGTCACTAGAACTACCTAGTTACTCAGGAGGAACTTAATATGTAGTTAAGAAAGAATAATGAATTAAAAATAGGAAACTAACAGATCCCAGACTTATTAACAATCCTCACTTATGAACAATTATGTTAAACACTTTCCTCAATCCATGTTATTTACATTTTATCTTCATATCATGACTTTAAAAGTTGATTTGAAGGTGGCAGTGGGTTGCTTTATCTGGTGGAATCTTACAGATATTGCCCCAGTAGGCAAATGGCAAGTTACAGCTCTCTCAGAGGGGTCTCATCTTGTGACTAAGACAATTTGTGTGTTATGGATTATCTACTTTTATGATACCATTGTGTCATTCCCATGAGAGGCACTTTCATTTCTTCTTCCTTTTCCCTATAGATTGATTCTATACATCCATCCTAGTGTTCCCCTCTTCCTATTGATTTTCTTGCTTTTCTTCCAGGAAAAATCTGTGTAAAGTTCCACAGTGTAAAGTTCCTCTTATGGTTTGAACTTTGAAATTGAACTTTGAAATTAATTCTTGGAGCAGTCAGTGATGGAACCACCAAGGGGCAGAGAAGAGAATGAGAATTAGCTAGTCCTTGAGTCACTAAGGGGAAGTTAGGTAACACAGTGGATAGAACACCAGACTTGGAGTCAGTCTGACCTCAGACACTTATTAGCTGTATGACCTTGGGCAAGTCACTTAACCCTGTTTGTCTTTATATGAACAGGAGAAGAAAATAGCAAACTAGTACAGTTTCTTTGCCAAGAAAACCCCATAGGGGGACATGATGAATTAGACATAACTGGAATGACTAAACAACAAATGAACTGCTAAGTCCAGCTCCTTGATTTTCAGAGGTGAGAATAGGGGTCATTGGAAATGTTACCCTATACTAATATTTTCAAGAAGACAAAAAGAAAAAAGTGATGTACAATAAAATCATGTCATAATCAATGACTCAAGTGCTTTATATTTGTCTGTTAGAGGTCAAGAAGAGAAAATGCCATAAGGTTGGATTCTCCAGAAACACCTACAGAAAGAACCTAACCCCTTCTTTGTTAGGTTTTTGTCTTAATAAAAGGGAACTGTTTATGGCATTAAAGGGAATCAGTGCTATCTTAATTCACAATGTCCTTTTCTCTTGTCAGTTTAAATTAAGCTCATGATATCTAAGCAGAAATCCTGTATTTAATAATACATAATGCTAGATAATTAAAAGGTATGTATGTGTACTGTGAGACCCATACTTTGAAGCAGAGCACTGGATTTAATCTCTGGCTGTGCTTGTGAAATTTATTAATACTAAAGAATTCAAACTACCATCTTCCCTCCCATCCTCAAAAAAAGGATTCTAGGTTATACTATAGGCAAAATGGCTACATGTCAGTCTTCCAAATGAATGTTTATTTCACATATTCTTTTTATGAGCAGGCACCTGGGGACAAGGAATCTCTCGTTGCTCATTTGTGTTATTGGATAACAATTATAGGTTGTCCTTCATTCAACAGGATAGTGAGTGTGGTAGGTGCTTTTCCATCCAATCATAGACATCAATCATAAGATCATATATTTAGAGGTAGAAGGGATATTAAAGGTCATCTACTCTAACCCCATCATTCTCCATATGAGGAAGCATATGAGATCAGGGGTAGGGATATGGTCTATGGTCACAGTATGGAATGATACTATCCGACTCACATAAGAATCAAACCCATGAGCCTGACCTTCATAGTTTGGGATGCTAATCAAAAAAACAAAGTACCAAACCAACGCTCTGTTCATTTGAATCACATATTAGGTATGGACACTTGCAAAAACCACAATTATTAGATGAGCCATTAGCTGACCACTTATGGGTCTGTTGTCATTTACCTTCTAAGGAAAGTTAGATGTGAAAGCCTTCATACAGAAACCTTGACCTCTCCTCCATTAAGATTGAGCAAGAGGCAACAACATTTTTCCATTTCTTGTTTAGAAAGGAATGTGTGGGTAAATTTAGGTCTGTGGGGTAAATTAAGAGTCTGGGTCCATGTTTTGCTGCTCTAGTCCTCACTGTCCAAAAAAAATCAGAGATTAAGATAAATGGGTGGTTAAGTGGTGCAGTAAATAGACTGGAGCAGGAGTCAAGAAGACTCGCAAATCTAGTCTCAAATCCTAGCTGTATGATCCTAGACAAGTCACTTAATCTTATTTACCTCAGTTTCCTCAACTATAAAATGAACTAGGGAAGTAAATAACAAACTAATATCTCTGTCAAGAAAACTCCAAATGGAATCAGGAAGAGTTGGACAAGCCTGAAATGATGGAACAACAAATGTGCCAGATTATGCTAAGCAGTGGTCAAATTTCTGTTATATGTATAATACTACCTTCCTCCTCTCCTATTATAACCACCTTAGTTCAGACCTTCATCATCTTGTGACTAGTCTTTTTTAATGGCTTCCTAACCTGTTTCCCTAACTCTCCTCTGTCTTCTTTCCAGTTATTCTTCTCACTGTACCAAAGCAATCATCACAACATGCAGAAATGAAAATCAGGTTCAAGACACCATCAGTATAGCAGTTTTCCTGGTAGTAGTCATAAGTTTGTCTTGATACATCCACATGCTTTTTCCCTCCTAGGAACAAATAAAAAGCATTTGGAAGATGGCCAGGGAGACATATAGTCTGTGGCTAAGAAGCAGAGCAAAAGTAGCTGATTTAAAAAGGGATCAAACCCATGACCTTGGCCTCATTATCATAGAGCTCTAAACAGCTGAAGGATTATCAACAATCTGAGGAGGAATTCGGAGCTGTTGGGGCCTCCTCAGAGAAGTCTCCATACTGTATTTTTAATGTTAGGTTCCAAGCAGGGGGTGGAGATTGTTGCTCATATACAAAAGAGCCCAGACATTTAGGACTGGAAAGAAGGGTTGTTATTAAATAATTTTGAGAAGGGATTTAATGAAGAACTCAAGGACAGTTTGTCAAGCACCCTTTTCTAGATAATTGTCAGATCCAATAGCTATCTGTGTCAGTCAGTCACTTGGTTGATCTGCAGGGCTGTTGGTCAATCAGAATTTATTAGTCACCTATTATGTATCAGACACAGTGCTAAGTATACAAAGAAAGGCAAATAATACATATTCTCAGAGATCTCTTTCTAATGGCTGAGACAACCTGCAAACAACTATGTCCAAACACCATGTATTTTGGATAATTTGGAGATAAGCAACAGAGGGCAGGCATTGGAATTAAGGGGAATCAGAAAAGACTTCTTGTAGAAGATGGGATTTTTCCTGAGACTTGAAGGAAGTCAGGGAAGCCTTGAGACAGATGAGGACAAACATCAGAGATGGAGGAACATGTATAGACAGTTAAAAGAGGCCTGAACTCATGCAGCTGAGAATCATCTGATAAAGGTAGGATTCTCAATGTAGGTGATCTTGCAATGAAATGACCAATGATTTTGTTCAGTCTTTGAATTCTTCAAAGCATTTGTCCTTTTTTCCTAGATTTCTGAGTTTTTATGACTACTCTCTGATTTCTCTTCCCACCTGTCTAATCCTTGTCAGTCTCCTTTGCTGTATCATCAATCATTGTTCAGTTGCAAACAACTCTTCACTTCATTTGATTTTTTCTTAGCAAAGATATAGGAATTTTTTGCCATTTCCTTCTCCATCTCATTTTCCTGCAGGAAAAATAGGGTTAAATAACTTGCCCAAGTTCAGCAAGGGTCTGAGGCCATATTTGAACTCAGGAAGATGAAAACTTCCTGACTCTAGGTTGGCATTGAGCACCTAGCTGCTCTATAATACTTAGTATTTAAAGACTTTTACATTCTGAGTATAGCATATTTTTCTGGGTTCATGATATATTCTTCACACATTATGGTCTAACTAAACTGGCCTTCTTGCTCATTATGCATAATATTCTATTCCTTTTCTTCATGTGTTTACACTAGGAAAGCATGCTCTTCTCAACATTGACTTCCAAGAATTAGTAATTTCCTTCAAAACTCAATTCAAAACTACCTTTTTCTTCATTAACTTTTCCAGAGTCTTTTCTATTATCAGGGCTGTCCCCATCCCAATGATCCTGTATTTATTTTACATTTGCATGTGTGTTTGTATATACCTGATAAAATTTTTTACTTGAGGATAGAGACTGTTTTGTGTCTCTTCATCCCTAGAACTTAACACAATGTTTGTCATTTGTTGGGAATTTAATAAATTCTTGCTGATTGATTGTTGGTAATGCTTCATTTCAGTCCTTCCTCATCTACCCCATATCATGATTTGGAGATAAAGAAAATGTTTCTTCTCCAGATTAGTCTTGGAGAGGTAAGTCTGAAACTTTCTCCTTCTATGATTCCATCTTAATAACAGGAAATCATTTACAATTTCATCTTTGGATGAGAGGAAGATTCAAGATCGGACAGGTTCTTCTTCAAAGAGCACTAAGAGCATAAAGGAGTAAGGGAATATTTAGAGTGTCCATTAGTTCATCCCAAACCCTCTAAGAGAAAAGCAGGAAATAAGAGAAATAGGGAAAAAAAGTTGTAGATGTCTAATAACAACTCACTAAATCAGGGGTTCTTAACCTGCTTTATGTCATGGGTCCTTTTGGTATTTTGGAGAAACATACTGATTCCTTAGAATGATATTTTAAAATTTTATTTAAAATACACAAAATACCTAGGATTATAAATGATTTTGAAATAGTTATTGATTTTTTTTAAAGTTTATGAACTCTTAATTTTGAACCCCTATGATCCTTTTCTTATGCAGACCCTGTGATTCAACCAACCAAACCAAAACAAACACCAACAATGGATCAGGATCTTCCCAGGATACTATGAAATGGGGGATTTTTTTCTGCAAGGTACTATTCAGTTCCCCACTGTAGTTTATGGAGGCCTAATGATCTCCACTCTTTTGGGGAATGTCTCATGGGAAGATAAGGACACCATGGAGCATGTGAATGGAAGAAAATAAGAGCAATATCTTATATTGTCTTGGGTATGTCATGAACAGTTAAAACAAATGATGATTGATTACCCTGGTGCTTCTGCCAGGATATTTAGAAGAGCTGGATAATGGGAAAAAAGCTGGCTTATCTAGAATCAAACCAGCCTATCTAAGAACTGCTGAGGAGGTGACTGGGTGGTGATTAGAACTTATAAGAGAAGAAAGTGATGGGGGTTAGAAGTTGTGGTACATTTGTACTTTCTGCAGTGTTCAGTCTTGGATCTTTCCTTCATCATCATGATGTAGTATTGGAGTGGGGGTTCAGGGGTAAAGGTATAAGTCTGGGGTTATAGCTAAAGGATGCCCACCAGACCTGGAGTTTAATGATTTTTTTATATGCAGGCAGGCCTGACTAAGTCATTCCTCTACTCAATAAAGTTCAATGACTCCCTATTGCCTCTAGAATCAAATTAGGACCTTCATTTGTATTTTTAGAACCCATTACATCCTAACCCCAATCTATTTTTTGAACCTTATTACTGCTTATCTTTCTTTCTACATCTAACAACCCATTTAAACTGGCCTTGCTGTTCCTCACACAAGAGGCACCATCTCCAGTTTCTGAGCTTTTGCCGTAACCTATGTCTAGAATTCACTCTCCTGTCACCTCCACTCCTTTGAAACACTTATTTCCTTCAAAGCTCAGTTCAAGTCTCTCCTCTACATGAAGCCTTTTGTGATCAGTCCAATTCCTATTCCTATCAGTCCATCTCCCTAAATTACTTCCAAGTCATTGTTTATGCTCTTTGAGACATGTTGTCTTCCCAATAGACTATAAACTCTTTGAGAACAGGGACTGTATCTGTTTTAGTAATCTCCAGTGCCTGGTATAAAGTAGATGCTTCTCATTATGATTGACTATACTGAAGGTTGTGATATAATCCAGTTTGTTGTGAGCCAACGAACTTCAGAGTTTTAACTATGTGAGTGCAATCAGGATTTTGACACAAGACATTGAAATTTAGAGACTAATGGCAAATAAAATGCATTTGAAATGGGCTGAAAGACCACAAGGACCTCAAATTAGATGAACTCAGTTCTTTCTGACTACAGGTCCAACACTCCATTATGCCATGCTGATTCCCATCAAACAAATGTAGCTTTGTGTATACTCTACAAAATGTAGATCTAATATATGCTGTGGTTCAGAACATTCAATTAACATAATATTTCCATTATCCAGAATGTGCAGAGGCTATTGTGGAAATGCTATTGCACAAACATCCCATTGAGAAGTTAAATTCTGTATACTCCAGTGAGCATAAAATACATAGATGAATTTGACTCTAATATGTGTTAATTATGAAAATCAGCTCCACAAAAAAGCAAACTATCATAATTTTAAAAAATGCTTTGCTAAGAAGCCTTCTTCTCCCAAACTACTTATGCATTCTCATGGAACAAATAGAAATAGTCATGTTAATATAGTAACAAGATATATCAAAGTAGTATAGACATTTCATAATATACAATTATAGTGTACTTTTAGAGAAACAGATGTAAGATCAAAGTCATTTCTTTAAAAAAACTAACTTTTATTACTACATTTTGTTTTAGTATCATCTTTATTTCTAAATATTTCCTTCCCCACCAATAAGCTATTCTTTGTAATAAAGTATTAAAAAAGAAAGAGGAAAAGGAATTTCAGTAAAACTAACGAGTATATGATTGAAGTTTTACGATTCATAAACTGTTCCTTACCCACAGTTCCCAACTTGTGTAAGGAAAAAAGTAAAATGACCTTTCTCATCTCTTCTTCTAAATTATAAAACATTCATTTCCCCCCTTTCTTTTAAAGAGCAAAGCTATTTCAATGAATAAGAAAATAAATTCATCTCAAGGAATGGATGTTTATGTACCTTTTCTATTTTTTTGTCTAGGGGTTGTTTTTGGCTATACAACCCAGAAACCTGATTTTCAAAAATATATATCTACAATAACATGTGAGAGAGATCTTTGTCTTCTATCTCATAAGGTATCCATGCAATGGCTTAAAAAATTTGCAACTTAGTTTTTTTAATATTAGAATGATCATAATATAATAATTTCAATAAATAAAAGGAAAAAAGACAAAGAAGCAAGTTTTGGATCCTTTTCCTTTTAGTGTAGGGCAGGATAGAGATCCTATAGTAAAAGGAGTAAGACTTTTTTAATTTAAATTTATTTTTATTAAAGATATTATTTGAGTTTTACATTTTCCCCCCATCTTGCTTCCCTTCCCCCCCCCCCCCACAGAGAGCACTCTGTCAGTCTTTACTTTGTTTCCATGTTGTACCTTGATCCAAATTGGGTGTGATGAGAGAGAAATCATATAAAGGAGTAAGACTTTTAAGGAGGCACATTAAAAAAAAAAACTATCTATTGTTCTTTTTTTCCTCTCTTCTATTTCTCTCTCTCTCTCCTCTTCAACACAAGGCAATGAGGCTAGCAAATGTAATTTGCCATTATAGCTTTCAGTCACATAGCAGTATTTTAAAGGAAAGGGATCTGTAAAGGGAAATAGCTGCCTGAAATCTTTCCTATTTAAAAAAATAGGATTTGAAAGTTGTAATTTTCTTAGATCCTTTGAAAGCAGACAATTGGGGAGAAGATAAAATTCCAAATCTACATTATACTTGTATTTGACTGAATTGAATTTAGAGCAAGATTTAAAGGAAAACAATTCCTAAGGATAATTTTATGTCTTCCTAGTTAAATTTGAATCTTTTAAAAAATCATGGTCTAATGGAATTTTAATATTCTTTCAAAAAATAATCTCAGATATTTATTGACTATACAAAAGTGCATAGTCAAGCTATTTGGTACTGACTTCAGATTAATTTGGGATCAAAAAAGCCCTTGCTGGTGACTCACTTTAGTTTTTAACCAACCATTTACAGTTTACTGAAGAGAAGTCATTAATTTGCTTACTCAGGCTCTTTACATTTAATACCAAGTATCTCCCTTTTCATTACTCTCCTGAATTTTCTTTTCACTAAGAAAATTACTTTCTTCTTCATGCAACTTGCTGTAAACTAGGGAAAAAAAGAAATTTTGATTGCTTGAAGTCTATATACATGTCTGCATTCTCTAGTCTCCATAACTACCATTTCCTAATCAGAAAATGGTTTCCCTGGGAACCCTTCTTGTTACTTTGTTCTAACTCCTTCTTACTTCCTGGACTTTGAAACCCAGATTGTATAAAAGTGAATTTGCACTGGTAATCATTTAATATTATTTTTAACCACCTGAGTTGGCTCCTACATCCTTTCATGGCTGTTCAAATATCACAAACTCTACCTAAAATAATCTTACACCCCCCAAAAAAACCCCCCAAGAAACCAGTAAAGAAGTATTGGTAAATACTTAGCAACCAGCTCTGGGGGTTGGGGAGAGGATTATGTACGACAGATTTTTAAGTTTAATCTGTCTTATTAAATTTTAATCATAAACCATATACCCTCATTGTGTTTTTCACACTGAAAATTTACCATTTGGCCTTCCTAGTAGGAACTGGCTCCATCATGCCCCTACAGGATGGGTTGTATTTGTATGTGTTGGAAATGGTTATCTTTTAAAATGTCAATATTTATTGGTTTAACCATAGAAAGGGGAATTTTATTGCCATCTCTGCTTTTCAGGTTCTTCCACCCTTTGCTTTTCATGGCATAGCTGTGACCTGATCCCTTAAGAATCTTATACTAGAAATTTTAATATAATCTGAGCATGAACTTGTTCTAGTTTACCTTTAAGGGAGGCAATTAAGCTGCCATTCTCTTGTTTGAGGGGGAATCTGGACCTATCCTGACTTTGACCTCACAGAAGGGGGAAGAGAAATGGAAAAGACAGGAGCATAATAATGTCTTTGATATGAAAACCAATATGTATTTGTAAAAAAAAGAAAACTTTTGTAAAAAAATTTGATTATCACAGTTATTTGCCTTAATTCTTTTAGTGTGAAACTTTGGTTTACTTCATGCTAGTGACCTTGGCTTAAGACCCTCTGGGTCTCAGTCTCCTGGTCTATGAAGTGAAGGGGATGGTCTATAATTCTAGGGTCCTTGAAATTGTTTAAAAACATTTTATGAATTATATTAATAAATAATTGCCTTCCTTTGCAATCCTTTGTGTTTTTTATTCATTTTGCAACATTATTCAGGCAAGGAATCCATGGGACTTGCTAAACAAAGGTATCTATGAAGAATGGAAGAAAGAAATCATTTATTAAATTCTTATTCCACTAGGCACTATGCTTAAGTGACTTATAGATCTTATCTAATTTTATCCTCACATATAGTATGTGCTATTATTATCTCCATTTATAGTTGAGGAAACTGAGCAAATGTCAGTTGAGTTGTAGGTCACACAACTAGTAAATGTCTGAGATATGAAATCAGGTCTTCTGACTCAAGGGTTCCTGCTCTAGATGAACCTCAAGTTCCTTATACTCTTCTCATATTTGAACCCCTAGGGAAAACTTAAAAGCTGAGAATTCACCCTGTAAGGGGAAAACAGTATTTTTGAAGAAACACAGTACCATAAATAAATGAGTTCCATGGTTTCGTTCTATTTTTCCCCCCTTTTGACACTTTTCTTCTGGGTAAAAGTCCAAATAGTTCTCCATATTAAATCTGCTTTTGAATAATTGATTTTGCTTAATTGACCATTATTTACTGGAGTTTTTTTTATTGATAATTCAATTTGTTACAAGTCTGTGGACTTCTGCAGGGTGGGAGGTGGGAAGACACTAATACCAGGTCCATCTGTAGAAGTGCCGAAGAGAGACAGATTAAAAAGCCAACAGAGCAGGTTGGGGACTGCTCTGTAAATGATGAGCAGCAAAACAGACGGAAGGCCTTTATCATCTCAGAGCCCTTTCCAAACATGCAAATCAATAACAATTACAGCAGATTATGAAAAGGCAATACTAGATAGTTAAATCTTTGGACTTGATTTAGACTGGGCTCAAGGATCACACATGGAAGTGTGCTTTGCAGAGAAAGGAACCAAGCCATTAGAGATTGGTTATTTAGTGCTAGAACTAGGGCTGCATTTGGAAATAGAATGTTTCCATAGGTAAGAGTAAGAATGATAGTGGAGGCATACAAAGAAGTCAGAAATCCACCTCATAAGAGTAGCAATGCATTGTTTTTCAGGAACTTACTTTGGTCTTTGCTGCCTGGAATGCATTTATTAGAGCTGACTTCATGGAGAACCCTTGGAATAGTCTAGTTCAATAAAGCTGCATATGTATGCATAAAGTCTTGGGGAAACCAAGGAAAAATTAATGAGTCACTTGTCCTGACCAGGAAGTCTTGGAACACGGACTGAGCAATATAATAAAGAGGAAATAGACTGTCCCAGTCATCTGGGAAGATGTAGGGACTCCCCCAAATTATAAAAATCCAAATAACTTTATTTACAAGTCAATATTCTAATTCCCCCCCCCCCTGCTACTGTAGATCTTGGGGAGGCCTCAATTGGCCTTCTATATCAAATTGACCCCAGGCTTGCTTCATTTCACTCCTTGGTCACCTTTTCACCAACCACCATTCCTTGACCTGATTTCATTTTTTGAACAAGACTCTCTCAGCTCCATGTTTTTTCGCTGCACGAATTGCTCTTCTTCTTCATCCCCTAATTTCCCTGGTTTCCTTCAAGTCCTAGAATTGGAAGACTTTCCTGAATTCCCCTTAATTCTAGTACCTCTGTTAATTATCTCCTGCTTATACCATACATAGTTTGTTTGTACATAGTTGTTTACATTGACCATTATTTACTGGAGTTTTTTAATTGATAATTTAATTTGTTACTAGTCTGTGGGCCTGTTAGACTGGAAGCTCCTTGATGGTAGAAACTGTCTTTTTCTTACTTTGTCTTGCTAGTATCTGGCATAGCAGGCCTTTTCCAGTTCTATATCAAGTTTATATCCAGTTTCCATATCAAATCAAATGACAGTGCTACTGGAAAGAGCATGTTAGCCTAGTTTTCTGTGCCTTCCTTCACTACTTCTATTACTTTCCAAACCAAAACATCCTTCTTTGACTACCAATTCTCTATATTTATTACCTTCTTTTATTAGTTGTCAGCACCAATAGTTACATTTTTATTGTGAACATTTATACAACAGAAATCGAGGCTTACTTTCTTGCTTTGTTGATTTTCTAGATTTAAGAAAGTGATGGAGAAAATATTATAAAGTAAAATTGTGTCATGTGTATTTTTTATCCTTCTGTTCCTAACAAAAGTTGGTTGTTAAATATTTACCAGCATACTCCTGTTTACATTTATGTACAGTTACTAGAACATAACAGCTCCCTTCCCAAAGCAAGAAGTAGCAAACAAGGGTGAAGGGCTTAGCTTCAAATACAAACAAATGCTGGTTTTATACTTCAGTATATATAAAAATATACTCTAAATCCTTCATCTAACAGAAGAGGAAACTGAGGCCCAGAGACTATAAGAGATTTGTTCAAGGACACCACACACACACACACACACACACACACACACACACACACACACATCATAAAGCTGGGATTTGAAGGTCTTGTCACTCAAAACTGGTATTTTCTCATTCTACTGCACTACTTCTACATGAAAAGGGCACATAGTGCCTTTTCTTTGTTCTAGCATCATATCTCTTCCTATTTCTGTTTGGTTTTGCAAACATATTACTTCCTTATATAGACAAGCTATAGAGCTGCTCCAGAAATTGTTATGAAGCACTTAGATATGTTGTTTGAGGGCTAGCTTACTATGGAAATGGGATAGAAATACCTCTGGGATTAGGTTTTGATTTGTCAAGTCTTAGTCTGGCAGTTACAATCTGATTTTGAATAGGGGGAAGGAGGAGGGAAGGAGTTAATTTCTTTAAATCCTCTTTTGATCTTGGGAAAGTTTGATTTCATAATTTTGAGTTCATGCAACATGTTTTCCCATTAACTAAGAAGTTTAGGGTTTTTTTGCACAACTAGCTAAGATTCACTTTTTTTTCAAAAAAGAAAAATAGTGGTGTCTTCAGCAATTCCCTGTCACTACTCTCATGAGGATTTTTCTTATATTTACTGCTTCTCCATCAGGGTCAGATTCAATATTTAAATGGCCACTCAGAGCCATTATGGTGTCATAAGTAAGTCTTTTGTAAGCAGTCTAGTGACTGACAAACAAAAGGGTTTTAAGTGCTTCAGTAATGTCAAGTGACTAGGTGCAGTTGTACTGAATTCCAAAGGGCTGAAAGGCAAGGTTGACACAAATTATTAGCATCATCTAGAGGGTCTTTGAAAAATCATGGAAAATAAGAGTATTGAGTTTCAAAAATGGAAAAGAAGTTGAATCAGGTATACTTGACTGATCTATGTAAAATTCTAGTCCGTGATCTTAAAAATGAATTTGACAACTATATTTCAATATAATTTTATAAGTTTTTTATATATTTCAAAATATTATTTTAAGAAAGGGTCCATAGACTTCACCAGATTAACTAAGACATCCAAGACACAACATAGGTTAAGAGCCCCTGTTCTAGGAAAAGGATTTGTTTGTAAGTTCTTAGATAAGAAAGTGATCATCCTTGCCCCAGCATGGATTCATATCAGATAAAACTCTTCTTTCTTTCCTTTCTTTCTTTCTTTCTTTCTTTCTTTCTTTCTTTCTTTCTTTCTTTCTTTCTTTCTTTCCTTCTTTCCTTCTTTCCTTCTTTCCTTCCTTCCTTCCTTCCTTCCTTCCTTCCTTCCTTCCTTCCTTCCTTCCTTCCTTCCTTCCTTCCTTCCTTCTTTCTTTCTTTCTTTCTTTCTTTCTTTCTTTCTTTCTTTCTTTCTTTCTTTCTCTCTTTCTTTCTTTCTTTTTCTCCTCCTTCCTCCTTTCTGTTCTTCCTTCCTTCCTTCTGTTCTTCCTTACCTCCTCCCTTCCTTCCTTCCTTTTCTTCTCCTCCCCTCCTCCTCCTCCCCTCCCCCCCCCTCCTTCCTTCCTTCTTTCTGTTCCTCCTACCTTCCTTCCTTTTCTTCTTCTTCTTCTTCTTCTTCTTCTTCTTCTTCTTCTTCTTCTTCTTTCTTCCTTTCCTTTCACTTTTGTTCTTTTTCACCAGCATCATTCAGCAAACCTGAAATATGGTGTAGACATGGTAAAATATCTTGATTTCAGTAGATATTTTAAAATGTATCAAGATATTCTTGTGAACACAATGGCAAGATTGGAACTATTTGAAGGGTTTGGTATATGTGGAACTGGTTGAATGACTGAATCCAGAGATTAGTGATGGATGGATGAATATTAATCTTTTTTTTTTAGGTTTTTGCAAGGCAAATGGGGTTAAGTGGCTTGCCCAAGGCCACACAGGTAGGTAATTATTGTCTGAGACAGGATTTGAACCCAGGTACTCCTGACTCCAGGGCTGGTGCTTTATCCATTGCGCCACCTAGCCACCCCGAATATTAATCTTTAATAAGATCTCTTGAAGTACACTCCAGGCTTCTATTCTGTTCAATAATTGTATCAGTAATTTGGAATGCTTATCAAATTTTATAGATGGCAGAAAATTGAACCAACTAGTCAACATGGCAGATAGCAAAATAAAGACTACCAAAGACTAGAATGATACATAGAACTTATCCACTGAGACAAAGTTTAAGAAGGATAAATACAAAACCCAATGCCTGGATTAAAAAAAATGCTGGAGGGTGGCTAGGTGGCATAGGATAGAACACTGGCCCTGGAGTCAGGAGTACCTGAGTTCAAATATGGCCTCAGACATTTAATAATTACCTAGCTGTGTGGCCTTGGGCAAAGCCACTTAACCCCATTGCCTTGCCAAAAAATAAATAAAATAAAAAAATGCTGGCACAATTAAAATATTAGAAATTATGTAGCCAAATATCTGTTCATTATTTAAAAGACCTACAGCTTTCAATGGACTTCAACATGAATATAAGTCAACAGTATGACATGGCAGCCAGTAAAGGTATTAATATAAACTGAGTCTACATTAAGAGAAGCATAATATTTAGACCATTGAAAGAGGGGCTTGTCCATCTGTATTCTAACCTAGTCAGACCACATTGGAAGTGATACATTTTCCTTTGGCTATTGAATTTTTAGCAAGAAACTTGACTATCTGGAAAGTGTCTTAAAGAGGGTGACCATGGTGGTAAAGGAACTTCAAACTGTCATCTAAAGTTTGATTGAATCAGGAACTGGAAGTGTTTAACCTAGAGGAGAAAAGACCTAATTAGGGCATGATAGTTACATTCAAATATTTGAAGGGATATATGGAATGGGAGAGTTTGCTTTGCTTGTTCCCTGCAATTAGAGCTAGAAACAGTGGGTTGAAATTAGAGTATCGAAAGAATTACCCATTTAGTCAATAAACATCTATAAAATGCCTGCTACTATTAAATACCTCCTAAACATGGGGTATTCAGACAAAGGGGAGATGAATTCAGTCTCTGTTCTCAAGGAAATCAATTAGAACTTATCCCCACATGGAAGGGATTGCCTTAGGGCACGGGCTCTGAATGCGTTTTGTATTTGTCATGGACAACTTCCTTAGACTGGTGAAGTCTATGGACTTCTCAGAATAATTTTTTCAAATGCATAATTTAAAATCCATCAAATTGCAAAAGGAACAAATTATATTAAAATCCAGGTAATAAATATATATTAAAAAATAAGTTTAGGGTCCCAAATCAAGAACCTCTCCCTTGGGGGAGTTTTTCTAGCTGATGGTCTCCAGGTAAAAGAACCTAGATGTCAGTTTAGGATGTGGTCATTTAGATTGGCTCCTGAAACAGTAATAGGTGACTTAATGACCTAGCTAATGACTTAGCTAGATGGCATACTGAACAGAGTCCTTCACCTGGAGTTAGGAAGATCTGAGTTATAATTGAGCTTTATTATTATTATTTGTATTCAACAGGAAGGTAGCATGTGTCTCATTCAGGCAATCCTTAACCAATAGACAATGCAGAAATTATTCCTCAACTATCAAAATGGCTAACTAGAATGGGATAGCAAATAAGATAATAAGGAAAAATTAAACAAGGTAATCATTTTCAGTTCCTCCCCCATATACAAACAGGCATAAATATTCACAAACTCATATACCAGAAAACACATGTTCTAAGTTGCAGAAGGGACCTTGCAAGAAGGGAGGAAGAAGTAAAATGGATCATATAGAATATGAATTTGAATCATGTATAAAATTGGAAATTTTATTCCCATACAGAAAAGGAATGCTATGTAATAAAGAGTCATAGAAGGATGATAATCAGTTAAGAAGCTAATATTTACTCCATGTTGGGACATTTGCAACATGAGCAATTTTAGCTTATTAACTACTTCACACTTACTGAGAACAGCCCAATGAACACTAAGTGGGCTTTTTTCTTTCTGGTGATTTCTACTTCTTTTCTCTCGAGTTGTTTGCTATTGCCATCATTACTACTGCAACTGCTTCAGGGCCTAATATTACACTTCTTGGTTGTCTGGAAAGGGGAGAAGACTCTGGTTGCCTTTTTGGGATCTTACAAGGAAAGAAGATCTGGACAGGACAGACAATAGAATTGCCTAGGAGACTGAAGTTGTCACAGGGTCAGACCTGGTTAGAGGAAGTCACCCTATGCCTAACACTAAGAGTTCAAAGAATCATTCTTACATCTCAATACCACAAGGAAGAATAGACCTGAGAAGTCAGGTACCTTTAGAATTGTACCTTTAGAGTATCCTTGACTTTCCAGATTAGCAACCA
Organism: Macrotis lagotis; assembly: GCF_037893015.1. Lineage (NCBI taxonomy): Eukaryota > Metazoa > Chordata > Mammalia > Peramelemorphia > Peramelidae > Macrotis > Macrotis lagotis. The sequence continues at coordinate 686,870,806 of NC_133658.1, read as the reverse complement.
AATAAGTGTTCTCATAGCAGATGAGACACTTTGTGGCTGCTCTGAACTGGAAGAATAGGGTTTCTCTTTCAGATACTTCTACAAACATGCTACACTTGCTTCCTTGGCACTGTCCCCATAATCATAGCCCTCTGGAGCAATTCTTCATTTTTAACACCTTTACTTTCTCTGCAGTGTACCTAGGCAAAAATATAACATTTGAGGTCAGTCAGATTGATTTTGAAGCTTAGTCTGGTCTTAGGTTAAGATTAAGCCTTTTTTCCTGCTTTTTTCAAGGCAATGGGGTTAAGTGACTTGGCCAAGGTCACACAGTTAGGTAATTAAGTGTCTGAGATTAGATTTGAACTCAAGGCCTCCTGACTCCAAGACCGGTGCTCTATCCATTGTACCACCTAGCTGCCCTAAGAGTAAGCCTTCTTTCCCAATCCCTAATATTTTTACACTTGCTTCCAGTTTCATGAAATTTCTTTGACTAGAAATAAACCCTTTCTCACTCCATAATTATAGAAACAATTTTAAAAATGCAAACAGACTAAATGAAGTATTAGATTATCTATGACAAGTTGAAAGTACTGTCATTACCATCAAAGTCATGGGACTACAGACCTAGAATTAGACAGAGCTTTAGAGATCATACTAATCAAATTTCTTCATTTTAAAGATGAAGAAACTGAGGCCTAGAGAAATTAAGTGCCTTATTTAAGATCACAAAGGGAGTAAGCTGGATTTGAGCCTATGTCCTTTGAGTCAATGCTCTTTCTTTCCATTATTTCAACATAGTAGTAGATGGTAGTAATAGAAAGAAAAATTTAGCGTTGGAAAGACTTTAGGATAATGGCCATGCAACTCACAGCTGGAGAAACTGAAGCAGTTTGATAGTTTGGGGAAACAATGTAGAATTACACAATAAATGTTACAAAATTGTTCATATCTTTTGATTCAGTTGAACCCACTCCTCAGTTTACATCCCAGGGAGACTGACAGCAGGAAAAGACTCATCTGCTAAGAGATATTCATAGAAACTCTATTTATAATTGCAAAAAGCTGGAAGTAAACAAAACAATGAACAATTGGAGAATGGCTGTATAAATTGTAGTGTAGGAACATAATGGACTATTACTGCACCATAAGGAGTGATGAATATGCAGAGTCTAATTAAATGTGGAAGTCTTATATGAAGTGATGAGGAGAGAAGAAAACAATACTGAAAAGAATAATGTTCATGCTACATAAATGAAAACTCAAGTAACATACAATGGACATCATTGATACTAGCTAGATCTTAGTTTAAAAGATTTATTATTCTTCTGAATCAAGAAGATATAATATCAAGACTTACTTCTGACATTTTGCTTAACCTCTTAGTGACCCAGGAAAACTCTAAGGCTAGCTATTACAAAGGATACATACATATATATATATATATGTATAATATTTATTTCTTTAGTATTCATAGTATATAGTATCTATAGAGTATATATACTAAACATAGTATACACACACACACAGGTATATGTGTGTGTAGATTCTCTGTCCCCTATATATACATAATATATACATATGTTTGTGTATGTTGTTGTTATCCTTCATTTTCTTTTTTTCCCTTTTTTTGCAAGGCAATGGAGTTAAGTGACCTGCCCAAGGTCACACAGCTAGGTAATTATTAAATGTCTGAGTCTAGATTTGAACTCAGGTCCTCCTTACTCCAGGGCTGGTACTCTAATCACTGTGCCATCTAGCTGCCCCTATCCTTCATTTTCAAAGGATCAATGAAATATTGGGGTGATTAAATTGAATTTAAATGAGGCAGAGTTGTAAAAAGTTATTAGTCTCACTCTCTCTTCCAGTCATTGATGTCCAGTTGCAAGACAAAAGTCAAGATGAGTTTTCTTATGACCTTGGATGCTGGACATGACTTTGCATTCTTTATTGATTAACCAAATTCTAAGTGTCCAGAGAACCTGTTTTAGCTGCCTTCATGGCCATTAGAACAGATAGTTCTCATCCCTCCATTCTGCCGGGGAAGCATTCACATGCTTAGATGGACACTCCCCTTACTCACTGACAGGTTAGAGGACTGTTAGTTACTCTAAACCTAGTTTAGCCCATCTGCTGAATAGGTTTTATAGGGTTGTGACTGCTGCACATGCTAACTACTCCTGGAGCTGCTGATAAGAGGAGGATACCAAAAGCAGATGAGCAGCCTTGAAATGTACTCAGGAAGCCCTCACACTAAAGGTGACAGTCCTTCCTGAACACCCCATACACTCATATATAAGTGTATGTATTTACATGCTAACATGTTTTGTTGTTCAATTGTGTCTGACTCTTCATGATCCTGTGGATCATAGTGTCCATGGGGTTTTCTTGGTAAAGATAATTGAGTGGTTTGCCATTTTCTTCTCTAGTGAATCTCCAGTCATCTAGCTGTGCCTCCCATTCCACTGTTAGTACTGCAACTGCTTAAGTGCTAGACACCCCATTTCTTGATCAGGAAGTATGGAAGACTTTAGCTGCCCTTTGAGATCTTACAAAGTCCTGAACCAAAAGAAAGGAGACAGGAGACTGTCCTATCACAGACATATAGGTTTGTCAAGGAGTTTTCAAAGGTCAGGCCTAGTTAGGGATAGGGACCTTCGGAGTTTAGAGAATCATTCTTACGGCTTGTTTGGTTGGTTGGTTCTTGTCCTTCATTATCAAAGAAGACCAAAATGACATCACTATGTTTGAAACAAATTACAGTGTTCTTGACTGTGACTGATCAGGCTAATATGAGCTCAGAATGCTCTACCATAGATTGGGCACAAATAGTCCATGTGAACACCTGGGGTGAGTATGCTAAACTTATGTATGTCCTATTTCCTTTGAACTGCTTCAGTTCTGCCCTCCTCATATTTCTTCTGACCCCCTTGTGAGGGCTTGCCCTGTGGGAGTTCTCCTAAGACTAGTAAGAATAGCCCTGAGAGGGCCAGAGAATCTGTTCTCTCTCTCTCTCTCTCTCTCTCTCTCTCTCTCTCTCTCTCTCTCTCTCTCTCACACACACACACACACACACACACACACACACACACGCATGCATGCATGCATGCAATATTTCCAGGGAATATGCTTTGTTTGAAATTAGTTTATGAATTTGTTTAAGATTGTCTGCTATGTGGACATGAAATGTATAAACAGAGGAAAAACACATTACTATGAATGAGTTTCAACTGAAGTGCAAATGATCTCAGATCTTTCCTACTTGATGGGGGATGGGATAGTAAGTCAGTAGTCAATAAACATTTATTAAGCACTGATTCTGAGACAGGCACTGTGCTAGGGATACAAATATTAAAAAGATAGGTAGTCCCTGCCCTCAAGGAGTTTACAGTCTAATGGGAAGACAACACATAAGAGTTGAAAAGCCAGTTGTGGAGGGAGGCATAAGGAAAAAGTCAAAGAAGTCTGAAATAAGTGTAGCTAGGTGGGGAAAATCTAGTTGAAGGTCCTTAGTGCACAAAATTAGGACAAGAACAAAGATACTGAGGAAAAAAGGAAGACCCCAAGGAATATGAGTCTAGAGACATGAAATCAGTAAGTGTAGTAGAAAAAAATACCATAACAGGTACTGGGCTCAAGTAATGATCCTGCTATTTCATATTTTTGTCACCTGGAACAGCCATGTTGTCTCTCTTTGCCTTGGTTTCCTGATCTGTTAAGTGAGAGATTAGACCAAATGTCTTTCTAAGATCTCTCCTAACTCTAAATCCATATTAATGACAAATTTGCTGAAGGTCAGTTTTCATCTTTTATTTTCCTCCCCTTGGTTTGATTTATCTTCACCTGTGTATAAGTGAATAGAAGTGTGTGCAGAAGGCATCTAAGCTTCTCAGCACCTTAGTTTCTGCCTTGGTAAGAGCTACAGTTGAAATGTAACCCTCACTATCACTATTATTATCATCAGAATTGATATAACACTAAAGTTTACAAAAAACCCAAGCTTGTTTAGATTTTATAGTCTGATCTTCACAACTATCCTGCAGGTAGATGTTATTTTATAACACTCATTTTACAGATGAGTAAGGGTCTAGAAGCACATAGGTAATAGTCACTATCTGAGGTGGGATTCAAATTTTGGTTTTCCTGAATTCAAGTTCAACACTCTATCCATTATGCCACCTACCTGTCAACTAACACTGCTAGAATTTGGAATTGCAGGATGTTGGTCCTTCATTTAATGTCTGTATGACATTTCCTCTCTTTGGGCCCCTGTTCTAGCAAATCAACTATTGATCCTCTAAGGTTCCTTTCAATTCTGTATCTATGATCTTAGGAGACATTTATGACAGAGGGTGTCAAACTCATAGCCATCCGCTTCAACATTCCTGAGGATGTCCCAACAGGAATTGGATTAAAATATGATTTGGAAATATTTAGCAAAATAAATAAAAATTCAATAGAACAGAGATTAACTATTTCAACGTGCTATTTTCTAGCCATAAGAGTTCCTCATAAAAGATATAGTAGCCCCATTTCTGTATGAATTTAACAATTCTGGTCATCAAGATGATCTGCACGGTATAGGAAGTTAGACCCAGAAGGTCTCTTCTAGTCTGAAGATATAACATTGCCACAGGAATAGGCTTTTTCAGAGTTACTACTGAAGAATGGTAGATGGGTATGGTTAGTAGAGTTAGTCTCTAGAAGATTCTTGAAAAGTCTTCTCTGGCCCTAGATCTACCCTGTGTGGGACACACCCAACCACAATTGTTATATCTTGGGAGGTGAGATTGGATCATGGGAATATTACCATCATTTTAATTAACCTTTCTTTGAACAATTAAGTAACTTCTATTCACATGTTTAATAAATATAGTTAGCTTATTTCTCTTGTTGATCTTGTATTATAATCTTTTGCTCATAATCTTACATTAGAGGCAACATTGTTTCCAGCCATGCTACTAACTAGCCATTTGACCTGAATAAATCATTTCCTCTTTCAGACCCTCGGTTTATTCATCTGTATAATGGGCATCATGTAATTTAGAATAGAAAGAATACTCATCTAATGTCCATGTTCTCCATTAAACAGAGAGAAATGAAGGTGTCTCTAGAGATGCTAGGTGACATGACTTGCCCACATCATCCAAGTAGTCCTAAATAGCAGGGGCAAGATTTAATTCCATTTTCCAAACTAAGCACTTTTCTTCCTAGGATAAAACTACTACTACTACTAACTAGTATGTGTGCGCATGTGTGTGTATGTGTGTAGATAGAGACATAATCCTCTATCTATATATGCAGTGTATCTATGGTGATATTGTAGACTATATATGTGTTTACATATATAGAGAGAATATGTGTAATCTTTGGATATAGTGCATATGTGTATAAACACATAGAGAGAATATATACATGTATAGTATAATCTATGTATGTATATATGTATACAGTATATATCTAGTGAAGTCTATGTGTACATCTATATATGTAGAATTTATATTATATATATGTAGTCTATTTGTGTGTCTATCACTTTAAAATTTTCAAAGAACTTTCTTCTTTCCTTTGATCCCCTAACAATTCTAGGATGTAGGTGCTGTTATTACCTAATTTTACAGATGAGAAAGTGAGATTACAAAGGGTAAGTTATTTGCTTAAGATCACACAGCTAAGTCTCATCTAAATCAGTATTTGAACTCGGGTCTTTCTGACACCAAGTCCAGGGGTTGTTTGAAAAGGCTAAATGAGATAATGCATGAGTGTACATTTTATTAACCAGAAGGTATTATATAAAGACAAATGTGTTAAAAATGAGTGCTTTCTACCCTTAGAACCTATCATTTGATTCTTAATCACAGTCCAGTTTATTGAATCTTGCCACTTTAGGGATATCTAGCTCATTAATTTCTGACCTGCCTTATTTTGCCTTTGTCAAAAAAAATGTCATTCCCTTACTGGCTGTTTCATCAAACAAGATCCTCAGTCCCTGTTGTGGTACATTTCCCTCTAGCTCTACAGACTCATTTGAAGGGTGTAGATACTCAAAATGAACTTGCAATGAATTTTCTGTTAGATGACTGATTTATGTAACAATAACTTCTCATAAGACCTAATATACAAAATCAAGATGGGCAAAGGCTTTGCCTTGGTGCTCTATTAGAGAATTCAATTCAATTTAGTAACTTATTAAACTACTGCGTGTAAAGAAGTATTTAACATGCTGTGAATAAATATAGAATGAAAAGTAGCCCCAACTTCAACAACCTGACTTTCTTTGGAGGAATTAGACATTAATGCAAGAAAATCTAAAAATATGTGCAGAACAATAAAAGGATGGGGAGAGGGAGAGGGAGAAGGAGAGAGACATAGAGACAGATAGACAGAGGAGAAGGAGAAGAGGAGAAGTTGAAGAAGAAGAGGTAGAAGAAGAAGAAGTAGAAGAAGAAGAAAATGAGGAGGAGGAGGAAAAGAAGAAGAAGAAGAAGAGGTAGAAGAAAAGAAGTAGAAGGAGAAGAAGGAGAAGAAGAAGAAAGGGAAAAAGAAGAGGTAGAAGAGGAAAGAGAAGAAGAGGTAGAAGAAGAGAAGAAAAAGAAGAAGGGGAAGAAAGAGAAGAAGAGGAAGAAGAAGAGGAGGAGAAGAAGAAGAAGAAGAGGAAGAAGAGGTAGAAGAAAAGAAGTAGGAGAAGGAGAAGAAGAAAGGGAAAAAGAAGAGGTAGAAGAGGAAAGAGAAGAAGAAGAGAAGAAAAATGAGAAGGAGAAGGAGAAGAAAGAGAAGAAGAGGAAGAAGAAGAAAAGGAGGAGGAGGAGGAGGAGGAGAAGAAGAAGAAGAAGAAGAAGAAGAAGAAGAAGAAGAAAGGGAAAAGAAGAGGTAGAAGAGGAAAGAGAAGAAGAGGTAGAAGAAGAAGAGAAGAAAAAGGAGAAGGAGAAGAAGAGGAAGATGAAGAAAAGGAGGAGGAGGAGAAGAGGAAGAAGAGGAGGAGGAGAAGGAGAAGAAGAAGAGGTAGAAGAAAAGAAGTAGAAGGAGGAGAAGGAGGAGGAGGAGGAGGAGAAGAAGAAGAAGGAGAAGAAGAAGAAGAAGAAGAAGAAGAAGAAGAAGAGAAAAAGAAGAGGTAGAAGAGCAAAGTGAAGAAGAGAAGAAAAAGGAGGAGAAGAAAGAGAAGAAGGAGAAGAAAGAGAAGAAGAGGAAGAAGAAGAAAAGGAGGAGGAGAAGAAGATGAAGGAAGAGAAGAAGAAGGAGAAGAAGAAGAAGAGGAAGAAGGAGGAGGAGGAAGAGGAGAAGAGGAAAGGAGGATGGGAGGATGGGAGGAGAGGAGGAAGAGGAAGGGGGATGAGGAGGAGAGGGGAAGGAAGAGAGAGAGAGGATGGGAGGAGAAGGGGAGAAGGAAAGGAGAAAAAGAAAGAGGGAAGGAGGAGGAGAAAGAGAAGAGGAGGAGGAGGGAAGGAGAGGAGAAAGAGGAGAAGAAGAAGAGGAAAAGAGGAAATGAGAAAGAGTGATAAGGGAGGGTAGAGAATCAGGAAAATTTTCTTGTAGGAAGAGGACATGATCTGTGCTTCTTAGAAAGCTAAGGGATTCTACAAAATAGAGTCAAGGCAAAAAGTTAATTCCAGAAATAGAGTTAATCTTGATAAAGGCATGGAGATGGGATAGAGAATGTTACCTATGGGAAATAGAACACTTTTACTTGATCAGACAATATATGCAAAGAACTAATTTGAAAAAAAGTCAGCAGAGAGTTGTGAGTCTTATTATGAAGTGTTTTAAATTTTGCCTTTGACCATTAGGCAAATCACTTCATCTCTCTGAGCCTCAGTTGCCTCATTGGTACAAAGACTATATAGCCTCTAAGTAACCTTCTAGTTTAGAATTAAGATACCATAATTTTGTTCATTGGAGTTTTAGGGTAGTCTAGGGTAGTTTTAGAGTAGTATCAAGAAGTACTATACTAAATATAAAAAAAAATCAATCAACATTTCTTCCACTAGGCAGGTAGATTAATTTTCAGGCAGTTTATTTATCACTCTCTAATCAGAATTCCATCTTAATATATGTGGATGTCAAAATTGCCTGTTCTTATCAAAAGATGAGAGGCCCCATTTTCCCTAAATTATGACCAAGCTGTCTTAATGTTGCATCTAGTCAAGTTTGATTGTGGAGTCACTGTCCATCCTATTTCTATAAAAGAATGTCACTACTCCCCATTCTAATACAAGGGAGAAAATATGAGGAATGATTCTAGGACAGTGGAATGCCCATGATGGAGGACTGTCTCACAAAAAAATATTAAGCATTTTAATAAGCACTTTAAGGTTTAAAAAACACTTTACATGTTTCTTGGTTAATCACAATATGCCAACAGCAGACTTCATTAGAGGTGAGCCCTCTGTAACTTTTTGAAATAAATTAGTATAATGCTTTAGGGGACATAAAGCACACATACACACACACACAATGTTGAATCAGAAAAATAACTAAGTGGAAAAACAACCAATTGTCCCATAGGTTTCAAAAACAATTTCTAAACTAAACAATCTCATTGATACGTCATTTCTCATGTATGTCATTTGTTGGGGCTGGATTTCCTCCACATAACAATTTAATTTTTATTTTTTATAACCAGAAAAAAATCAATGTGGTCTCCCTTTTGCAATGGAGGTTGTGCTCTGAGCATCAAGCAGGCTTTCTGAAAGAGGACATCTTCATGTCTGTGATTGTGGACTGTTGTAATGTTTATCTCTGCTTGGGTTGCTTGGCTATTGTAAAGCTAGTTGAAATGATTCATGGGTCTGACAGATGTCTGGTACAGCTGGATGTGTCCTTGATTATCCCAAAAGTCTGGACAGCACTGTCATTCACCATTGCCCAAATTATCTCTGTATTGACTGCGGAACCCTCTGTGACAGTACTGTAATGGCTAATTACCCAGGATACCTTTGGTACCTACTTTATAATGGTTTAGAAGAGAAAAGAGAGACTGAAAGGAAATGAGGAAAAACATACCAATAAAAGTCATATCCCATTTCTTTACAAAGAATCTGTGCCTTAGTGTGTAACAGAATATAGAGATATATATCGATAGCTTACGGTCTATGCTAATGAAATCCAGGACCACAATAGAAAGAGCATAGATTTCTCATGAAACACATAAGGAGGAAATAAAATGTAAAGAACCTTGACAGTGATAAATTAGGGACAATAGAAAAAGCTATTAGCTAAGAGAGAATTGTATGTATAACATACTTGAAAAAAGGATGATGAGTGGCCATTTGCCTACCTCATATGTTGCCAGAAAAAAAGGGACATGTTCTGTTTAGCAAATAACCTCCTCTGAAATAGAGGGGCGGGAGCCCAGGAGAGAAAGAGACAGGGAGGAGGAGATAAGTAAAGCTGCCTAAAATATAAGGATTGAAAGCTGGGGTTTCATTTTTCCCTACCATGCTATAAATTAGCACATTTTGACAAACATAGCTCCCACAAAGCAGATATATATTAGGTGGGGGGAAAGGTAAGGGAATAGAGGGTACAAAATCCCATTTTGACTTTTAGTGAAGATGATGAGCTCCCAGGAGGGCAGACAAAGCATAGTGGGAACAGCTTTTCACACAAAGAATACAGTAATTTGCCACATCCTGTCCAGGCAGCGTTTGAATGTCACTCCTGTCTTAATTACCAGACTAACAAAGCTATTCTCTGTTATTCTGGAATCTCTGCCTTCATTTCTCTAATGTAAGGGAGCACTCTAGATGAATTGCTCACCCATCATTACTGAAAGAGTAGGCCAAGGGAAGCAGCATAATGGGCTTAGGATGACTGGGGAGATGGGAGGAGAAACAAAACAAAGGGCATACTTGTGAGAGAAATAGAGCCAAGGCTGGAAGGGAGAAAGTAAATGGAAGCACTAGATTTTGTTTGATGACTTCTCAGGGATAACTCCAGAAGAAGAAATAATTCAGCTTGGATCAAGGTAGGTAATCACAGCATGTACAAGAACTAGACTCTCATTAAGAGATAAAATAAGTTTATCACATCTTCAACACTTCTGTGCCCATGTGTTTAGGATATCTAATATTCAAATCAAAATTAAATAATTCAATCAAACATCTAGGGGCTCCCCAAATAGCAAAGTCCTGATGAATGAATGAAAAGGCAAGTATGAAGTAGATCAGGCCAGGGAAGAATGTTTTGATGGAAGGAATCACATGGCTCTTGAGTAGAGTTATGGGATAGTACATTGTCACATTTTTCAGATACAATAGTAGTATTGATTTAATTATTGTTTTGTTAAAAAGCTGGGGTATCCCAAAGATGAAAGATGAGCTATATTTCAGTTTAATTTGATTCATTGAATTTTAGATTTTGTTTCTATAAAATTTTATTTTCCTGCATCTAAGATAGGATTCCCCCAACCTATGAGCTAGATTTGGGGATCTCCCATCATGATACCTGAGAATGTTTGTGCTAAGAAATAAAGGAAAACTTTAAGTAGAAGGTCTCAGAAAAAAAGGTAGTCATTCATTCAGGGGCTGTCAATACTTATAGGACAAAATGCAGTCTCTTATTTGACATTTAAATTCTTGTAAAACCTAGCTTTACAGTATTTAATCAGATTTATTTTAGTCTACAACTGCCAATCTATGTTCCAGACAAACTGGTTAACTGACTACTGATTATTCTGATATTTGATATCTGACTTCCATGCCTTTGCATAGGGGACTCCCTGCCTGGAATGTCATCTATCTTTTCTCATTTCTGTCTTTTTGGAATCCCTAGCATTCCTTAAGGCTTATCTTTGGTGTCATTTCCTTTGGTGCCATATATGTATGTTTGTGTATATGATAGATAAATATACACACATGGAAGTTACAAATATAGGAAATACATATATGTATATCTACTATATATATACACACACACACATATATATATTATATATATATATATATATATATATACATATATATATATATATAAAACTTCTATAGGGTCAGCTAGGTGGTGTAGTGGATAGAGCACTGGCCCTGGAGTCAGGAAGACCTGAGTTCAAATTTGGGCTCACACACTTAATAATTACCTAGCTATGTGATCTTGGACAAGTCACTTAACCCCATTACCTTAAATAAATGAAATTAAAAAAACAAACAAAAAACTTCCATAACATCTCTTATCTGTCTTCCCTTCTCTTTAATAATACAACTCCCACCCTAATGCAGGCTCTCATCACCTCTTATCTGCTGCAATAGACTCCTTATTAGTCTCTCTGCATCAAGTTTCCATTCCAATTTACCCTCCACAGAACTGCATAACAATTTTCCTAATGCATAGGTCTATCCATCTTGCTTTCTTTACTCAATTATTTCCAGTGACTATTATCACCAGCATCAAATAAAAATTCCTGTTCGGCTTTTTAAAGCTCTTCCCAATCTAATCCATTCCTACTTTTCTAGTCTTGCACATAATTTCCTGCTATATAGCCTAGAGCCAGTCTTAATGACTTTCTTGCTGTTCTTCACACATAATGCTCTATCTCCTGTTTCTGTGGTTTTATACTAAATGTCTTTTTTCTTTCTTTCTTATTTCCTCCTTAATTTCTACTCTTAGAAGTATTTTTTTAAAGATTTTCCTAATGCCTTCTTCTCCCTATCCCTGATCTGATACTTCCTTCTACTCAAAGTTGCTATGTATGTAGTCTGTCTGAAGTATACCTATTATATTTCTTCCATTAGAATGTGAGCTCCTTAAAGATAGGAATTGTTTTCATTTTTTCTTTGTATCTCCAGTAGTTGTCACGTGGTAAGTACTTAATAATGTTGATTGATATGCCTTACAAATAAATATTTTACATTTATAGCTGTGGAAACATATTCTATCTTCATCTCTTCCATCAACCTTCCCCTTACCTCCCTGATTCCCCCATCCCTACCCCAAGTACTACCTACCTGGTTAGTTCTCTGAGGATACAAACAGTTGTTCCTTTTGTCTTTCTGTTCTCAGTCTCTGGCTCAATATTTTGCACAAGGTAGGCACTTAATTGTACAATCAAATTTCATTAAATCAGGTTGTAACAGGGAAAGATTGGCTCTTGAGGTATAGGGAGTGCAGATCTATGGGCCAGAGGAAGCATGAATTAGTATCAAGAATAAATAAGGTTCAAGGAACAAGTGAAGAGGCAACATTCAATGAGGTTTGCTCTACCTTTTCTAGATTCTCCTGAATTACCATTTACTGGACAGCTCCTTGATGCTTAGAGGAAATGTTCACCTCTTAGTAATGGTGGGCAATTTTTTTCTCTTGTTATTAAAATTTTTGCTGGTGTATTCATTTCTTTCCTTAGGGAAGAAAATGATATCTTTCTCTGAAGATTCAGGAATCTCAATCATACACATAAGTTTTCATTGCATTACACTGAAGATACAACTGTAGATGTTAAAGATGATTGGGTTGAATGTGTACAGACCTTAAAACATATTCTAGAAATTGTTCTTTTAGGGGCAGCTAGGTGGTGTAGTGGATAAAGCACCGGCCCTGGAGTCAGGAGTACCTGGGTTCAAATCCGGTCTCAGACACTTAATAGTTATGTAGCTGTGTGGCCTTGGGCAAGCCACTTAACCCCCTTTGCCTTGCAAAAAAAAACCCTTAAAAAAAAGAAATTGTTCTTTAAAAAAATACAAACTAGGGGTGGCTAGGTGGCACAGTAGATAGAGCACTGGCCCTGGAATCAGGAGTACCTGGGTTCAAATCCGGTCGCAGACACTTAATAATTACCTAGCTGTGTGGTCTTGGGCAAGCCACTTTACCCCATTGCCTTGCAAAAAAGAAAATACAAACCAGGGGCCACTAGGTGGCATAGTGGATAGAGCATGGGTCAAGAGATCTTGAGTTCAAATGCACTTCATACTTAATACTTACCTAGCTGTGTGACATTAGACAAATCATTTAACACTATCATCTTGAAAAAACCAAACCAAACCAAAAAAAGTCCAAACCAGGTACCTACTTTTTTAAGTTTACCTATGCCTTGATAGAGATAGTATGATATCCTGCTGGCTTTTGGATCAGAGGGTCTGTCTAAATTTTGATTCTGTCATTTGTTCCTTTAGTGACTTTGGGTGGGTAACTTGATCTCTCTATGTTTCCATTTCCTTATGTGCAAAATTAGTAGGTTGGTCAAAATGACCTTTAAAGTCCCTTCCCATTGTTCTATTATATAAAATTGATGCAAATAGGGGTGTGGGGACCAGAGTGCTGAATTTGGGGACAGGAAGATCTAGATTCAGTTCCTACCTCTGACACTCACTGACTGTTGTGACCAAGTCATTTAACCCTTCAGAGACTCAGTCTCCTTATCTGCAAAATGAGCATAATAATATCTTTAATGATGAGCCTGTAGAACTAGTAAGAGGCTCAAGTAAGCTAATGTATGTTAAAAGCTTTGCAAATTTTAAAGCACCACATAATGTCAATTATTGTTATTATAGGGCAGTGGGAGTGGGAATTCAGTTAAGTGAGGATTAGTTGTATCTTTCTCATGTCTTGATATTTGATATTTACTGTATTGTCAGACATCCAGCTGATTAAGCTGAAATGTTGATTTTTTCATCCAAATATTTTGGTGTAATCTATATCCAGAATGAGGATATGACAGAAAGTTCTGGATCCAGTGTCAAACTAACTATGTTGAAATCCGGCTTCTAATACTTACTCACTTGTGTTACTTTGGATAAGTCACTTCATTTCTCTTCATTGCTCCCTGAACTTCAGTTTCCTCCTCTGTATAATGGAGGGTGGATTAGATAATTTCTGAGGTCCTTCAAGACATAAATCTTTGCTACTCTTATCCTTTTTTTTTTTGTGTACATCCCCTATAGTTAACTTTTCTTTCAGTAGATGGTGTAAAATCAGTTTGCCAAAGGCAAAATTTTATACTAATAGTTCATATGCTACCTTAAAATTTCACTTGATTGATATGATGGCTTAATGGCTTGACTACAAGATAATTGTATAAACAAAGTAATTGAATAATTTTATCAAAGGCTAATAACACTTGGTAAGGGGGAAAATATTTCCTTCTATTTCTAGTCCCACCATCCTTTTAAAGGAGAATAAAAGATGTAGGAGCATACAGGGCCATCATATAATACCTGAGTTACCCTCCATAGAATGGTGTCATTTAACCCAAGATAAATCATGACAAAGCTTGACAAGATTGCACTAAGCATAAATTCAAATATGTCTTAAAATCAGTCCACATACACACTAATAATAATGTCCACAATAATAATAATATCAGGGTATTGCCAGTCCTGCTACTGGCTTAGGTAAATAGAATTTGAGTTAATCACCTCCCTGATGTTATGGTCTTCTTCTGAAATGAAGGACAAAATCATCATTATAAGGGGTAAGAGAAGGGTTCAGCAATAGACTTAAAAAGAAAAGAGTCCAGAGAGAGTTTTGAGAATGTTTGTAGCTGTTGTAAACTTCCATGACTTCTATAGGAATAATTCTTTTATTTTTAAAAACGTCTATGTAAACATTTCCCTGTAACTGTTTCAAACTTTACCTCTTTCTTCTGAAAATGAAAAATAGGAGAGAAAACTCAGTTAATTGGAATGGTTGGACAAGTTCTGATTAATCAAGGGTATACAATGATAGATATTTGCTATATTATAAAATTTTCATAGGATTAAAATGCTTATAGATTCATTGATTTATATTTTTACAAAAAAAGATATAAAAGCCTTCATTTTCAAAAATAGAAATAGATTAGCCCATCTCTAAGATCCCTTTCAATAGCTCTAGCAGTCTGATTTATATTACCAGCTCAATCCTGATTAGCGGGAATAATGAACACCCCAAAGTGATCTCATTGTCTGAATTAGAACCAATCACCATATTTTACATAATTATAACTTCAAATTTTTTGAATTAAATTATATAGGATAACTTTGTGGGAGTCATTATTTGCTCTAATCAGGATAGCTATAACTTCTTTGATTTTTAAAAATTTAGTATTTTCTTATTAATACCTCAAGTTACTTTATGCTGTGTTAAAAGAAATATACAAAATATAGACTTTTCTTTAAAAGGACTTAGAATTCAATAGAAGAGAAATTTTAGTTAAATTCCTAGCTGTATTTTCATTATAAAAAATTCCCACTGTACACATTGCATCTGTTGATACAGAAATCATAGTCTTGAAGAGGTTAAGTGAACTGATGCTGAGTAAAGTGAGCAGAACCAGAAGAACACTGCATACATTAACTGCAACAATGGAAAGACTTGCATGAACTGATGCTGAGTAAAGTGAGCAGAACCAGAAGAACATTGCAACATTAACTGTAACATTATTTTATGATCAACCATCATGGACTTGCACTTCTCTGCAGTATAATAATCAAAGACAATTCAAAGTGACTCATGATGGAAGATGCCATTCATATTCAGAAAGGGAACTAAGGAGCCCAAATGCAGACCAAAGCATACTGTTTTCAATTTTTGAAATTCATTTTTTGTCTTTTTTTGGTTCTGATTCTTCTTTCATATATATATATATATATATACATATATATTTATATATTTATATTTGTGTGTGTGTGTGTGTGATATATGATACATATATAACCTATATTAGATTACCTCCTTTCAAAGGGAAGGGGGGAAAGAAGGGAGGAAAAAAACATGGAATTCATAGTCTCACCAAAAAATAATTTTTGAAAACTATCTTTACAGATAGTCAGAAAAAATAGATACATTTATTTAAAAAAAAAACCCTTTTCTATAACCTGATCTTTTTCCTGCTTTTCAAGTCTTTTTTATATTTACTTTATTCTTCTCCATGTACTCTACACTCCAGCTATACTGGTCTTCACACATGACGTTTCAGTTCTCATCTCTGTGCCTTTTTAAGGACTATCCTCCATACTTGGAGTGCTTTTCTTCCTGGCTTCCTTTAAGGTGCAGCTCAAATCTCTAAAGTAGTGCAGTGAATAGAGCACCTAGCCTTGAGGCAGGAAGTTCTGAATTCAAATCATCTGTGTGACTCCAGTCAGTCACAGTTTGCCCTAGTTTTCTTATCTGTAAAATAAGCCAGGGAAGGAAATGGTAAACCACTCTTGTATCTTTGTCAAGAAAACCCCAAATGGGTCACAGAGAGTAGGACATGATGAAATGCCCAAACAAAATGAACCCCAACTTTCTGTGTCTTTCTACACTTACCTCCTCCACTCTCCTACCCTCACTTACTAATGCTTCCCTTTAGTGATTGACTTTCGTTCATAATTATATATTAAAGCTGCCTGGTTATTTGTACATTTTCTCCTCCCATAAAAATGAGTTTCTTGCAGACAATGATCTCAGTTTTTGACTTTTTTTTATCCCTGAGCACCTGGCACATATTAAACATTTAATAATACTTGTTGACTAGGACTAAATTGAAATATTTTGAAATATTACCATGTTATTTCCCCTCCTTTTCATAAAACTCTATTCTGTGATATTATGAACAATGTGCTTGCAAGCTGAGGGGCTGATGTCTGCACACTGAGGTATGTCATGCACATATTGTTCCAGGTTTCCTAGGTGGAGAGCACAAGCCAAGAGAGTAAGAAAAGTTATTCATTCATTACATAAGAAAATCTCTGACATAAAGGCTACATGTAAAACTGAATGCAATTGCTTGAGAGGTACAAAAAAGGTGTGATGAGAGTCTATAGAAGAGATCAGAGAAGACTTCCTGGAGGAGAAATTTGCAACAAGAAGAGATAGAGTAGGGAGTTAATGTTCATCTGTCACTCTCAAAAAGGACCAATGAGACCAAAAGGGTCATTTCTTGGCATGTGAATGAATTAGATTTAAGTGAAGCAAAGCTGAGCAAAGTCATCACTCTCTCCTCCAGTTATCAGAACCCAGAGGCAAGAAAAAAAGTCAAGATGATGACCCCAGTAGGTAGCAAAATTCAGTCTTAAGGAATGGTATGAACAAAGGCCTAGGAATGAAAGTTCAAAAAATGTTCTGGTTGGATTGAAATGTAGTCTGTATGAGGCAGGGTAGCAGGAAATCTGAAAAAGTAAGAAGGTTCTATACTTTGATGGTCCTTGAATACCAGGTTATAACTTCTGATTATTTTAAATATAGAAGGGAACAATATTTACCCTTTATCTCTAACCTTATTCCTCTCTGCTCTGGTAGCAAGTGTCTTGGAAATAAAAGAAGGGCTGATATATCAGCCCTAACTATATCAGAGATTTAGTCATTAAGAAAAGTTAGGAAATATTCTGACTAAAATTTCTTCTTATGATTCCAAAGTTCTTTATAAACTTGCTATTTCACTTATTTCATTTTCTTCTTAGAGGGAAAAATTATGAACTACATAATGAGTCTGAGAGATTAAATTTTTTGCCAAAGTTCACAGAATAAATAGGGAGGGAACTAAATGGAGAATTATGACCCAAATCTCTGGTTATCTTCCTAGTTTAATTTCTTATCTAGACAATGCTAACTCTTCAGGAAGAGTTAAAAAGAGAGCAGTATATGGAGGCAAGCAAAAATCTCTGTGGTTTTCTTATTGAATCTTAAGGGAGAAAATATTATATAAGGCAAGAAAGATTTAGATTCATCTCCTGCCTCTCATACTACATCTGTGACTTCAGGTAAGTTAGTTTGTCTCCATGGGTCTCAGTATGCTCACTTGTAAAATGATGGAATTATGCTAGATGAAATTTGAGATCCTCTTCTTTCAACTCTAGACCTATAACTGGAATGTGGAAAGTTTTGAAATGGAGTATTCTAATTTATGATCTGCTATAAATATGTGCAAGAAAATTTTCAAGATGGATTGGAAGGGGGCAGCTAGGTGGCACAGTGGGTAGAGCACCGGCCCTGGAGTCAGGGAGTCCCTGAGTTCAGACACTTAATAATTACCTAGCTGTGTGGCCTTAGGTAAACCACTTAACCTCATTTGCCTTGCAAAAAAAACCTAAAAAAAGATGGATTGAAAGAAGAAATGCTTTTAGAGATACTAGGTTATACATTGAATAAAGCAATGGACCTGAAGCACATAAAATCTGAGTTTAAATCCAGTTGCAGATAGTAGTTGTGGGACCTTTCATAAGTCTTAACTAAACCTCTGTGTGCTTTTCTATTAAATGATATACCTCCTAGCATTGTTGTAAGATATTAGTAGTAGCACAGTAGCAGCAGCATTTCTGTTGAGGGCTCTACAAGTTACTAAATTATGAAGAAACACTGAATATAGACAAGAGGATGGAGGATAATTATTACTAGTATAATTAGCATCAGTAGTAGTAGCAGCAGTTGTAGTTGGCATAGTAATAATTGTAGTAGTAGTAGTAGTAGTTGGTGGTGGTGGTGGTGGTGATGGTGGTGGTGGTAGTGGTGGTGATAGTGGTGGTGGTGGTGGTGGTGGTGGTGGTGCTGGTAGTAACAGTAGCAATAGCAATAGAATGCCAAGAGAAGTTACTCTTTCCATTCCTCTGCCATAGCTTTGGACCTACTTGATTAAAGACAATCTAAAATAATGAAACCAACCTGGTATTTGCATTATTTATTGTTCTTTGTATTCTCTCCATCAGTGTAGACCACAAGTGTAAGATGAAAAATCTCAAAATTGGAAGGGATATTAGAGATCATCAACTAGCAACTGACTAGGAATATTATCTACAGTGCCTTGTTGGCAGTAGCTATGGTAGAGGAAAAGAGTTGTTGACTTAGAAACTACAAAGTAGGAGAAAACCATATTGAGGCTTCTTTCTCCCCTGGATTTTGCTTCTTCCTATAAGGCTTATCTCTAATTTCATAGGTGGATGGAATCTTAGAGCACACTGGTGTTACCTCGGCTATACAGGTGTCTCAATAGAGTTTTATACTTTAAAAAAGCCTAAAAGTGACTTCTGAGAGCCAAGATGTTGAGTAAGCAGTAATTGCCATAATTCTCACATGTTCACTTCCCAAAACCCCATAAAATAGCACCCCCAAACAAAATCCTGGAAGAGTAGAACTAAAAAAAGGAATGAAACAATCTTTTTATCCAAGAAAGCTAGGAGGTAAGCAAGAAAGGTCTATATCACTTGGATAAAAGGGAATACAGTTGACAACAGGAAGGATTCCAGCAAGCAACCAGTAAACCAGGAGATCCTGAGCCCTAAGTGGTGGAGCAGATAAATGCCAATACCAGACCCTCTTGTGAGTCAGTAAAGTAAAGGGAATGGGCAGATTCCAGCTCTGAGAACCTCTATGTCCTTCAGTATAGCCCCAGGGGAAAAAACAGAAACACCCCACCAGCCTCAGTACATACCAGACACCAACACTAAGGCACCTCAGCACTAGGTAAGCTGTCCTGCTCCTACTGCTTTCAGCAGAACCATGAACCCCTACTCCATCTTCTCAGTGAAAAGTCCCCTGTGGGCCATAGAGTAACATGAGTGCAACACCAGGTACATAGCCAGGACTTGCAGCCCTGGCACAAGAAGACAAGAAAGTGCCTCTTCCACCCCAATAACAGAGCTCAATCTTAAAAGAAATGAAAAAATCCAAAAAAGATAAGTAAAACAAATAAACAAAAAGAATCTGACCATAGAAAATTATTATAGTGACAGAAAAGAGCAAGACACAAATTCAGAAGAGGAGAGCAATGTCAAAACAATTATGGTCTAAATCCCAGAGTAAAATGGACAGTGGTCTCAAGCTCAGAAAGAACTCATAGAAGAGTTCAAAAGGGAGCTTAAAAATCATTTAAGAGGAGCAACTAGGTGGTGCAGTGGATTATACAGGACTTACACAACAGCTGTTCCATTAAAGGATCAAAGGTCGTGGAACAGGAGATTCTAGAAGGCAAAGAAAATAGAACTGTAAACAGGAATACCCTATCTGGAAAAAGAAATAGTAGTCATTCAATGAAATAGAAGGATTTCAAGCTTTCATAAGAAAGCCAGAATTGAACAAAAAATTTTATCTCCAATATCAAGAACCAAGAGAAGCCCAAAAAGATAAAAAGGGAAAAGAAAACATAACGGAATCAATGGAGCTGAACTGTTTACATCCCTACTTGGGAAGATGATACTCAAAAATCTTAAAAATTATACCATAAATAGTATAGTTAGAAGGAATATACATAGAGGGTATGGGTATAAGATGAATTTGAGGGAATGACATGAGAAAATTATTAAGGAATAAGAAAGAAAATACATTGGATACAGAAATAAGAGAGAGGCAGAATGGAATAAATTATTCCATGTGAAGAGGTGCAACAAAATCTATTATAGAGGTGGGTAAGATAGGAGGTTGAGCAAAGGGCATTACTTGAGCCTAGTCTCATCAGTATTGTCTCAGAGAGAATAATATACACAATCAGTTGAAGATAGAATCTATCTAAACCAACAAGAAAGTAGGAGGGAAAGAGACTAGGTAAAGGGGAGAGGAGTGACTGCCAGAAGAGAGGGTAATCCTAGGGAGATGGTAGACAGAAGCAAAACAATATTGAGGAGTGATAGAATGAAAGGAGAGAGAGGAGGAAAAATAGGATGGAGGGGAAATACATAGCAATCATAACTGTGAATGGGAATGAGATGAACTCTCCTAAAATGGAAGCTGATATCAAGAGTGGATCAAAAAACAGAATCCTA
The DNA here is from genome assembly GCF_037893015.1 of Macrotis lagotis. NCBI lineage: Eukaryota > Metazoa > Chordata > Mammalia > Peramelemorphia > Peramelidae > Macrotis > Macrotis lagotis. Next base: position 686,850,191 of record NC_133658.1, on the reverse strand, counting down.
GGGGGCAGCTAGGTGGTGATAGAGCTCTGGCTCTGGAGTCAAGAGAACCTGAGTTCAAATCCAGTCTCAGAACACTTAATTACCTAGCTGTGTGGCCTTGGGCAAGCCACTTAATCCCATTGCCTTGCAAAAACCAAACAACAACAACCCCCCTAGAATCCTACTATATATTGTTTACAAGAAGCACAGCTGAAGCAGAGAGACCCACACATAGAGTGAGGGGCTGGAGTAGAACATTATGCTTCAGCTGAAGTTTAAAAAAGCAGTGGTAGCATTCCTGATCTCAGACAAAGCAAAAGCATAAATAGACTTAATTAAAAGACATAAGGAAAAATTACATCTGGTTAAGAGGCACCATGGACAATGAAATAATATTAGTACCAAGTATATATGTACTTAGTGGTATAACTGTCAATTCTTTTTTTGTTTTTAAAATTTATTTATTTTTGAATTTTCCATAACATACATGTAGCACAATTTGTTCAGCCATTCCCCAATTGGTGGACATTCACTCAATTTCTAATTATTTGCCACCACAAACAGAACTACTAAGAATATTTTTGTACAAATGATAATTTACCCTTATTCATAATCTTTTCAGGGTATAGACCCAGTAGTGGTATTGTTTGATCAAAGGGTATGCACATTTTTATTTGCCCTTTTATTGCTCTCCAGACCGGTTGGATGAGTTCACAATTCCACCAGCAGTGTATTAGTGTTCCAGATCTCCCACATCCCTTCCAACATTGATCATTGTCCTTTCTGGTCATATTGGCCAGTCTGAGAGGTGTGAGGTGGTACCTCAGAGATGTTTTAATTTGCATTTCTCTAATCAGTAAAAATTTGGAGCAAGATTTCATATGACTATGGATCACTTTGATTTATATTCATTGACCACTTGTCAATTGGGGAATGGCTTGTTTCTTAGAAATTTGACTGAGTTCTCTCCATATTTTAGAAATGAGTCCTTTGTCAGAAATGCTAGTTGTAAACATTGTTTCCCAATTTACTACAATTCTTTTGATCTTGGTTATAGTGGTTTTGTTTGTGTAGAAGTTTTTTTTTAATTTAATGTAATCAAAATTATCTAGTTTGTTTTTAATGATGTTCTCCATCTCTTCCTTGGTATAAACTGCTTCCCTTTCCATACATCTGACAGGTAAACTATTCTTGATCTTCTAGTTTGCTTATAATATTGCCTTTTATGTCTAAATTATGTACCTATTTTGATCTTATCTGGGTATAGGGTTTGAGATGTTGATTTAATCTAAGTTTCTGCCATAAAAACTTCCAATTTTCCCAACAGTTTTTATCTAAGAGAGAGTTTTTATCCCCAAAGCTGGACTCCTCTGGTTTATCAAACAGCAGATTACTATAATCATTTCCTGCTATCCCTTTTGCACCTTAACTGTCAATTCTTAAAGAAGAAACTGAGTTACAGGTTCATGACCAAAGAAGAGATAGTGATATTATGAAATATAAAATTAGATATTTTGATTTTTGAAATTTAAAAACTTTTGCTCAAATGAAACCAATGCAACCAAGATTAGAAGGAATGCAGAAAGTTGGGAAAAGATCTTTAGAGCAAATTTCTCTGATAAAGCTCTCATTTTTTAAATATACAGAGAACGGAGTCAAATTTATAAGAATGCAAGCTATTCCCCAATTGATAAATGGTCAAAAGATATGAATAGGCAGTTTTCAGATGAAGAAATCAAAGCTATCTATAGGCATATAAAGACATGTTCTAAATAATTTTTGATTAGCAAAATGAAAATTAAAATAACACCTTAAGCCTCTCAGATTGACTAATATGACAGAAAAGTAATGATCAATGTTGAAGGGAGGAAATTGAGACACTAATGCACTGTTGGTAAAGTTGAGAATTGATCCAAACATTCTGGAACTATGCTCAAAAAACGGAAACCAAACTAAGCATACCTTTTAAACCAACATTATCACTACTAACTCTGTATCCCAAAAAGATCATAAAAAGGGAGAAAAGACCTACATCTGCAAAAATACTTATAGCGGTCTTTTTTTTCATGGTGACAAAATATTGGAAATTGAAGGGATACCTATCAATTGGACAATGGATGAATAAACCATGGTATATGAATGAAATGATATACTATTGTTCAATAAGAAATGATGAACAGAAAAATCTGGAAAAACTCATACAAACTGATTCAAAGTGAAATGAGTAGAATCAGGAAAACAATACTCCAGGAAACAGGAAATTCCAGTCAATGACTGAATTGGTATGTTATTGACAAGGCAAACTGCAGGCTAGACTTGAAAGTCAATAAATCTAGAAGCTTTTAAAGGGTAAATTAATAAAATGTTTTGACCACATTATAACTCTTAAATGATGTTATAAATATTTAAATGGCCCTTGGAAGAAAAAAAAATTCCCATCCCTTAAGTATATAGTACCAGCAACATTGTGAGATGATCAATTATGAATGACTTGACCTTCTGAGCAACACAATCATCCAAGACAAGTACAGAGGACTGAAGGAAAATGTTATCCCTATCCAAATAAAGACCTGATGAACTTTGCATGAAAATCAAAGATTTTTTTTTACTTCAGTTTTTGTGTTTTTTTCTTCTGTTCCTTCTTCCACAACTGAGACTAATATGTAAAGGTTTTACATGATAGCACATGTATAATCTGTATCAAATTACCTATTATTTTGGGAAGAGGGGAAGAGAGAGAGAGAGAGAGAGAGAGAGAGAGAGAGAGAGAGAGAGAGAGAAATTTGGAATTAAAAATCTTGTAAAAATTAATGCTGAAAATTATCTTGACATGTAATTGGGGAAAAAATAAAATACCATTTTAAAAAAAGCCTAAAAGTTCACTAAGACTTTTGGGAAATTCTATCCCTAACACCTTTAAACTTAAAGGATCAGTAGACCATGACAGAACTTGTGAGAACTCTGATGAAGGTGACCCCATGATTATCTAATTTCCAGCTCTTACTACTTATATGACCTTGGGTAATATGTCCTCTCTATTTCCCCTCCTATCCCATCTAGAAAATGAGTTGATTGGACTTGATGACTTCTAAGGTCCCTTTGTTTCTTTAACTCAATATACTAATTGGTTCAAACTTTGATATATGGTTTTTAAGAAATATTATATATTGTTCTCTATCTCCCAAAAGCCAGAATTGTAACTTGCAATTTTGCACAAGAAAGGAAACAAAAATTCATTAAATGTCCAACACTTGCCAACTGCATCAAGTACTCTACCAATTTTTATCTCTTTTGAGCTTCAAAATATCCCTGGGAGGTGGATGCTATTTTTAACTCCATTTTACCATTAAGGAAACTGAGGCAGACAGAGATTAAGTGACTTGCACAGGATCAAATGCATGATGTATGTTTGTGCCTGTGTGTGTATTGGAGTGGGAAGCTAGAGGAGGAGGAGCTCAATTGTTTGTTTTATAGCAGCTGTGAAAGTTCCTGAAGCTTCCAATTTTAACTAATTATTCTTGATAATTCTTGATAATTTATTTTTTAAGGTTTTTTTTTTGCAAGGCAATGGGATTAAATGGCTTGCCCAAGGCCACACAGCTAGGTAATTATTAAGTGTCTGCGCCGAATTTGAACTCAGGTACTCCTGACTCCAGGGTTGGTGCTCTATCCACTGCACCACCAGCTGCCCCTAAACTCATTTATTTTTGTATTGCCAAAAGGACTTCAAGTGCTATCACTTGTTTCTAAATTTTAGTGATCTAGAACATACCTTTAGTTATCTTATGCTAGTCTAGTCTGGGATCTATAAAAAGCCTCCATATTGTTTAGTGAATTCTTTAGTAAAACTCACTCTACAACCTTTGCATGTCTAGGCTATTTTTGAATCTCAACATAATTTTTAGACACAACTGTGGTGCTTAAAAAAATTCTTAAAAACCAACTGAGTTCAGAAATGTTCATTTTAATCATAACTTCTGCTACTTTGCAAGAAACACTCTATTTATCTGGGGTTTAAAGTTTCATTATGATTTCAATTTAATGTCTTAAATTGGGTACTTGGCAGGGTTGGCTGAAATATGTATTTTGCTGTTGAGCAAATGGAATGCTACTAGGATTTAAATTTTGATAAATGCATGGCTTTAATGTTCTTCCCAGTTGAATGTTGCTCTGCTGTATACTGTAAGAAAGCATATCTTTTTTTTAAATACTCTACTGTAATGCATAGTTAGGGTAGGCTATATTTTTCCAGAGGATACCTTTTCCTATTAGTTTTTCCAGAATTCCTTGCATATGTATGCATGGAAAATGGGGAGTAAGGAGAGAAGAGCCATTGTAGAATTCCTAAATGGGTTTGGTAAGGTTAATAAAGAGTTCAAAAATATATGCTAATCTAATGCTTTACTTAATCACTCTAAACTTTCTTAAGGGTGTTGACAATTCCAGTGATTAAAAGTTGCAAAGATATTAAACTTCCCTATATGATATTTTTCAATAATGCAAATGATCTTTAAAGCACTTGTGGCAACATTTAAAAAATGGATTTTGATTACTTCTAATCTTGCATAGAAGTGGAATCATAAATGTGCTTATTTTCCTACAATGGGTGGGTGGGTGGGGGAGCAAACGAATACATCAAATTCCTAAGTAAGCAGTCACAAAAGACCTTTAAATAACTCAACTTTCTACCATATTTTATTATCCTTTCCTAGTTTTATAGCGTTATCTGCCATAGAAATGCAGGGAGATTTGTAAAACACTATAGCATTTAAGTCATTACATTTTATAGCTAATTTCTAATGTGGATTTGATTTTTTACGAGCAGAAAAAGAATCTAATTTGCATTAGTGACAGTAACTAGAGAAATTTAACACCTGGCACTGGTTATACCAGAAATTGAATATTAGCTACTTGGGTGCTAAAAACCCCATTCAGATCTTCAAGGGGGATTTTTCATTTATTTATGTGGTGCTCTCCTGTTTATCATTATAAAACTGTTCTTATATTATGAGGGAAGAAAACCCACTGAATACAAAAATCCTGGTTGTATGTTCTATCTTCTCTGCAAAGGAAATGGAATCATTTATCCATTAGAGATTGTGCATATCTAGGGGAAAAAAAATCCCAGTACAGTCTAATAATATATCAGAGTATTAGCAAAACAAAGTGGGAAGCTTTTTGCAGTTCTCCCCCAATTTCTCTTTTGTGGACCCCCGATCTTCATTTCCAATGTCACTATTTCCTGGGGGGAGACTGGCTGGGCACCACATAGCCAAAGAAAATTAAACTACTGCTAAAGGGACCTTGCTGTTGACACAAAGAGGATGGCATTGTTGTTACAAGAGCAATCCATATGTTTATAAAGTGTAGAAAATTAGGAGCTGGGAACTAGATGAAGCTGGTGTTAAGTGATATGGGAAGTGACACTTTACATAGCCAGTTACAATTAACACATTGATGGCATTTTGCTGGGCTCGTGCAGTGATAATGCTGTTGTCAGATGCGTTTAGCACACCAAATCTCCTGGAGCCTTCAGCTAGGCAGCAAGCTTTTGACAGATTGAAGGTTCGGAGATAGGCTATCATGACAGATGGAAACTGGCACCGATGTTCAGCTTTCGCCGATCACAGGGGACCTGCCCCCCTTATTCTTCAGGGCTCGGCTCTGCAACCTTCCCCCTTCTGATGAAAGCAGGGGATGGCATTGTTAAAGAGTGCATCTGTGTGAGTTAGACTACTCTGATGAAAGCATAAGGCAGACGTTCTGTGAAGCAAAAGACAGCCTGGGCTCTAACTGCATTTTAGATAGATTCGAGGAGGACTCCAGGGAGCCGGCAGAAAACTTTGGGCCATTTCAGACAAAAAAGGAAACAAAAAAGTCCCCAGAACCATTAAGGATCCCCCACCCCCACCCCTTTCAAGACCGTACAGATAGCCATCTAAATGATAAAATCTGCCTTAGTGACATTCCTAAATGTTCCCGGAATCGAGTTTCCTTAAAGGGAACTGACCATCTGAATTTGTACTTCTCCTCCTCCTCCTCTTGCCCCTTCAAGGATGGCGATAACGATTATGATTTCCCTGTAATAAGATTCGGGTTATTCCGGAGCCGGCGGCACAAAGCCGGCACTGGACAGAGACTTCGCATCATCAGTTTGTTCAGAAACTAATTCAATTACTCTCAGGTGCCCTTCCTGTTCGTGGGCTGGGTTCTCGGACCTGGGTAGGGACTGGGGTGTACGTGTGTGGATGGGGGGGCGGGGGGCGGCGTTCCCGAGCTCGCAGTTTCTTTCACACAGCTGGGCATAAACGGGCAGATAATAGAGTTAATTAACCTTTCACCTCTTCCCCCACCTTTTGACGAAAAACATTAGTCATTTTATTTTCCAAGCCACGGGATGTTTCGAAGGCTCTGCTCCCAGACGCAGCGGTTCCTTCCCCTCCCTCACTGCTAAATTCCTCCCTAATTTCCCTAAACTGGATGCAGAGAGAGGCTTCTTTCTTTTTTTGCTGTCTTAATCTCCCATTCTCCTCTCGCGGATCCAGCGCGGGGAGCAGCGGAGACTGCAGCCCGTTGGAGGTATGATAATCAGCTGATTAGCTAGTGGAATCGTTTTCCCTGAGGCTCTTTTGTGTGCAAAATCCTCACACTCAATTGACATGTGGACATCATAAAGCTGATGAAATGCAATTGTAATGAACAAGAGGGAGAGGCATCTGCAGCCGTCTAAATGAAGGACCCTTCCCTCTCGACATGCTAATTCGGAAAATCTGCTCTTAACTTGTACTCCCCCCGGATTCCAAATGGAGGCGAATCTCCATGAATGCATATTCAAACAGTGTATTAGCCTCAGCAGCGAGTGAAATCCAAGCCTGGATGGACCAATTCTAATTTCAAGACAGATTATACTGCATCAAACGTAGTAATGATCTGACAGTTCATTTGTGACGAGAGTCCTGCAGTCAGGGCTTAATGCATGGACAGGCGCAGGTGTGCAGTGAGTAACCAACAAAACCTCTCAGACAAGACCAAGGGCTGCTGTCAAATTATTTCGGGTAAATAGCTTGATGCATGAGGAATAGAGAAATGCATTTAAGAAATTAATGCATTCTCCGATTGAAACCCTACTCCAATGGTGGTGGGCCATTAGGAGCTTCCTCCCTATTATTCTCAGCAACACAGTGCTTAGGGAGCTGGAGGTGGAGTTCTCAGCCCCCACCCCACTTTTCAGAAATATTTGCCTAAGAAAATTTCCCCCTGAATGAAACTTGTCACCCAGGTTGTTGTTTGTTAGTGGTGGGTTTCTGGTTTTTTTTTTTTTTAATCTAATTTCATACCAACCAGTTTCTAAGGAAGAAAGATTTTGCCGAATTGGTCAGGGTAGGTATCTGTACTACCTGCACAGTGACAGTGTTAATAGAATTTGACAGGTTTGTTTATGACTATTTGGAATCACCTTTGTGTTTCCTCTACTATTCCTCCTATTAATAAACATTAATTAGCAACGATCTCCTTTATTTCCCAAAGGCTCAAAGCCTTTTCCAGGCATTGATTTACCCTGTGTGACAGAGAGGGGGCAGGGGATCTCTATTGCCAAACGAACCATTGAGGAGACAGAAGCATTGAGTTAAAGTGACTTGCCCAAGGTCACAAAGCAAGCTGAGACCCAGCTCCAGGAATAAAATTTTTATTTCTCTCTTCACAGAGTTACCACTCACTCTTCATAGATGTGAAAAGGCCCTAGGCCAGGCTGAAATTCTTGACTAATCCAACCCTAAAGAGATTCCCTCATAAGTGTGACTCATAATTAGGCTATATAGCCTAAAAGCAAAGGAATAAGAAAGACTTAATAAGCCACTTCATAGCATTTGACAATAAACTCACAAACCTGAATGCTTCACAGAATCTCAACTTCAAAAGAGTGACTCATTTTTTTAGATTACAAGAGTTTATATTATCTCAGGGATTCCTTCTTTGAGCTCTGCTTATATGATTTTTTTTTCATATAAGGTTCTCTAAGCATCCATATTGACTTATTTTAACTCTCCTTATCCCCTCCTTGGCTTTCAAAGCATAGAATATCAGAGCTAGAAATCCTCTAGTCCATGCCCTTCATTTTTACAGATGAGGAAATGGAAGTCCTAAGAAGGAGCGAATAATTGCCTGGGATCACTCAGCAGTAATCAGACGTGGGATTTAAACCAAAGTCTTCCATATCCAAATTCAGTGTTTTGGGGGTGGGAGGAGGAAGTCTCAATTGTGGAGGTCAGTTGTGCATTCCCTAGCTCACTCATTTAACAGTTAAGTCAATCATCTACGTTTACTGAAAATTTATTGTAAACAAAACATATTAAAGCCAACAGTAAGCTAAAAATAAATATCATTTCTGCTTTGTAGGCATTGCAAATCTAATGAGAATATAGGGAAAGATATTTTAGATAAATATCCCCATACAAAACTCCCAATGGATCTTTCCACTCCCACTTTTTCCTTCTAATCTATCTTCTAGAACATTTGGTCATTCATTCATTCATTTAACAATTTTCAAATGCATACTATGCCCAGGATGAAAGCTAGGTGGTAGATAGAATAGAGTGCCAGGCCTGGACTCAGTTCATCTTCCTGAGATGAAATTTGGGCTCAAACACTTACTAGCTATGCGACCCTGAGCAAGTCACTTGACCACATTTAATCTCAGTTTTCTCAAATGTAAAATAAAATGAAGAAGGAAAGAAAAAACCACTCTAATATCTTTGCCAAAAACAAACAAAAAAACCCCCAAAACCAAACTCCAAATCCAGCTCACAGAGAGTAGAACAGGACTGAAACAACTGAACAGCAACAATAATAACAACAAACTACCATATATTGTGCTAGGCAATGGGGATTTAAAGATGAGTAAGATACAGTCCTTGCTCTCAAGGAACAAGGGTCTGCAAATGGTCATCCTATGAAAGATGCAATATATAAAAAGATAAGTACAATTCAAGAAGGTAGGGCATGGTAAGTCAAGGTATTCTAGGAAAATTCAAAGACAAATCTTTGCTTTTTGTAGATCTGCTCATATAACTCTGCTTGGCAGTCTACAATATGTCACCACCCCCCTTTCCTAACCTTGTATTGGTCTCATCTATATAGAGACAGTGGAGGCAGTTAGGCGATTGAGTCAATGTAGCACCATGCTTGGAGTCAGAAAGACTGAATTCAAGTTAAGTGTCTCAAATATTTAACTATGACCTTGGTCTTCATCTCTGTTTACCTTAACTTCCTCATCTGTAAAATGGGGATAATAATAATACCTCCCTTTCAAGAGTCTTGTGAAGTTTACTATGATATAACATTTGTAAAGTGCTTGGTTTGTGCCTGGCACATATAGTTGAAAATAATATTGATGATGATGGTGATGGTGATGATGGAAGAAAGGTAGAATGGCTGTAGTAACTATAAGAACTGCCTCTGACAGTCCCTAAGTATGTGATCTTGAGCAGGTCACTTTACTTTTCATTTGTCTTCTAAAAATGGTGTTAATGATAATGGTTCTGGGCCCAATACCTTCCTTCAAGGGTTGTTTTGAGGTGCTAATAAGATAACAAATTTGGAAGTACTTTGCAAAATTTAAAGCACTAATAAAAACCAATTACTATTATTATTGGCTGCTCTAGACAAGCTGCACTGCTCATCATTCCCTGAAGATGTTTTCCATTCTCTCACTTTTTCTTATGGCATGTAGGGACTGGCATACCCACTTCTTGACTTGCTGAATGCCAAACCATCCTTTATTGACTAATTTGGGTGCCAGCAGCTCTTCCTCAGGGTCAGGCAGTATGATTCACTGGAAGGAACACTGGATAGGTTTCCTTGAAGATCTCAGTTCAAAACCTGGCCTGGCTACTTATTACTTGGGTAATGTTGAGCTCACTTCTTCCTCTATAAAAGGAAGGGCTGAACAAGATGACTTCTAAGCTGCCTCCTGAGCTCTAGATCTGATTCTTCCACAATTCCCTTGAACTATGAACCTGAGATGACACTTTTTGTTTGCTATTACTAGATGAGTTATTGAACCTTGGCAAGTCAATTCTCTGGACTGAGACTGGAATTCTTTATCCATAAAGTGAGGATGATTCATATATTACCTACTTCATAAGGTAGTTATGAGGGAAATCCCTTCTAAACTTTAAGGTGCTTTGGAAAATTAAATTATGTTCATGAGATCTCCCTAATAGGATTCAGGTCATTTCAATCCAATGAATATCTATTTACTGCCAACTCTGGGCCAGGAACTATTGACACAAGGGACTTAGATTCTATTGGGGGTGGTGGGGAAGGAATAACACAAACACTAAGTATGTACAGAATAAAAGCAAGTAACTTTAGAGATGGGAGAAACTTAACCAAGGGAATGAGAAGATCCCTGAGCTATGCTTTTTCCTTTCTTTTATATTTTATTTTTTTAATTATATTTAAGACAATTTTTCATATTCATTTTATTTATTTATTTTTTTATGTTTTTGCAAGGCAAATGGGATTAAGTGACTTGCCCAAGGCCACACAGCTAGGTAATTAATTATTAAGTGTCTGAGGCTGGATTTGGACTCAAGTACTCCTGACTCCAGGGCCGGTGCTCTATCCACCACACCACCTAATTTGGGTTTCCAATTATTCTACTCTCCTCCCCAATTTTATAGAAATTATATTATGTTGAGCTATGCTTTCTTTTTCTTATTTTTTTTAATTGTTTTTGAATTTTACTTTTCCCCCAATCTCACTTCCCTCCCCCAACCCCTACAGAAGGCAGTCTGATAGTCTTTACATTGTTTCCATACTATACATTGATCAAAATTGAATGTGTTGAGAGAGAAATCATATCCTTAAGGAAAAAATAAGATAAAGCAAAATTACATAATAAAATAATTTTTAAAAAAAATTTAAATTAAAGGTCTTTGGTCTTTGTTTAAACTCCACAATTCTTTCTTTGGATATAGATGGTATTCTCCATAGCAGATACCCTAAAATTGTCCCTGATTGTTGCACTGATGAAATGAGTAAGTCCATTAAGGTTGATCATCACTCCCATGTAGCTGTTAGGGTGTACAATGTTCTTCTGGTTCTGCTCATTTCTGAGCAATGCTTTTAAAAAGGAAGTCATTGCAATGAAGGTGATAAACTCAGCAGGGGCATGGAGACAAAATATGGGGCCATAGTTAGTTGTCCTTTTCAGAAGATCAGGCAATGTACAGTCAGCCTAGAAAGAGAGGAAAGCTTGGAAAGAGCCAACCATGAATGGCTTTTAATGCCAGGTAGAGGAGTTTGATTGTAGAAACAATTGGGAACCATTGAGGCTTCTTGAGTAGAGGAGTGATGTGAGCAGGTCTGTGCTTTAGGAATACCAATTTGGCAGGTTCCCTAGCTTCATTTAAGTCCCATCTAACATCCCATCTTCTACAGAAGATCTTTCCCAATACCTTTTCATTCAAGTGCCTTATCTCACTTATTTACTATTTATCCTTTAAATAACTTATTTTTACATATGTATTTGCTTGATATCTCCATCATTAGATGGTAAGCTCCTTGAAGGCAGGGACTGCTTCTTTTTTTTGGTATTCTTAGTGCTTAGAACAATGCCTGTTTATAGACTGACAGGCTGGATAATGGATTAGAGAAGGGGGAGAGACTAAAAAACCAGGAGTCTAATTAAGAGGCTATTCTTAACAGTCTAGCTGAGAAGTTGATGATTGATTTTTGATGTTTGTCCTTCCTTCTGGAAGAAGATCATGGTCTCTAGGGGATGATACCATGACAGCAAAGTGAATTGGATTTAAGTGAGGAAGGGTTGTGCAAAATCACTGGTCTTACTTTCTCCTCTGGAGCCATCTTGATCTGGTGAACAGCTATAGATCAGGAGGACTGGAGATGACCTGGATGGAGTAGAAGATCTTGGTCTTTTAAAAGCTAGGTCTTTCCCAATCACTGTTCTATTGAGGCAATGTCCACTAAGAGACAAGAAGTGAGGGGGAACTAAATGCAAGTGGAGACTGGGTGTGAATGAAGATCGAGGGAAGAATGTTCAAGATGTAGTAGTAAAATGGACAGATCCCGTGATAACTGATTGAATACAGGAGATAGCACTTCCATGAGATCAGAGACTTTTGTATATCCCCCTTCTCAGTGTCTTGCACAGCACTCTTCTTGTAGGAGATGCTTACTAGTTGATTTTTTAACTTGAATTAAATTTAGAACAAATTATAACTGTCCTTAAGAAGAGCTGGGAACACTATTTCCCATAGATTTGATCTCATGCTATTTAGACAGTAGTTAGGTTTCTAGACTAATTCACAAAAGTCTAATGTCTGTCAAAACAACCACAGGAATTATGAAGGCATTTAAACTATAACTATGAGGCCACCTGACTGAGGGGATGGAAGTTGGAATGAAGTTAGGCCCCAAGGTTCAGGGCAGTGATCAGAATTGCTCAGCATTTCCCTGGCTCTTATTACTTTTTTTTCCCTACTTGGTCATCGATAACCTAATTTGGTCTTTTCAGCTATCATTGCATTGGTAGATAGGTGGGATTATCCTTAACATCTCATACCAAATAGTGGAAAGAGAAAAGGAGTAGAAGTTGAGTGGTTTCTTTGTAGGTTCTATTTCAGACTCCATCATTGTTTTCTACAACCTTAAGCAAGTTGATAAACAATGGGAGGCCCCAGTTTCTTCCTCTACAGATTGGGATGGGAGGGGGCGGGGAGAAAGAATATTAACTCTATTTGCTTTACAGGAATTGCTTAAGTGTCACTAAAACCTTGATAGATCCTAGGCAGAATATTACACTTAAAAGACTGAGTTGTAAGAAGCCTGTTACCTTAACCTTAGTCTGGTTTCTTCCTCAGAAATAAAATTAACTTCATGAACTCAGGCTGTCTTCAGTTAAATAGTAGCTAATTTCTTTCTTTGTTTCATTGTTTCTTTCTTTCTCTTTTTTCTTTCTTCTTTCCTTCCTTCTTCCTTCCTTCCCTTTTTCCTTCCTTTCCTTTTTCCTTCTTTCTTCCTTTCTTCCTTTCTTCCCTTCTTTCTACTTTTCCTTCCTTCCTTCCTTCCTTTTTCTTTCTTTCTCTTTCTTTCTTTCTTTCTTTCTTTCTTTCTTTCTTTCTCTCTTTCTTTCTTTCTTTCTCTCTCTCTCTCTCTCTCTCTTTTTCCTCTCTCTCTTTTTACTTTCTTTCTTCTTTTCTTTCCCTCTTTTTCCTTCATTACCTACTTCCTTCCCTTCTTTCTCACTTTTAGCAGTATGACAGATGTAATAAATTTTATTTAATTGAATGGATCAGTAATGTGGAAGATATTAACCTGTTCTACTTGGCTATAGAGGGAAGAACTGAAAACATCAGAGAGAGAGATATATTTGATATAAGGAGCATTTTTCTAACAATAAAGTTATCACAAAGTAGGCTGCTAAGGACAGTTGTGGAGTCCCCTCACCAAAGGCCTTTCATGAAAGGTCAGATGACTATTCACCACTTATTATGAACGAAAATGCTTGTTCAGTTATGTTATACTTTGTGATTGATCTCTGAGATTCTGGGATTCTGCAATGGATGTCTTGGAATTTGTGGTATCATCCTCTGATTCCTGCTTTATTTTATTATTTATTTCTTCCAATTACATACAAAAATAGTTTTCAGCATTCATTCTTTTGCAAGCTTTTGAGTTCCATACTTTTCTACCACTCTCTTCTCCTCCTCCCCATTGGAGTGAGCAACCTGATTTGGTTGTGTATGTACAATCATGTTTAACATGTTTCCATATTAGTCACATTTTCAAAGAAGAATTAGAACTAAGAGGGGGGAAAAACCAGGAGTCAGAAAGAAAAAGCATAAAAGTTTTAAAAATTGAACATAGTATACTTTGCTCTGCATTCAGAATACATACACTGGATGTGATTTCCTTAACTGGTCTCTCAGGATTGTCTGTGATCATTGAACTTCCTAGAGGAGCTGCATCCATCTTAGTCTATCATCCCACAATATTGCTACTAATGTGTACAATGTTCTCCTAGTTCCACTCACTTCACTCAGCAAAAGTTTATACAAATCTTTTGATACTTTTCTGAAGACCAACCACTCATAATTTCTTAAAAACAATTATATTCTATAACATTCATATAACATAGCTTGTTCAGTCATTCCCCAATTAATGGACATCCCCTCAATTTACAATACTTTGCCATTACAAAAAGAGCTGCTATAAATATTTTTGTACATGTAGGTCTTTCACCCTTTTTTTAGGCTCACTTTGGGATATAGTCCTAGTAGTGGTATTGCTGGATCAAAGGGCATACAGTTTTATTTCTCTTTGGGCATAGTTCCAAATTGCTCTCCAGAATGGTTGGATCAGTTCACAATTTCATCAACAGTGTATTTATGTCCTAGTTTTCCCACATCCTTTACAACATTGATAATTTCCTCCCCCCCTTTTTTTTTTATCAATTTAAGAAATCTGATAGGTATGAAATAGTATCTCAGAGTTGTTTTAATTTGCATTTCTCTAATCAATAATGACTTGGAACATTTTTTCATGACTATAGATAGATTTAATCTCTTTATCTGAAAGTTTCTTGTTCATATCCTTTGACCATTTATCAATTGGAGAATGACTTGTATGCTTATAAATTTGATTCAATACTCTATATATTTTAGAAATGTCCTTTATCAGAAAAGTTGCTTATAAAAATTGCTTCCTATCTTTCTGCATTCTTTCTAATCTTGGTTGTATTGGTTTTATTTGTGCAAAACCTTTTTAATTTAATGTAGCCAAAATTATCTATTTTACAATTTATTATGTTCTTGATCTTTTGTTTGGTCATAAACGTCTCCCCATTCCATAAATCTGTCAGGTAGACTATTCCTTGCTCTCCTAATTGGCTTATGGTATTACCCTTTATGTCTAAATCCTGTACCCATTTCAACTTATCTTGGTATAGGTTATGCTTAGTTTTGGACTCTTGCTTTCTAGCTTCCTCTTAAATCTTCCTGGACCCTAACTTTTACCTTCTGATCCACTGTCTTTGTCTTTTTTTTAATTTTTTTATCTGTATTTAAGGCAATGGGGTTAAGTGACACAGCTAGACAATTATTGTCTGAGGTCATATTTGAACTCAGGTCCTCCTGACTCCAGGGCCAGTGCTCTATCTACTACACAACCTAGCCACCCCCACAGTGACTTTCAATGCAGGTAGGCTGTCAAAATAAGACCACGAAGGCTTAGGCTTTGCTTTCACTCATGATGTTCCTACTAATTGTCAAGACAATAAGCCAGAGGGAGAATGACGTTGAAGGTATCTAGATGGAAAGGGGGAAGCAACTGTCTTCATGCAACTGAGATGGATGTTTCCTCATGATTTAAGTTTGGGTGATCTACTTCCTAGACCTCACATAAATCAACATTGTTCTCAAGAAAATTGTTATCTGGGGTCTGAGGATTGTAGCATTCTTCATTTTAACCGTTCCCCAGGAAAACAGAGATTCTAGTCCAGGACACTACAGTTATCCCTTCTACTTTGCTGGACATAGGGGCATGATGCACTCATAATCTGGAAAATCCACATACAATTATTTGATCCTCCTTTCATACCAGAGAAGAAGTCTGAATTTTTTCTTTTTCTTCTAAGGAGTATTGACAGTACCTTATAGTAAGATTTGGGCTAAACATTTCTGAGAGCCTGAAACAGAGCTAAAACAGAGAGACACCCAGGAGAGACAAGATGAAGTATCTTTCAGGGAAGTCAAACCACCACAGCTACCTTGACCACGGCACTGTGTCCTTTCAGACCCTGGAAGACAGTCCAGGATTTTGAACCTAAAAAGCTCTGAGAATAATGACATAAAAATAATGATAATTAAGAAGAAGCATGAACATTTGCTTTACTGCTACATCCTAAGAACCCTGGGACTTTTCCATTTGCTTTATAAGTGAAACCTTTCATATATAATGACTCTCTTACTAAATGTGGGTTCCTTTGAAAGGAAAAATTATCTCACTTTTCTGTCTGTAGCCCATTGTAGGAATTGTATTCATATCCCTTCCTCTCAACCTACCCTTTGGAAAGGATTATGCAATGATATAACAAAAAGAATCTTTGTCCTCAAGAAGCCTGCATTCTAATGGAATAGACAAGAGGGGCAAGTATTATCTTCTGCAGGGATGAGGAATAAGTCTCATGGCCCAAGTAGCCCTTGAGTTAAGAAAGCCATGTGTTCCAAGAAGTGGAGGTGAGTACACAATTAAGATAAGGGTGGGAACAAGTTACAAAGACAGGAGAAAGAATGTTCTGGGTGAGGAATAGCAAGAATGTTTGTATGGCTAAACAATGACAAATATGACTTGCCATGAATACCTTCTACTTCTTCCTTTACCCATGCTTTAATATCTCTTGATCTTGGTCCTATTCTTTTTCCAGTGTTCAATTCTCCGAGTAAGAGGGGGGCCTATGTCCTTGTTAAGGCAAATTCCTCTAGTTTTGCCCTTGATCCTAGGACCCCCATCATCTTCTAGAAGAGCTTGTTTTCATCATTCCTTCTCTCATTTGCATTCTCATCTCAATGGATCATTCTTTTTCTGTTGTCTATAATTCAATTCAACAAACATTTATTAAACATCTACAATGTGATAGTTATCATGCAAGGCACTGGGGAATCAAAAATAAAAAGGGAATAATAGTATCTGCCCACAAGGAAGTTACATTCTAATGAAAGAAACAACATGTAAACTGCTAAGTAAATACAAAATGGGTAGCTGGATGTTAACAGTAGATGGAATACTGGGCCTGAAGTTAGGATTACTCATTTTACTGACTTTAAATCTGGCTTCAGACCTAATAGATTGGAATCTATACAGAATGTGCTTAACTGTAGTCACCAAAGTACTACACACAAAAATACTTTGGCTAATAAGACCAAGCTAGAAAAGTATGGCATAAGGTATATGAAACCACTAGGTGATAGAGTGCCTGGAATCAGGAAAATTCTTCAGTTAAAATTTGGCTTCAGACACTAGCTGTGTGACCATGGTGAGTTATTTACTCTGTTTGCCTCAGTTTCCTATCTGTAAAATGAACTGGAGAAGGAAATGGCAAACCAACATAGTAGCTCTGTCATGAAAACCCTAAATGGGATCATGAAAAGTCAGACACAACAGAAAAAACACTGAAATATTTATGTGTGTGTGTGTGTGTGTGTGTGTGTGTGTGTGTGTGTGTGATATATGTGCATAGTAAATGGGGGGGAGTGATGGTGAATGAAAGGATTAATAAGTAGGGAGGAGCAAATCAGAAAAGGTCTTGGCTTTCTATTTCTTCCTCTTGTCAAGGATTCTCTACATAAATTCAAATTGGGGGAACAATAGACTCTTAATGTTTCAATATAACCCTTTGTCCAGGGTTAACCCATATGGGCTAACCCATAAAAAGTAATTTTTTTGGGGGGGGTGTCAGTTGAGATGTCCCCACACAGAATTTTCTCTGAGAAATCTTCAAATAGTCTCAAATTTAGATTTCTATAAATATTTCTTCAAACAAGGTTTCTAGTTCCTATACAAGTTCTAAAGGTAAAAAATAAAAAAGCATAACTGGTATAGGACAATTTTTATTTCAGCTTACCAAAAAAAGTCACAGAGGAATAAAAAAGAGATTTTGATTATATACTAAATAGAAGGAAACAACTGAATCAGCTGTCTGAGTCAGAATAACAATTAGCTAAAGGAAAGATCAAAATCAATTTTTAATATAAAATAACAACAGAAGAAAGAATAAAATTTGGAAGGTATATTTTGCAATCAAGACAACACCATATGATTTTTTGAATATTTTTTGACACTGAAAATGGGAAATAGATTAAAGAACAGACCTTGATATAAATTATTACTATTTACTAGGGAATTTTAACCTACATAAATCAATTGCCACAATTTGAAGAGATAAAGAGCCTAGAAATCACCCCAGTCAATAACTTAGATCCTTATCTAATAAAGAGATATAGTAGTTAAGGATTAATTTTTAAAATGTCATGGAGGAAGGTCTATATTCCAGAAGAGATAAAATAGGAAGTTAAAGCATTATATATATATATATATATATATATATGGATATAGATATATAGATATAGATATAGATATATAGATATAGATATTTATAGCAGCTCTTTTGCTTTTGGCATGGCAATGGGGTTAAGTGACTTTCCCAAGGCCACACAGCTAGGTAATTATTAAGTGTCTGAGGCTGGATTTGAACTCAGGTACTCCTGACTCCAGGGCTGGTACTCTATCCACTGCACCACCTAGCTGTCTCAGCAGCTCTTTTCTTGTGGCAAGGAACTGGAAATTTAGGGAAAGCCCATTGGTTGGGGAATAGCTGAACAAATTGTGGTATGTGATTATGATAGAATACTATTTTGCTATAAAACCTTGAAAGGCTTACATCAGTAAATGCAATGGGAAATGTACTACATACAAAATAATAACAATATTATAGGATCATCAGCAGTGTATGATTTATCTTTTCTCATGACTACACATTTGTAGTCTATATCAAACAACTTGCTTTCTCAATGAGGGGAAGTGAAATGGGAAGCAGGGAGAGAATTCAGAACTCGGGGTCTAAAAAATGGATGTTAAAACTTGTTTTTATATGTAACTGGGAAAAAATAAAATAAAGTATAAAAAATTCTCAGGAAGGAGAATGTTGGAAAGTTATGAGGAACATTTCCCTATAGACTAGAGAGTAGTAAAGGAAATACAAGTTTATAGAAACAATGCTTGGTGAAAGATATAATAAAGCAAGATCATCTCAGGAACGTTTAAGGATGAGACTGGAAGAAGGACAACAGATGAAAATGAAAACAATCTGTCTAATTCACTATGGCAAACACTCTTTCAGTGATGATGGAATTATAATGCCATAGTTCTCAATGTGCTACATGAGAAAGCAGAAATGACACTGATTAAAAACAAGATAGGTAGAACAGCTGAACTTAACCAAAAAAAGTCAAATAAATTATTTCATGGCAATAGTATAATTCTGAGGATATTGAGTAAATAATTCCTAAAATATTCTAAAGGATACCTATTTGAAAATTATTTGAGACTTCTTTAATGTAGGTGGTAGAACCAACTTTAAAACATATGACCTCTTACTCTATTGTCTTGCTATCAAATTTACAATCTAGTTGATGGGAAAACCTGTGAAACCATGAAGAGAATAAATAACAATAAAATATTTATGTAACAATTCATAAAAACAAAGGAAGAGAACCAAAGGCCTCTATTCTTTTGGCTTCTTTTTAACTTTCCACAAAACTTGTTGGCCTCCTGTGTCTCATTCTGACCTGAAGCTCTCAATATAATCTCAAACTCTGGCAAATCACACTTAGCTGGAAAAGCTCAAAGTAAAAACTTGATAGATCCCATCTCTATTATCTAAATATCAATCTGATCAAGATCCATCAAGAGCAGTTAAACCACAAGGATAGGAAGTAGTTCTGCCATAGCAACTCATGTAGATGAATATCTAAGACATGGCTGTGAACTACTTCAATGAAGGTAGCTCTAAAACAATTAAAATCATGGTCTTCAAATCCTAACTGCCATTGTTGGCAGTCAACTTAAGTTTGAAAAAGGTTTGCCCTTCATGACTTGAGTTTTAGAATCTTTTTTGTGGCTATTTTATCTCTTCTGTTGTGTATGACTCTTTGTGACCCCATTTGGAGTTTTCTTTGCAGAACCTCCAGAATGATTTGCCAATTCCTTATCCAGCTCATTTTCCAGATAAGGAAACTGAGGCAAATGGGGTTAAGTGATTTGCCCAGGCACACACAACTAAGTAAGTGTCTGAAACTGTTGTCCCTGGTTGCTGGTTACTTGGGCTCAATTACTGCTACATGACAAATCACGTTTCAGACCCGGGAATGCAGGTTTTGGAAGGAAGATAGAGATTTATTAAAAGAAGTTATAACACATAAGAAAAGTTAAGAAGAGTTTAAAGAGTAGACCACATGGATTGCTGATTGAACTGGTTAGGCCATTTGACCAGGATTTCAACAGGAATCTGGAAGGTAGAAGAGAGGGACCCCCTTCCTCAATCTCCTTAAATTCTCCCTCAGAGTCCATGGGAGGGGGTGGTGACCTGGGAGTGACTAAAGTCCCACATTGGAGATTTTACCTTTGGGGGGTGGGTTCTCTCTTGGGTGGTCTTGGATGTGCTTCCAGCACCTGTGCTCCCTGGCTACCCCACCAGAAGACAATGCAATCCAAATCAGGTTGAAGGTCAGGTCCTCAGGTGGCCTAAATTAGATGATAAAGGAAGAAGGAAGATTCCCTTAACAAGGCAAATAAAAGATATACAAAGTTTGTCTCCAACTGAACCCAACACTTCCTATGCCTACATTTCTCTGCATCAAAACTAGATTTGCACTCAGCTCTTTCTGACTCCAGGCTCAGTGCTCTATCCGCTGTGCCTCGCCCCCCCCCCCCATAAATTCTAGGTATTTAAGACTTTGACCAAATTCTAAGTAGATAGAATTTTCTTGTCTAATTATTATTATAGAGTCATAAAAATCAAGATAATAAAGATCTTAGAATCTTAGTGTGATATTTGTTATCTTTGTTTCCATGGTACTACCATATTGATACAGTGGATACAATGCTGGGCCTGAAGTCAGGAAGACTCATCTTTGTGAGTTCAAAACTAGCTCAAAAACTTTCTAGATATGTCACTCTGATCAAGTCACTTAACTCTGTTTGCCTCCTTTTTTCCTCATCTATAAAAGGACTGAAGAAGGAAATAGCAAACCACTCCAGGAAAGTACCACATGGGATCATGAAGAGTCTGGCATGGAGATGAGCAGAACCAGAAAAACATTGTATACCCTAACAGTAATATGGGGGTAATGATCAACCTTGATGGACTTGCTCATTCCATCAGTGCAACAATCAGGGACATTTTGGGGTATCTGCAATGGAGAATACCATCTGTATCCAGAGAAAGAATTGTGGAGTTTGAACAAAGACCAAAGACTATTAGCTCCAATTTAGAAAAAAAAGTTATTTTATTATTATGTAATTTTGCTATCTCTTATACTATATTTTTCTTCCTTAGGGCTGTAATTCCTTTCTAATGGAATTCAACTTAGATCAATGTATACCAGGGAAACAATGGAAAGACTAACAGATGGCCTTCTATGGGGTCGGAGGAGGGAAGCAAGAATAGGAGAAAAATTGTAAAACTCAAAATAAAAATCTTTCTAAAAAAAAAGAGTCTGGCATGATAAAACAGTAGCACCATCTCCATAATTATGAGACAATAAGTTTTATTTACTGTCTCAAATAGCTAGAATAGTTTTGGGGATTGAGGAATCACAGTGACATGAGCAACTCTTATTATGGTTCAGAAGTGAGAGCATGGAAAAAGATTAAAGATGGGTTCCAATCCTTTATGGGCAACAGGAACACAAGAAATTCAAGATTCATCAAATAACTTTTATAGTTTGTGAAGAGGAGGATTCTAGCTACTAAGAAGAGAAAAGGAACAAAGAGGTCTAATGAGAATATGACAAAAGCAACATTTCATTGAAGGTTAAAGCTGTAAAGAACTTCAAAAATTACTGTGTACCTGTGTATCTTTTAAAACCAAATTAAAATGTTGGAAAGACCACTGAATCTGGGTTACAAGATAGTAACTAGCTGTGTAACTTCAGACAAGCCATTTTCCTTCTCTGAGATTTTAGTTATAAAATGAAAGAGTTGATTAGATTAACTATTAGATTAGATTAAAGGGAAAGGAATTAAAGGGATCAAATTAAATTAGATTAAAGGGAGAGGAGTTAAAGAGATTAAATTAGATTAGACTAAAGGGAAAGGAATAAACATTTATATGATACCTACTATGTGTGAGGTACTATGATAAATGCTTAACAAATATTTAATTTCATCCTCACAACAACTCTGTGAGGTAGGAATTATTATTTCCAGTTTATAGTTGAGAAAACTGAGTAAAATGAAGGTGAAGTGACTTACCCAGGGTCACAAAGCTGAGGTCACATTTGAACTCAGTTCTTCCTTAATCCAGGTCTGGTGGTCTATCCTTTGTACCATATCTTCCTTTAGTCTAAACTGTGTAGTGTGGATAGAAGGCAAGTATCAGAGCCTGAAAATGAACCCAGGTCTGTCAGATGCTTGGGACAATACTCTATCCAGTTTTTCACCTAAATTTAAGGTCCCTTCCATTTAAAAAAACTATAATATACAAATGTTATAAACATTACACTTAATTGTATTATGTATATCTTTATTTATTAAATTAAAATAAAAAATGTAAATATAATATAAAATGAATATAAAAATATATAATCAGGTAACATTGCATATTGTGGTTATCTGCAAATATATCTCATCCCTAGGCTATAAACTTCATGAGGGAAGGAAATGAACCTGGGAAAAAAACTTTGAAATTGCCTAGAACAAGTGTTCTGCTCATAGCAGGAACTAGATAAATATTTATTGTTATCTATTGTACCTAGTTCAACCCCAATTAACAGATGAAGAAACTGAGTCTTGGAGAAATGAATTCAAATATGGCCTCAAACATTTACTAGCAGTTTGACCTTAGGCAAGTCATTTAACCTCATTTTTAAAAAGATGATAATTATAACAAAACTTTCCAGGATTGTTGTGAAAATAATACATTTTTAAGTACTTTGTAAGCATCAGAACACTATATGATAGTAGCTATTATAATGAAGATTAGTTCAGAATCACAAAACAGGTCTGACAGTATCAAAACTAGGGTCCTGGTTTCTTAACCTCCAGTCTACTCCCTTCTCCACAGACTGGATAGAAAGGGGGTGCTGACCATTTTTATCCTAAAGATCCATTTTGGGTGTATGGAGTGTTAATGGAGGATGAATTCTTCTGGTATGAGGGTCTGCCAAGACCTTTTTAGGGCTGCTCATTTACCTTTGATGTGTGTCTACATGGCACTCAACCCTTACCTGTGACTCCAAGAAGCTCAACATGCTGGGCAATCACACCCAGTAAACCATCTCAACAGTCCAACTAAATCAGGTTGAGAGTAACTGATAAATCTCAAACTTATTGATTAATTAGGAGAATATCTACCTCATGCTTGTGAAGACTCCCCTTCCTCCCACCCCCTGGTGGAATGGGAAGAGAATAATTTGTTACAGCAGTCATGAAGGTGGCTACAGTAGCTGCTGTGGAGTACTTAGATTGGTTAGATAGCTAAGACCTTAAGGTCATACTTTGTATCCTAGATCATTATCAGTCTTTTGTCTTGTCACTGAACCTTGATGACTCTGGAAGAGAGAGGGAAGCTGATGCCTGTGCAACTATGCCTCTTCTAATTTCAATTCACTGATGAGTCAAGACATTGCCCCATGATATCAATACTCTTATTGAAAAAACGAAGGACAAGGGATAGCTATAGGTGGTGAAGTGGATAGAGTACCCTGGAGTCAGGAGCACCTGAGTTCAAATGTGACCTTGCTGTGTGACCTTGAGCAAGTCACCTAACCCCACTGCCTTGCAAAAAAAAAACAAAAAAAAAGAAGGACAAACAATAGGAGACCAATTTTCACACATATGAAACAGACATATTTGTACTATACGCATTGACTTTTTCATTTCAAAAGTAAATATCTGGGAGAGAAAATACACCATAGTTTTGGATTGTTTTTGTTAGTTGTTTCAGTAGTGTCCCATTCTTTGTAACCCCATTTGGGATTTTCTTGGCAAGGACAGTGTTGTAGTTTGCCATTTCCTTCTGCAGCTCATTTTATAAACGAGGAAACTGAGACAACAGGTTAAATGACTTGCCCAGGGTCAAGTAGCTAATAAACGTCTGAAGTCATATTTGGACTCAAGAAGATGAAACTCAAACTCCAGGCCTGACCCTCTGTTCACTTCATCACCTAGGTGTCCCATATTCCTGGTACCATGCTTTTCTAGACTAGCTTCATTGGCTAAATCATTTTTGTGTAGGGATACATTGGTGATTCCAGTTAATCACTTTCTGTATAAATTCCAATCTATTAAATTAAGTACTATAAAAAGACTGTCATAGCAAAAGTGAGTTCCTAATCTAGAGTAAAAAATATAGTGAGGGAAACCCCAGAAGTCAGAAAGTGAGCTAAGCCTTCCTAATGTAGACACAACCTCAATGCATGTATTGGTCAAATCAAATACTGTTCTTGGAAATCAGCTTAAATGCATTTTTTTTTGCTCCAAGATTGGAAAGCACTCCATTTGACTGAATTGAAAGCAACAAACAAGTCCAATATTGATAGCTTTGGCTTCAGTGAGTGTGTGAATTTAAGACTTCATCAGTGATTCTCAGTCAATTCCAGTCTCTGAATTGCTGTTTTGTAAAAACCAAGTGGATTTGGAACCCATTAATTATTTCACTGGGATTCTCTATCACAAGTCTGTTGTTACTGTTCAAAAAATCAGAATACAAAGATATATATGGAGAAGAGTGGAACTCTCTCAATAACTAGTGCCCAGAGGTGGATTTGATTCTATCAGATCTTACCTTTGCTGGGGCGGGGTATGGGGAGGGATCCTTAACTGTTTTCATGTCATGGAATCCTTTGGCAGCTTATGAATTCTTTCTCAAAATAAGGTTTTTAAATGTATAAATGAAATGCAAAGGATAATAAAAGAAATCAATCATTTTGAAATAGAGTTGTTTTTCTATCCAAGTTCATAGATACCCTAGATATCCTAAAATCTACACACTGATGCCCAGGAAATTAACCCCAATCTAAGAACCCCAACTTTAAAAATATTTTGCCAATCTAGACTGACTCCTGCTTTATTTCTTCCTTCTTTGGGTTAAATCAATATTCATGTTCTAAATAGTTCAGTGCATAAAATCCCTCTTGTTGGTAAGTACAATATATTATTTTAGACTTTCTCTGACCTCTTGCTTTTTCAAATTAATAGTTTAGGGCAGTGACAGGTCTTCACATTAGAATACTTAATCTGTGCAGGTAATTTATTTTATATTTTAGCATACATGTTAAATTTTGCTTTCTTTTATTATGCTTTTTTTAAACTACACATAGATTTTACTTTAAGCATTTTAGGAAATATTTAAAATTTTAGGAAGAGCATAGGATTTTTATCTGGAAGGGGATCTTAAGAATCATTCAGCAAATCTCTGATTTACAAAAGACAAAACTGAAACTCAGGAAAATTAAGTAACTCTTCCAATATCACAGGGTAAATAGAAGAGACTGTATTTGAACTCAGGTCCTATCAATTTAATTTTACTCACATTTTTAAATTATGACTTCTTTTTTTGCTTTTGGCAAGGCAATGGGGTTAAGTGACTTTCCCAAGGTCATACAGCTAGGTCATTATTAAGTGTCTGAGGCTGGATTTGATCTCAGGTACTCCTGACTCCAGGGCTGGTGTTCTATCCACTACACCACCTAGCTGCCCCCATCATTGACAGATTTTTAAGGACATTCATAGAATATGGCAACCTAGGTAAATTATAAAGGATAGTTATGGAAGCATGGCTAGTTCTGGCAAAAATAATGTTAGGTATGTCAAAGCTCAGAATAAGCTGAGGATGCTGAGGAAATTTAAGAAAAAAAAATTTTAAAATAGCTACATTAGGGAAAAAGAAAAGGATAAAGAAAGGATAAAACTTCTGGTTAAAGTGGATCAGATGATAATGAAAAAACAGAAAACATCTGCTCAAATCTTCTTTTGTTCCCTATGCTTAAGAGAAAAATCTTTATACAGAAATAATAACAAAGATGACTACTGGAGAATTGATATATAAGATAATGAAGTGATCATAAGAACATACCCAATTGCCTTTGATGAGATCAAGTGACTAGAAAGAAAGGGAAGATTTTATATTGAGAAGAGTGTGGAGAAATGAGAGGCTTTACATAATTATGGAAGGGAAAATGTTTGTTTGATTTTTTAAAAAAAGGCATTGAGCTTGCAGTCAGGGAGCTTGACCTATTCCTGGCAAAATTCTACAACATATTATTAAAGGAATACTAAAGTGAACATCTAGATGGGAAAAAGTGATGGTCACAGAATGTCAGCCATTATGGCTTCATTCAAAATAGGTCATGACAGACTAATTTCATTTCTTTTTTTTGATAGAGTTTCTACTAGACTAAGAGATCGGGGATACTAGAGATATAGTTTAGCTAGATTTCAGGAAAGTATTTGATGAATTACCTTATGCCATTTTTGAGGAAATGATAAAAAGAAGAATGCTAGAATATAGTAGAGTTGTGTGGATTGAGAACTAGCAGTCATTAACAATTTGATAGGTCTCTAGTTCCCAAAGGATTTGTATTTATCCCTATGCTATGTAGTATGTTTATCTATGTCTTGGATAAAGGAATAGATGCACAAAACTAGTGGAAAAGCTAACACATTGGATATGAGTATTAGAATCCAGAAATATCTTTTTTAAATAAAATTTTATTTTTTCAATTTAGCATTTGTTTTTTCCTCCTTTTTATGTTGCTCCCAACTGAGGGGAAAAACAAAAAACTGTAACAAATATACATAGATGAGCAAAAACAAATTCCCACATTGGTCCTGATTAAAAATGTGAGTATCCTTAGTCTCATCTCTCTGTTAAGAGAGACAGAGAGACAGAGGAGAGACAGAGAGACACAGAGAGAGAGAGGAAGCCTGGCTCTCAATGATTAGAATTCTTAAATATTTTAAAATAGCTTTCTTAAAAAAAATTCCACAGTTAACTATTAAAGAAATGTTCTTCTAGTTCTGCTCACTCTATTTTTCATCAGTTCAGACAAGTATTCCCAGATTTCTCTGAAACTGTCCAACCATTATCTTATGATGTAATAGTATTCCATTACCCAAATTATAGATACTACTTTTATTTCTAGTTCTTTGCCATTATGAAAAGAACTGCTATAAATATTTTCATCAAGATAGGTCCTTTTCTTCTTTCTTTGATTTCTATAAGGTTATAGGTCGAGTACTGGTATTGTAGCATAACAGAGTATACATACACAGTTATTGCTAACTTTTGGGACATAGTTACAAAATGCTTTCCAATTCATAAGTCCACAAATAATGCAATAATATGTCTGTTTCCCCTCAGTGCTGTCAACATTTATCATTTTGTTTTTTTTTTCAGCTCCACCAGTCTGATGAGTTTAAGGTGGAACCTCAATTGTTTTAGTTTGCATTTCTCCAATTAGTAATAATTTGGAGCATTTTTTCACATGGCTAGTGATATGTGAATTTATTCCCTTGAAAACTATCTATTAGAGCTTGACTCTTTTAATTTGAGGTCAGTTATTTTTACAGCTTGGAAAATGAAAACTATATCAGACAAATTTGCTGCAAAGGTTTACCCCAATTAACTGTTTTCCTTCTAATCTTAGCTAACTGGTTTTATTTATATAGGACTTCTAAATTTTACATAATCAAAATGTCCATTTTTATCTTGTTATCCTTGCTATTCCTTGTTTAGTCATATACTCTTCTCCCTATCCATGGATCCATAAGATAATTTCTTCCTTTCTCCTCAAATTTTATATGACCTTTAATATCTAGATGGGCCAGTGGATAGAATACCAGGTCTTGAATCAGGAAGACTCATCATTTTCAGTTCAAATCTGGCCTCAGGTATTTCCTAAGTTTGTGACCCTGAGCATGTCACTTAACCCTGGTTGCCTCGGTGTTCTTATCTGAAAAATGAGTTGGAGAAGGAAATGGCAAACCACTCCAAGAAAAGCCCAAATAAGGTCACAGAGAGTTGGAAATGACTGAAAAATGACTCAAACAATCGATTTGGAGCTAATCTTAATAATAGATAACAGCTAAGATTTATATATGTGCTTGGTAGTGCCAGACCCTGTGCTGAGTAAGTGCTTGACATTTAGGGTGTGAGTTGTTGGTCTGACTTCTATTAGTTTTCCTGGAAATTTTTGCAGTCTTATCCTAGTAGCTGGCCTCTTTGGGTTTATCACACATTTGATCATTAATTCCTTTGTTTCTATCTATGATGTATCTAATCTGCTCCGCTAATCAACTCCTCGATTTTTAATGGAGTACCAAATCATTTGGATGATAATCGTTTTGTAGTATAGTCTGAGGTCTGGTACTGCTAAGCCTCCTTCCTTCCTATATTTTTCATTAAGAAAAATCTTAGTAGGTTGAATTTAAGATAAAATTTAATATGGGATGAACTTAAAGTTTAGTTTAGACCATTGACTCACATCATGTATTACATTGCAAGGCAGCTGGTGGCACAATGCATAAATAGCTGGACCCTGGAGTCAGGAAGACCTAAATCCAAATCCAATATCAGAGGCATACTAGCTCTATGTCCTTGGGCAAATCATTTAATTTTTATCTGCCTCAATGTCCTTGTCTGTAAAATGGAAATGATAATAACACCTACCTCCCAGTGTTGTTGTGATGATCAAATGAGATCATATATACAAAGTACTCAGCATAGTATCTATCACTTAGTAGATGCTTAATAAATATTTGTTTAAAAAATAAAAGATTAAATTTGTGTTTCTGCTATATGAACCCTTTGTTCCTGGTCCATTTCCCTGAAGCAAAGTAGAGTGGGGCTAATTAATCTTCTTTTCCATGCAAAAAATCTTTCAATATTTTGAAGGCAGCCCAGGTGTTTCACACACAACAACGAAAGAACAGAAAAGAGAGGCAGATTATATTTCTCTTTATTTTAATCAGATCTGCTGTTGGCTTTCTATTATTTTTACCTAAATGCATTTTAAACTCTGGTAATGTGAACTTTGTGTCCAGGAGTAGGGAGATTATTCTCTCTGCCTTGTTCAAACCACATCTGGAGTATTGTGTCAGTTTTAGGCAAGGCATTTTTAGGAATTCTACAGAGGAGCTAGTGATGAAGTGGATACATTAGACCCACATTGAAGGAAGGAAGGAAGGAAGGAAGGAAGGAAGGAAGGAAGGAAGGAAGGAAGGAAGGAAGGAAGGAAGGAAGGAAGGAAGGAAGGGAGGGAGGGAGGGACTCATCTTCATGAGTTCAAATCCAACTCCAAACACTATCTGTGTGACCCTAGGCAAATCACTTAAACCTTTTTTGCTGCAGTTTCTTCATTTGAAAAATGAGCTGGAGAAATAAATGGCAAACTACTTCAGTATTTTTGCCAAGAAAATCTCAAACTGAGGTAATAAAGAGTAGGGAGTGACTGAAAAAGATTGAATAATAACAACAACATGATGTTTTTAATTTCTGCAAATATGCTTGTAGATGTATGTATATGACTGGACAAGTGAGATTTTGATACAACTTCTAAGTGCTTCCAATATGCATGGGAATGGGCAGAAGGGGCATTCATTATAAGAAGGTATTGTGCAGTCAAAGTGTTCTTGGCGTAACATGGTTGCAGCTGGAGCTCTGGACTCACAAAACCTTGTTAACTGTCTAAAACCAATTGGGGAATGGTTCTGATTTGAAATGGAGTAGTTTTGGAGATCTGATGACAATTTTAGAATCTATTCATTGAAGTGTGGGTTAGAAGAAGGAGCACTGAAATTAAAATTTTTTTGAAAGATTTTATTTATTTTGAATTTTACAAATTTTCCCCTGATCTTGCTTCCCCCCCCCCCCCCCCATGGAAGGTAGTCTGTTAGTCTTTACATTGTTTCCATGGTATGCATTGATTTAAGTTGAATGAATGTGATGATAGAGAAATCATATCCTTAAGGTAGAAACATAAAGTATGAGATACAGCAGAATTACATAATAAGATAACATTTTTTTAAAAATTAAAGGTAATAATCTTTGGTCTTTGTTCAAACTCCACAATTCTTTCTCAGGATACAGCTGACTTTCTCTGTTGCAAATACTCCAAAATTGTGCTTGATTGTTGCCCTGTTGGTATGAGCAAGTACATTAAGGTTGATCATCACCCCCATGTTGCTGTTATGGTGTACAATGTTCTTCTGGTTCTGCTCATCTTATTCAGCATCAGTTCCTGCAAATCCCTCCAAACTTTCCTGAATTTCCAATCCCTCCTGGTTTCTAATTGAACAATAGTGTTCTTTTTTTAATTATAAAGATTTTATTTGTTTTGAATTTATTAATTATAAAGATTTTTTATTTATTTAGACTCTATTCACTGAAATGTAGATTAGGAGCACTGAAATTAAAATTTTTTGAAAGTTGAATTTTACAAATTTTCCCCCTAATCTTACTTTCCCCCAATAGAAGTCAATTTGCCAGTCTTTACAAGAACAATAGTATTCTATCACATATATACACCATAGTTTATCAAACCATTCCCCAATTGATGGACATTCACTCAATTTCTAATTCTTTGCCACCATGAACAGAGCTGCTATGAATATTTTTGTACAGGTGATGTTTTTACCCTTTTTCATCATTTCTTCAGGGTATAGCCACAGTAGTGGTATTGCTGGATCAAAGGGTATGCACATTTTTGTTGCCTTTTGAGCATAATTCCAAATTACTCTCCAGAAAGGCTGGATAAGTCCACAGCTCCACCAAGAATGTATTAGTGTCCCAGATTTCCCGCATCCCTTCCATCATTGATCATTGTCCTATCTGGTCATATTGGCCAGTTTGAAAGGTATGAGGTGGTACCTCAAGATATATTTTAATTTGCATTTCTCTAATAATTAGTGATTTAGAGCAATTTTTCGTATGACTATGGATCATTTTGATTTCTTTATCTATCCTTTGACTATTTGTCAATTGGGGAATTGCTTGTCTTTTTTTTTTAATTGACTCAATTCTATATTTTAGAAATGAGTCCTTTGTCAGAAATACTAGTCATAAAAATTGTTTCCATATTTACTATATTTTTTACCTTGATTACAGTGGTTTTGTTTGTACAACAGCTTTTTAATTTAATATATTCAGAATTATCTAGTTTATTTTTAATGGTGTTCTCTATCTCTTCCTTGGTCATAAACTGCTTCCCTTTCCATAGATCTGACAGGTGAACTATTCATTGATCTCCTAGTTTGCTTATAATATTGTTTTTTATGTCTAGATCCTGTATCCATTTTTGATTTTATCTTGGTATAGGGGGTGAAGTGTTGATCTAATCCAAGTTTCTGCCATACTAGCTTCCAATTTTCCCAACAGTTTTTTAATTGAAGAGAGAGTTTTTATCCCAATAGCTGGATTCTTTGGTTTTTTCAAGCAGCAGATTACTATAATAAATTTCTGCTATTGCACCTAGTCTATGCCACTGATCCTCCACTCTATTTCTTAGCCAATACCAGACAGTTTTGATGACCGAGCCTTTATAATGTAACTTCAGATCTGGTAGGACTAAGCCACCTTCTTTTGTACTTTTTTTCATTAAATCCCTGGAGATTCTCCACTTTCTATTTCTCCGTATGAATTTACTTACAATTTTTTCTAACTCACTAAAGTAATTTTTTGGAATTTTGATTGGTAGGGCACTAAGAAATTAGTTTAATATTGGTAGAATTGTCATTTTTTATCATATTTGCTCGGCCTATCCATGAGCAGTTGATATTTGCCCAGTTATTTAAATCTGATTTTATTTGTGTAAGAAGTGTTTTGTAATTGTTTGCAAAAAGTTTCTGAGTCTGTCTATATCTTTAAATGCTTATATGAAGAAATTAAAACTTTTAAAAAATTATGTTTCAGTTTTAGTTTAAGACATTCAATTTTTTTATGTCAGGGTAAATGAATTAAGTTGGAACACTGATTTTCTTAACTATAAAATGGAAATAAAAATAGAAATATGTCATTAAAGAAAGATGTTATTATTTCAGATAGGCTATTCTAAGATTTTTCATACAAAGCATTTCATAAAGTGTCCCTGGGATAGAAAGATAAATTAGGCATGATATAGGTTACATATCAACTCCATAACCCAGAGATCTCTTTTAGTAATAAGCCACCCTAAAGAAAGTTGATTTTGTCTTTTGAAATCTGCAGGGCTAAAGAAATTGATTTTTATGCAGTTTGCCTGTGAAGGTCTTTACAGAAGACCTTTAAAACCTAAGGTTTATAAGGACTTTTGATAGCCCTTGACACTTTAAAATGGGAAAAAATGGCTATATCCCTTTGTCTTTAGTCAAAAATTTCCCAATCCTTTTCTGAGTTTTTGTATGCTACACTTAAAAAACTGTTCTGCAGAAATAAAAGATCATTTGAACTTTCCTAGTGATAGAATTCCGGAAAGTCACAAAAAGTGAGAATTACTGAAGTAAAAAAATGTTCTTTCTCCTTGATTCCCTAAACAAAATTTATACATTGAATATTAGGGAAATAATCTATAATTCAGTTGGTTTCAGTACAAACAGCAATCAGTTTTTGGATAATTTGAAGATAGTTTGGACAATCCACTTATCTTCTTCCTTGGCTTAGAATCAGGATAACACTGATAATTGGTAGAATCAGAACCTGAACTATCAACTCTCAGATCAGTGTTGTTTTCCATGGAACCAGACTGACCCCCCCAGGGCTTCCCTTTTCTCATTTCTGCATGCCTGTTACCATTTAAAGAGTATCAGTAGTGAGACAGAAGATGGAAAAGACATGAAATTCAGATGTAACCCAGGGTATACTAGAACTGTCTCAAACTGGCTTGCTAGAGTTGATGATAAGACTTCTAATGTGAGCATTTAGGAATTTGCAATGATCCAAATCATGATTTGATTTATTATTTTGTTGATTGTTGAAAGTGATAGAGAAAATGTTAATATTGTTTATCAAACATAAAAAGTATTCCCTATTCTTTTTGAGGGGTGGCAAAGAACCAGTTGGTAAATATTTTCTAGGATATCCTGAGAAACTATTTATTTGTAGCAATCATAGTAGCACTCTGAACAATTGGAGACTTTCTGGGACCACTGATAGCAACAGTGGGAACCTTTTTCTATCTTATTTTTCTGCTAAATTGAAAGTGGGATATTTTCAATGAGGAAGGATGATTTTAGAAATATTTTTGTAAGTGCAAATATCTCCATGTATAAGTAACAATCATTGAGTCTAATGGAAATGGAATTAACTGTTAAGTATGTCTAATTTGTATATTAAATCAGTTATTTCCAACTTGTAGGCAATCCCTGGTTTTCTTCCATGTCTCTGAATGACCTAAATTTGTTAAGTTTTAGTTGTTACCAATAGCTTCCAATGACCTTATCCTTTAGACTTCACATAACACTGTTTTAACTTTACTGACTTGCTTATCAAGTTTTTTGTTGCATATTATTATAGTTATTAATATAGTATATTACAGTTCAATTGTTTGTGCCTCCTCCCTCTATTAGACCCCACTGGCAAGGTATGTACTATATAAAATTTGATCCCCCCCCTCCATGTCTGGCACAGTGTTCTAAACACCTACATATCAGTGGGGTCTATGATCTTTCTGAAGTTTAGTGTTTTCTCACCACAACAGATGACAACCTGTCTCTACCTTTTCCTTATGGGTTACTCCTGTCTTTTTCATAGACATTCTATAGAGCAAAATTATTCCATAGAGTTCCCCTCCAGAGCTACATTCATTTGATGCTTAATACATGTTTGTTGACTGAATGAGGGAACTTTGCTCCCTGGTGTTACCATTAGAATTGCTCTTTGGAAGTCAGACTTGCAGTTAATTCATAGCCATCATTACATTATCTGCAGATGCCTTTAAAAACTTACTCATGTACTGTAGGCTTTCTTATTTCTGCTGATTAACACAAACAACCTACCATACATTCCGGTATCAAGAATGTCGTAAACTTTAAATTGGTCTATCTTGTAATTAACTATGTTTTAAGAGTTTAGAGGCAATTTTAGAGCTTGACTTTAGCATATTAACAGTTTCACAAGGAGGAAGGAGAATTTAAACAGAGGACAAAAAGGCAAACATGTTCTTTATATGATGGCAATGGAATTTGTTTCAAAGTTGTTGGATTATAATAACCTTGTTTTAATCTAGATTCAGACTCTTTTAAAAAGTAATCATTTAAAATGAATACTGATTATGTTCACCGTTTTTCCATAGATAAATCTTGATAATGAGATAGATATCTTTTCTTGTGTGTTATTTTTATTTCACTGAATTTTTAAAATTTAATCGTCTTCTGGCCAAGGATGCTGTGTTCTCTAGACTGCAGTTCATTTAGAGGCAGAAGACAATGAGCTCCGTTGCCCACTGGCAAATAGATCTGTCATTGTCCTCAACTTAGGGGTTTCACTATTTACCTTATGTCTGAAATTCTGCCTCTGGCATGCCTGCTAGTCTAGAATTCCACATAAGACTTTGCTATATGGCAGCAACCTTGGAGTATTAATAGCAAAAGCTGTGACTTACTGGGTAATAACACACTGCCTTAGAATAATCATTTTCAAATGAATCAACAACAGTAGCTATTTGCCTGATCTAATTAGCATCACCTTTTTTGTGTAGGCAGAAAAAGGTTGGCATATTCTGCATGATGCACAGTTAGCAACAAGCAGCAAATTATATAGACAAGGCAACATCACAGGGTCAGGAACTTACCACTCTGGTCTTTGTGGCAGTCTTTTCTCTTTCCTCTGGTGCTCTAAATTGCTTTCATCATTTCAAATAGGAGGACAGAGAAGAAATTCTTAATTTGGAATTAAATCCAAACTTGTCTCCTATATTTAAGGAAACTAGAGTTATAACAGCTTTTTAAGAATAAAAATAGAATTTCTCATTAGATCTCAGAAGTCAACCAGGATGCCAATATTACTACATCTTTCTTTTCTCTTCATATTTTATTTTTGGGTCTGGATCTGTTACTTCATTAGTATGGGAAATTTCTGGTATAAAAACTTTCTCTGTTATTGTTGGTTGGCAGCTCATATCTAGTTTATAGTCTTAAAGAGTTAGTTGGGGTATTGAGTCTAAAGGACTTGTTCAGCTATCACACAATCAGTCTGTGTCAGAGAGAGCACATGGACCAAGGTTTTCCTTCCTCTAGCCACCCTTTTCCTCAGTTCTTTTATATCTTCACCACAGTTCTCTTTGTAGCACAGAGTGCTCAAAAGCAGTGCCAGTTATCCAAAATCTCTGAAGGACCAATGAAGTTACAATGGCTTTGGTATGATTCCCTTGATATATGTATGTCTATCATTTAAGGACCACCTTAGATGAATTTGAATCACTAATTTATCACTGCAACCTTAATCATGGATGATTAATTTTTACTTTTTTAAAAATGTTTTATTGATTCATTCCCCTCTACTTCTTATTTATCCTGCACCAACAAAACCCCCGAATCTGGAACTAAGTTGTCCTTTTACATGCTACTTTATGTGGTATGCTACTTTTGAATAACTGATACTTTCTGTTTAGTTTATATTTGTTCTATGCAAATTGGCTAATTCATCCTAGAAATGATTAGAATTTCTTATAGTCTAGGAAAATAGCTTTTTTTTTTTTTTTTTTTTTTTTTAGTAAAAATGATAGAATGGTTCCAATTCTAATTCCTGAACGGTTCCAAAAGAATGGTTGCTCTCATAATGAGTCAACTTTATAGATATGTTAAACACAAGATCAGAGAACCAGAGAATAGAAGAGCCCTTAGTGATCATCTAATTCCTCTCAACTTAAGGATGAGTAAATGGAGGAACAGACATATTAAGCAACAGGGATGAAGAGAAGATTCATGGCAGAATCCTACCTTCCAGTTTGGTGCTCCTTCCACAATATCACCATGTCTTCTCTAAATCAAAAAGTCTCATCTATGTGAGGAAGGATCATGCTACTCTGCTATTACTGCTACTATTGCTACTACTGCTACTACTACTACTATTGCTTCTTCTGCTACCACTCTTCTACCACTGGTATTACTTGTTTATTGAGCCTTCTCTTCCTCCTCTTTACTACTACTTTTTATTTTTTTTTTATTGTTTTTGGTATTTTGCAAGGCAAATGGGGTTAAGTGGCTTGCCCAAGGCCGCACAGCTAGGTAATTATTAAGTGTCTCAGACTGGATTTGAACCCAGGTACTCCTGACTCCAGGGCTGGTGCTTTATCCACTGTGCCACCTAGCCACCCCTCTTTACTACTACTTTGAGTGCTGCTGCTGCTGCTGTTGCTGCTGCTGCTGCTGCTGTTGCTGCTGCTGCTGCTGCTACTACTACTACTACTACTACTACTATTACTACTACCATGACTTGAACTTCATCAAATTTAGATGATTTATAACCATAACTGACATTTATATAGCATTTTGAAATTTTCTTTGTTCTTTATATACATGATCTCTTTAAAAATATGATCACAAGGGTAGCTAGGTGGTATCACAGTACACAGAAAACTAGCCTTGGAGTCAGTAAGATCTGAATTCAAATGTGGCTCCAGCCACCTACTAGCTGTGTGACTCTGGGAAGAAGAGTCAGACACAACTGAAAAACTGAACAAAAGGAAAATTACAAAATGATCCTATGAAGTAAGTATTGGAGAAATTATTTTTTCCCAATTATCCATGAGGAAACTGAGTCTCAGAGAAGAGACACTTTTGCATGGTTACTTGGTTAGTGAATGTCAAGGAAGGATTTGAACTCTAGTCTTCCTAGCTTCAAGATTAGTACTCCATCTTTACTACTGGGGATGACAACCTCAATCCAGAAATGCAAATTATTTTTGTTTATTTGTTAATTCTGAAGAAAAGTTTCACTGAAGCAGATTTGTAGAGTTACTCCTTATAGGTCTAGAGGCCATCTTTATTAGTAAACCATATGAGATAAATTCTTCATCCACAGACACACTGGATACCCCATGAGAATTAAAGCGCCAGTGAACTTTAAAATTTTTACTGGGTAAAGAGGTTGGCACCTCCTTGTGACATTCAAGTGCTAAAGGAAAGAACATTCAAATGTAAAGAGATAAGGTCTTTGGATTAGAAGCCGATTCACAGAATAATTGTGATAGATGGTTAACTAGCTAGCAAGACCTATCTTTCTGCATCTTTTACTTGAGACATATGAAAATAAAAATTAAAGAAAAAAAGAGATGTTGCCCAATATCCAAATGTTACATATTTCAATTCAGATGTCCTAAAGATGCCCCAAATTCACATATTTAAAGCCGAATTCATTATCTTTTTCTCTAAATTTTCCCCTCTTCCAAATTTCTTCATTTTGATTAAAGGCATCATCATCCTTACAGTGTTTCCAGTTCATAATAATCCTAGACTCCTTACTCTCTCTTCCAGTCAGTTGCCAAATCCTTCCATTTATATGCCATAATATCTCTCCCATCCTACCCCTTCTTTTACTCACAGCTATTCAGACCCTCATCATCTTTTGCCTTGTGGCAAGAGCCACCTAATTGGTCTCCCTGCTTCAAATCTCGAACTACTCCAGTCCATTCCACACATTACTGACAAAATAATTTTTCTTAAGCATATATCAGATCATCTGACTCTGTTTCTCAACTAGCTCTGTTGGTTCCCTATGTCCTATAGAATAAGACAGAAACTTCTTGGCTTTTCTTTTAAAGCTTGACACAAGCTCTCCTTTCTTTCTTCCTTTTCTTTATGCTTTTTTAAAAAGGATTTTGCAAGGCAAATGGGGTTAAGTGACTTGCCCAAGGCCACACAGATAGGTAATTATTAAGTGTCTGAGGTCAGATTTGAACTCAGGTACTCCTGACTCCAGGGCTAGTGCTCTATCCTCTGCACCACCTAGCCACCCCTTCTTTATGCTTTTGCACTGACCGACTTACATGGGTGGAATGCACTGGCTCCTCCCTTCCTATTTCTGTCTCATTGAGTTCTTTTCTTTTTTTAAGAAACAGTTCAGGCACCATATTTTCGTGAAACTTTTCCTGTTCTCCCAAATGCCAGTACCTTTTCTCCCAATCTATTTTGTGTGTGTACATACATACACAGAATTAATTTATGATATATATATATATATATATATGAATGTATTATTTCCCTATTAGAAGGTAAGCACATTATGAATATAAATTATATCATTTTGGGGTCTTTTATCCTCAACACCAAACACAGTGTCTGGAAAATAATAGTTACTTCATGAATGCTTGTTGCTTTATTGATTGATTGACATGCAACCAAAGAAGATGACTGAAACCAATAAGCCTCTAATTTCACTTATCCTTATAATAAAAGAAAAATGGTGCCAGAGGAATTGCTCATTAGTTTAAAACACACTGCTTGTTTTTTTGGTTCCCATCTCTTCAGATAGGTTGTAATATCATCATTTAAAATATCAGAAAATCTATATTTCCATCCACCTGTTTGTGTGTGTGTTTATACCTGTGATTTCATTGGTATAGAGAACTTTTACAAAAATGACCAGTGGCAATATTTTTGCATCTTATTATTTTAGATAGTTGCCTGGAAATTGAGTGTTTGAATGACTCATCCATGGTCACACAGTCATGTCATGTCAAAAAGTGGATTTAAACCCAAACCTCTATCTTCAAGACCTATTCTCCTTCCATCATGCCATACCATTGCTTTTAAAAAAAATTGTGATTTTAATAGTCATCAGCCAACACACTTATTTCAATATAAATTTTAATAGAAAAGAATGAGAAAAGCTTGAATAAATAATTGGGAACTTCTACTAACTACAGTTTGTTTTGAAGAAATATATATATATATAATTCAATGATATAGAAATAGAATTATTCTATTTTAACAATTATGTACTTGTTTTTCTTTGAATTAAAAAATCCGTTCCTTTATTTTTGCTATCAGTTTTCATTCAACTCTTATCCTTCCCTCCTTCTTCCCTGAGTAGAAACTATCTTTATGATATATATACATATACATATTATTATATATAGATATATGTATTATATTCCAACAAAAGAAATCAACACATTGGCCATGTCTGAGAATCCATGTCTGACACTATGTACCTCTAAGAGATGGGAGCTATATTCCATCATTCATCTTTTGAAATCCTTATTATTTGCTACTTTGAACAACTAGCTGGCATTTACATAGGATTTCACGGATTTCAAATTGCTCTCCCTATATTATTTCATTTAATCCCCAATAACCTGTGAAGTAGGTCATGCAAATCTTACTCTTTGAATTTTACTTCTAAATAATGATAATAATAATGATAATGATAATAATAATAATACCTAGAATTTGTATAGCACTTTAAGATTTGAAAAATGCTTATGAATTATTCCCACAGCAACCTTGGGAATAAGGTGGTATTATTATCCCTGTTTTATAGATAAGGAAGCTGAGGATCAGAGAGCAACAGCAACTTTTACATGGTTACTGCACTAGTAAATGTCAGAGGCAGGAATCAAACATAGGTCTTCCTGAATATGAGTCCAGCTCTCATTTCACTATATAATTTTGCTTCAAATGTACTTAGTCTAAGGCCCCTATTAAGAGGGACTTACTGAAGAACCATGGACATCATATCCTGATGCCTGTAAGACACAACCCCCTGCAAGTCATTCCTATGTATTTCCTTTTGGTTTGTTTCCTGGGCACTTCTTTGTGACAGCCTGTAACCCTCTGCACAATTGCTAAGTTGCAAAGGCACACAGTCCTGGAGCAGAGACAGCCTGTTAAACTTGCTCCTGACAGCTGTGAACCCTTTTTAAATTCTCATTATAAGATCAACAAATTTAACTGCTCCCAGATCATTACCACCCAGAGTTCAGGGAGCTCTGGAAGTGGAGCAAGGCCACTCTTTGCCTCTCAGTCTAAGTCCCTAAAATACAGGAAGGGAGGGGAGGAGGACAATCTGAGAGAGGCATAAATGGACGAGTCTGTTCCAAGTCTCCAACCTATGTCTGAACTTGAACAATAAATTCAAAGAACAAAAATGAAAGGCCCAAGTTCTTGGGGACTTAAATCACCAGGTTGGAGACTGGCTGACTGTGTGTTAACTGCTTTCCCAACTCGCTGACCTCAGCACTGACTCTGGCTTTCTCTCACCTCACCTTACTTGAACTAAGAGGCTAAACGGCTCATTACTGATGCCAGGAGAAGTGGGGGCAGGGTAGATATCTTGCTCCTTGTGGATCCTGCTAGAATTCCTGTGTGGCAGGTCACTGCATTCTTCCAAACATCGAATTCATAGAAGCTTAGAGTTGGAGGGGGGGGTCATCTCCTTCTTGCTGAGCAGGGCAAGGCACCCTTCTACAATGGGCCTGACTAGTAGTCATTTCACCTTAACTTGAAGACCTTTAAAAAGAGCCTGAATGTCATGTCATAAAAGGATTGTTTGGAGGAACTAGAGAACCTTTGACTTTCTGAGGCAGTCTACTCTGTTTGGAGACATCACTGATGATTAGGAAGTTCTTCCTTCCATCAAACCTAAATCTTCTTCTTTGCAGCATCTACCCAGGGTTCTTGTACTACCCTTTGGGGTTAGGTGGAATATTTCCGAATCCTTGAAGGTTGCTATTTTTACCCCTAAGTCTTCTGTATCATAGGAAACACAGTTATGCCTTATGTTTTTAAATTTTATGCTTTTATCTGGACTTTAGGAAACACATTTCTCATTGCTCCAATAGATCTTTTGATAACTTCATCTCAAGACCTTTTAGCACTCTCTAGAAGACACTGTCCAGTTTACTAATATCCTTCCCACAATTTGGCATCCAGAGCTGACTAAAATGTTCTAGAGGGTCACACTGGATCAGAATACAGGAACTGAGCTAACAGAGTCCTGTTCCAATGTTCCATTTACATATATATCTATATATACATATAGATATAGATACAATTATTTCAAATAGTTTTAAAGCTAGCAGACTCAGTGCAATTTAACTGAGATAGAGATGGTCTGGCCTAAATTAGGGTAGTGGCAAGGTAAAAAAGGGAATGGGTTCTTGAAATGTAGCCTAAGAACCCATTCACTTTTGTGTCTGCCATGTCACTCTTTCATGTTGAACTTGCTGTCTCTTAAAACTCTTAGATCCTTTCCCACTGAAAAGATCTATGTTTGTTGCCCTTGGAAGGTCAGTGAGGCTCTTAATCTGTATAAATAATCCTCTTTAAAAAATTATTATTGTAGATAATGATGACAGT
This sequence comes from Macrotis lagotis, assembly GCF_037893015.1. Taxonomy (NCBI): domain Eukaryota; kingdom Metazoa; phylum Chordata; class Mammalia; order Peramelemorphia; family Peramelidae; genus Macrotis; species Macrotis lagotis. Next base: position 686,809,136 of record NC_133658.1, on the reverse strand, counting down.
TTGTGAACTGTCTTCCTCTACTTTGGTCTAAAATTTGCAAAGAATTTGTAAATGTGAATATATTTAGATATTTCTCTTGGTGACCTTAGAAATAATCATTCCACCTGCCAGATATAATCAGACTCAGGATGATAAAATCTCATAGTCTGATCCATGCATGACCTTGGGACCCCTTAGATAACCCTATGATAAGTAGTTATCAAGTCTGAAGATCCATAGTGAGGGGAACCCTCCATCTCTTATGGCAGACCATTCTGTTCTGAAATAGCTCCAATTCTTAGCAAACTTTTCCATATATCAAGCCTAAATGTTTCTCCATGTATCTTTTCCTTATTTCTTTGATTCTGCCTTCTGAGGTCAAACAGGTTCAAGAGTGATCCTTTTTATACATGACAGTCCATATATTTATATAGCTGTCCTCATGCAAACTGCAAAGATGACTATATATAAAAAAGCTGCCCTTATGTACTTCATTGGGAAATTTATAACATACTATATATATATATATATATATATATATATGTATTTTATATGTATATGCATGCATGTTATATATATAATGTATATATATACAATGTATATATATATATATACAACATGTTTTATATTTATATGTTTGTATGTACTCACATATAGTTGTCTTTATGTATAGGACAACTGTTACATTATAGAATTTTGTTTTCTTTGGACTAAGAAGCCTCATTTCCTTCAACCAATCTTTAGATGACATCTTCAAATCCTTCATGATCCTGGATGCTCCCTAGTTTATTCTTTCCTAATATCTGTTCATTCTATATATCTTTTCTGAAAAGTAGCACCCAATTCTGTACATAATATTCTCTATACAGAGCTGGTCTGAGCAAGACAAATTATGGAACATATACATATTTATCTAATACACTCATATACACACATACATGCATACATACATACATATATACTCTTTTCTTCTGGACACTGTGCCTTGCTTGTTATAATCTAAGATGATATTTAACATTCTATAGTTTCTATATTAAAACATCAGAAAATTGAAGGGATCTAAAGAAGATAAGCTATGGAGACAGGGGAGGGAAAGGAGATAATTCCCCAAAGAATGATTAGAATTCTAGAATTGTTTTCTTTTTTTTACCTTGGTGTATTTACCTTTACCCTAACTTAATAATGCTTAGTGTTTTGGTCAGACTTACTCTCTATATCAAGTAAATAGTATTGAATCTGCTAGCTTTTAAGAACACTGAAAATCATCAGATAGTTATTTCTTGAGCATTCCATTCTGCAAAAAAGAATGTATTTAGGAGGTCCTGGGAGCTAGCAGAGAATAAGACAGTGAGTGCCTTCCTTTAAGGAGTTAAAATCCAGTTGATTCAAAGTTTGTATCTCTGAAATATTGACTGCTTAGAGCCACCCAAGCCTCCTTTCATAGGTCTCCAACCTCTTAGCTTTTCTGGGTCCAAAGACCCAACAAAAACTTGTCAAAGGCCACATTTGGAATTTAATATTTTTTATTATTACAATGTAATTCATATTACCAATGGGTAATGGATACCAATGGGTGCCAAGATGCATGAATGGGCTTTGCAGGCCTCATGTGGCTTGTGAATTGGACACACCTGTTAATCATTTTCGGTAACCATCCCAATCAGAGTAGTAGTAGTATAGCTGCATTCTTTCATAAGAACCCCTTCAGAGCAGAGTAGGAAAATGCCTAGGTGAATAATCTTATTCATTTTAAAGAATCATTCTTTCTGATGACATAAGGATGATAAGAAGGTAATAAGGTGATCAGGAGCATTTTCAGATTTTTGACACATTGGAAGGGCACAAATGTACACATATATTTTACATATGCCTCCATAAGCTAAATAGCTATTCCATGAGTCTTTTCAAATTAAAAAAAAGAATATTTTAAATTATCTTTTTTAAGTGCTCTCTGGTTGATGCAATGGTCAGATTTTTTAAGACAATTCAGTACAATAGAAACCCTACAGACTAGATTGTCCCAGGGGTACTTAACCTGGGATCATGAGTTTAAGAAAAATGGTGATAATTGTATAATTAGCTTACTTGGCAATCCTCTGTATTTTATTTTATACTTTTAAAAAAATTACTCTGAGACAGGGTCCCTAAGCTTTACCAGACTACCAAAGGATTTCATGACACAAAAGAATTAAATACTCTGGCCTTATTCTATGGGACTAAAGCCAAAAAAGAAATCATCAGACCCCAAAGAAATTTGGAAATGAGTGAAAAATGTTTTATAAAGAAGCATGAACAGTTTTACCTTCAATTTAAACACTGTAGTTTTTGTTGGCCATTGCTTGTAGATGCCCATTGGTTCTGACATTGGCAACAGTGATTGGGGAATAGACTGGAGAGAAATGTAGTCATTCATTATGTTGAAGAATAAATGTAATACAAGAAGATAGGAGAATTGGGTTTGAATCATGGTCCAGCTGTTTGACCTTGGGTTAGTCATTGTTTGGTGCCTCTTTGGATCTCAATTTCCTTGTATGAAGAGGAGGGTAGAGGGGACTAGATAATTTCTAAGATTCCTTCCAACTCTGACAATATCTTACATGTATTATCTGTGGATTAATTAACATAGTATCTTTTTTCCAAACTAAATTTGTGAAGAGAGTTTTGTTTCAATAATATGTGCATATTCTTTTGTTAAGTTTCTAGCAAGTCACATGAACTTATTTTTTTTTATGGGTAAAAACTCTGACCAGATATGCTGTCACAAGATGCCACCATCATTCCTATTCCCAATTACACCAGGATGCACTTCATGGTCTTTGAGGGAATGTTCCTTTGACTCCAAGAAATCATTTCATCCTGCTCCAAAGTGCTTCTTTCTCAACAACTAAAACTTGAAACCTGAATCACTTAAGGGCTTAACTTTTGTGTGGCAAGAAAGGAAAAAGAACATTCCTTATAAGAAGTCTTCAGCTGGCTTTCTTCTATGTAATAATTTTCCACTGGGTAGACAAATATAAAATAAAGAGTTTTTAAAACCACTTTGTAACCAAGTAAATGATAAATTTGCATGGAGCTTCTTAGGGTGGAAAGATCATTGCTCATCTGGTGGTAGCTTGCCCACAGAGCTAGACTTAATTGTTATCATTCAAATGTCTATGAAACTTTAGGGATTATAAAATACTTTCCCCACTGGAATCCTGTGGATAGAGAATATAAGTATCACTAATCCCATCTGACAGGTGAGGAAACCGAGATAAAGAGGGGTTAAATCACTTACCTATGGTCATGTAGTTAGTAAAGACTGACTTGTGGTCATATAGCTAGTAAAGACTGAAGCAAAGACTTGAAGTCAGATCTTTTGATTCTAGTTCTGGATTCTTTCCAATATTCTATGTAGTATTAAAGTGAAACAATAATTTGAAGTTCAGATTTGATGAATATTATCTATTATAGCTATTAACTAGGTTCTTTTTATGGAGGGGATATGGTTGTTAGACAATAATAAATGATAATATAATGGATTATATTACAATTTTTCTCAAGGGCTATTTCTGGATGTATGACATCCAGTATCAAAAGGGCACAAATGTACCAAGAATTAGCATGAATTTTACTCAAGACCTCCACATACTCTATAATCTATTCCATGAACATTTTCAAATTTTTTTAAAAATAAAATTAATTTTTAGCTTAATTGCTTTGACAAGTAATTTCTAGTCATTGAAATGGCAAACATTTTGGAAAAAAGGTTGGCACAATGGAAAGCACACTGCATTTGGATTCAGAGGAGTTTCCTTCAAATTTTACTTTACCATTTATACCTGTGTAGTCTTAGGTAAGTCATTAAACACATCTGAGCCTCACTCACTCATGTGTAAAATGAGGGGGGCGGGGTTAGACTAAATGGTCTATTCTGTTTTCCAGGAAGTTTTCCCTTTAGTTTTCATCTCCCATGCATGCAATTATTATCTCTATGCAGGTGATCCTAAATCTATGTTTCATGCCTTAGCCCCTTTCTTGAACCTCTGTCTTATGTTATCAACTGCCTACTAGACAGCTCTACCTGAGTTGACATTTCATTAATATCTTAAATTTAACATTATCTGCAATGGAACTTTTCATTCTCAATACTTGTGAAACCTACTCTCCCATCAACTGTTTCCCTATTTCTTTTGAAAATATCACCATCTGGGCAGCTAGGTGTTGCAGTAGATAGAGCCCTGGAGTCAGGATGACCTTCCTTTAAATCTGGTCTCAGACACTTAATAATTACCTAGCTGTGTGACCTTGGGTAAGTCACTTAACCCCACTGCCTTGCCAAAAAAAAAATTATCACCATCTTACAGACCAACATCTTATACCATATATAAAGATAAGGTCAAAATGGGTACATGATTTAGATATACATTGTGATACCATAGGCAAATTACAAGAGAAAGGAATAGTTAACCTGTATGATCTATGGAGGAGGGAATAATTTATGACAAAACAAGTGAGACAGAGCATTATAAAATGTAAAATGAATAATTTTCATTAAAAAGTTTTGCAGAAACAAAACCATCGCAAGTAAGATTAGAAGAAAAGCAGAAAGCTGGGAATCATTTTTTTTTTCATAGCAAGTTTCCCTGATAAAGACCCAGTTCCTCAACTATATAGATAATTGAATCAAATTTATAAGTATACAAGTTATTTTCCAGTTGATAAATTGTCAAAGAATATTAACAGGTAATTTTCAGATGAAGAAACCAAAACTATCTATAGTCATATAAAAATGCTCTAAATCACTATTAATTAGAGAAATACAAATTAAAATGACTCTGAGGTACCACCTCAAATTGACTAAAATGAAAGAAAAGAAAAATGTTGGAGAAGATGTGAGAAAATGGGATAATGTACTGTTGGTAGAGTTGTGAACTGATCTAACCATTCAGGAAAGAAATTTGGAACTATGCCCAAAAAGCAGTCAAAATGTGATTTAATTTGGTTCAAATAAAACTGTGATTTTATCCCTTTGATCTAATCATACCCCTACTAGTTCTGTATTCCAAAAATATAAAAAAGGGAAAAGGACCTACATGTATAAAAATATTTGTTAACAGTTCTTTTTTGTGGTGGCAAATAATTGGAAATTGAAGAGATGTCCATCAATTGAAGAATGACTGAGCAAGTTGTGGTATATGAATGTACTGAAATACCATTACTCTGTAAGAAATGATAAGCAGTCTTAATTCAGAAAAACCTGGAAAGACAAGAACTGGTGCAAAGTGAAGTGAAAAGAAGTAGGAGAACATTATACACAGTAATAATGTGAGATGATCAATTATGATTGATTTAGCTTTTTTTCAGCAATAAAATGATCTAAGAAAATTCCCAAAAACTCATGTTGGAAACCACTATCCATATCTAAAGAAAGAACTGATGTAATCTGAATGTAGATGAAAGCATACTATTTTTACTTTATTTTTTCAGGTTTTTTCTTTTTGCAAACAATAATTGCTTTTCAACCCATTTCTTATTTCATATATAATATGGATATTAAAATGAATGTTAAAAATTGCCTTTACATGTAATTAGAAAATAAAATAGTATTTTAAAAAGAAAGAACCACTATCCTCACCTAGCTTCACAATCTCAAAGGCATATGTGACACTTTCCTCTCTGTTACCTGATATGACTAATCAGTTTTTAAGTTCCATTGAGTCTATCTCCATGAAATTTCTCACATCTGTTCCCTTCTCTCTATTTGAATGACCACTAGCCTATCTTGGGACCTCTTTACCTCTAGCCTCACTAGTTGCAATAGCATAGTAATTAGCCTTCCTTCTTTCAGTTTCTTCCCTCTTAAATCTATCCGCCACATAGCTTCCAAATTAATATTCTTATAATGCAGGTCAAGTTATGTCATTCCCCTACGCAAATAGTTTTGATTAATTACCATTGCTTCTAGAATAAAATACAACCTGACAATTAAAAATTTTTTATGGTGTGGATCCTTTCTACCTTTCTAAGCACTGTCCAATCAAACTGGTCAATTGGCCTAAACCCAGCAATCCCTTTCCCATTTCTGTGTCTTTGAGCAGCTGGTCCTCCTGCTTAGCATTACTCTCTTCTCACCTCTGCAATACCTGAGGACACCTCACAAACTCACAAAGTGGTGTCCCCATACAAGGACATTCCAAGGTCAAGATACTCTCTGGGTCCATATCCACTACTATTGATATGTTTATTTTTTCCAGTCATCTAAAAAATACAAATAGTTCAAATCAATGATATTTTAGGAGTTTTGAAAAGCCTCAATAAAACATTTCCAACATAAACCTGAAGCATGGTATCTGACATGCACACCATCATTCGTAAGAACATATATGTGTATATAGCATATATATATATATATACATATATATATATGCAATGTATGTATGTATGGAATGTTTTTAACTAAGTCACATGGGTAGCAACATGGGTAGGGCACATGCTTGGAAGGGTGACTGGAACCTCTTGTGATACAAAAATAATCAAAATCATCTGGTAATATTATGTTGCTCCTGTTAGGCATACTCCCCACTGTTCAAGTGGCATTTGTTCTCTGCCAAGCTTATATTCCCTCCTGGGCATTGATTTCTGCTGGTGTCTCATGGCAGCTGCTCAGCATTGCAATACTGTCCTTGTGGTTAATCCTGGCCAGTGTCAGAAGTAACTTCACTAAGTGCAAAGTTCATTTTCTGGTTTCAGTTGGAATCCTCAGCTGGCATTCTATCTTCACAACAGGAGTAGGCTTCACAATTGTTCTTAAACTTAAAGCCTACAGAAATTTTTTTTTCTACTACATTTTTTTAGAAGACAAGGAGCAATATCCCTAACATAATCATTTCTCACAGCAGTGAAATATTAATTTATTTATAGTTTTCTGGATATGGATTTAATTGGTCAGAGCTGCCATTTCTTTTTGTTTTATTTTAAATAATTTTCCCCTAATTACATGTAAAGACAATTTTTATCTTTCATGTAAAAATATTTGATTTTTCTTTTGGAATTATTTGAATTTTCCTTCTTTTCTCTTACCTCTTCCTTCCTGAAAGAATAAACAATTTGATATAGATTATATATGTATGACCCTGCAAACCATAGTTCCATATTAATCATGTTGTGAAAGAAGATACAGACCCAAAGGGGGAAAAGGATGAAGAAAATAAAGTGAAAGACAATATACTTCAATCTGCATTTAGACTATATCAGTTCTTTCTATGGGTATGGATAGCATTTTTCATCTTGAGTCCTTTGGAACTGTCTTGGATCATTATGTCGCTGAGAATAGCTAAGTAATTCACAGCTGATCATCATACAATGTTGCTGCTACTGTGGACAATGTTCTCCTGGTCCCACTCATTTCACTTTGCATCAGTTCAAGGAAGTCTTTCCAGGGTTTTCTGAAATCAACCTGCTCATCATTTCTTAAAGCACAACAGCAATCTATTATAATTATATATCACATCTTGTTTAGTCATTCCTCAATTCATGGTCAGCCCCTAAATTTTCAATTCTTTGCTACTACAAAAAGAACCCCTTTAAATATTTTTGTGCATGTAGATCCTTTTCCTTTTTAAATGATCTCTGGGATCCAGATCCAGGAGTGGTATTGCTGAATCAAAGAGTATACATAGTTTTAAAGGCCTTTGGGCACATTCCAAGTTCCTTACTAGAAGGTTGAACCAATGCATAGGGTCCCCATTTCTTATACTTTCACAGTCAACTCTTCTGTCTCTCAGTCACAAGTGTGGGTTTATGGAACTTAGGTAAATATTTCCATATATTCCCTCTCAAGTTGTTCATTCTATTATACCTTACAGTGACTCATGTAATATATTACATATATTAATATAATGCATTAATATGATAATGGTAACATGATAATAATATTATTCTATCTTATGCTGACTCATCAGTCATAGCTGGGAAAAGTGCCTCATGCCCCCCCCCCCCGCAGTCACACTGATCTGCTCCTCAATTTCCAAACACAACATGTCTCTTCCTTAGCTAAATCTAAAAGCTACTTTCCCAGAATTTAAAGCCTTGATGTCTATCTTATCTCTCCTCTTTTTAAGCTCTGTGTGGCCTTGCTTGTAGGTAACTTACTCTTTTTTTTTTTTTAGGTTTTTGCAAGGAAAATGGGGTTAAGTGACTTGCCCGAGGCCACACAGCTAGGTAATTATTAAGTGTCTGAGACCGGATTTGAACCCAGGTACTCCTGACTCCAAGGCCGGTGCTTTATGCACTATGCCACCTAGCCGCCCTGGTAACTTACTCTTTCTCTTGTCTTATTATCCCTTCTGGCTCATTTCTGGTTGGTCTTCTGAAATAAATTCTATTTACTACATTTTGCAGAATAGTTTCTCTCTGATGGTCAATAGTCAGGACACAACAAACCTCTCAGATAGTAGGTCCTCAAATTTATCTATGACATGGGTCCTTTGTCCAACTTAATTAGCTATTTAGTTCTAACTTTGAGGAATAGGGTGACTTTACCTTTAATACACACAAACATACGCACACCTAAGAACCAATAATGATAACAGCTTGGGTTCCAACTCTTCTACCATATGTCCTTGATCTTGCTTGGGCCTTTTTCCAATGAATAACTGAAGTCTATATGGTGTCATAAAAATTACAATAACAAAGACTGGAATGACCATACAATTGTATTGATATATATTATATATTCTTATTCCCACTCCCCATCCCTGTAATAATAGGCAAAGTTTCACCATAGTCACAATATCCTCTATGTGAAAAATAATAGTGATGATGCAAATATCTATCACCTTCCTATTAGTGTGAGAGTTAATGAGATACTACTGAGTAAGGGTCTTAATTCTCTTTTCTATTCAGTTCTTTAAGAATTCAAACAAACTGCCTTGAACAAAACAAGCAAGACTCTTTGGTTCCACAGTGATGGATTTTTGCCAAGCTCACCAAAAGTTGAGCTAAGCCTGAATAATAAGCTGACCATTTATTTTATGAATTGGATGTACATCCTGCCATACTCTTCAAGTGTTTATGACAACAGAATCCCTCATCTATAGTACCCACATACAGCACTCATCTATAGTGCCTGTATTTGTTTTGAAGATAATATATGGGTCAGGGCTCCTTCAATAGCATCCTTTCCATGCTTCTCACATGAGGAAGAATTACTGCCATTCTCCTCAGGGAACATAAAATGACTGTATTTTTTACATGTGTTATTTACAGTACACATTCTAATATCAAAATGGCCAATTCATTTGTAATCTTTTAAAGGTACCTTGGAGAATTAAAAAACCTACTTACATTTTTGTTTGGGTGGGGGGTTTTATTATTTTAAAAATGTAAGTTCTATTTTATAACTCATTAACTATTCTTGGGACCATGAATATTTAACATTAATTATGCAGAACTAGCATATGATAATGCACCACATACATTTCAAGTAAATGTTAGACAGCACAATTATACTCAATATTACTGTGTTCAGCTATTCAAGTCTACAAAATATGATGGATGGCTTGCTCATCTTTACTGAATACATTTACCTGGCCTGGAATGATTATTTGAAAAATGAAGACAGTGAGAAATAAGTGCACATAAGTCAAATACCATTAAGCACTAGAGAGTATCCAAGTCAAAAGGGTTGGAGGTCAGTTGACCAGTCTATTGCTTTTAGCTGGAAGATTATTTCAAATGCATATCCCTGGATTTGAGAGCTCAGTCTCACAATCCCTCAGAATTTAAAGCTGTTCCATGTAAAAATTTTTGACAGGAAGAGAGATTCCTTTTTAAGCATAATTCACCTTTGCTATTCTTCAGCTCTTGTTTGCAGCAGTAGAGAGAGCAAGTTTATCGTGCAGAACAACACGTCCATGCATAGTAGCAAAAGAGTATTTTCAGCACATGCAGTGTTCAAAGTGCTTAAGAAGAAAGAAAGCCCTCTAATGCTGCAGTATAGGTCTGAAAGCAAAGGATAAGAGAAAACAAGGAGAACGGGGTTTGATGGTTCCTGTTAGCTATGAAAATGATTAGAAAAGGTTTCTCTTTTTCAAATATTCTCTCAGTTTTCATTCTGTGCTTTCCATTTTAAGTAAAACAGTGTGTGCTGTGGGTAAACTTTGACTTTCTAGTTCCAGATTTATTCCTGGGTATATCTATTAGCCTTATTATGACTCTTCAGATTTTTTGTTAGTGCCTAAATGATGCTCTTTCCTTTATAATGAGTAGCAAAACCAGTATTGAAAATGACTTGTATCCTGAGTTGTCAAGCAAAGTATTAGTAGTAGCTGGATGTTAGCATTTGGGTCTAACTATCAGACTACTTTTAGGAAAAAGCTTCTTCTTATCTCTAGACCTCTCCCCTATTCATTCATATCAACATGAGGTAGCCATTTTAAAAGTTTCCAGCCAATGCATCTTAGTTATCATGAGAGAATTCTAATCCCTAGGGTCTTTTAGAACAGTGTTTTTCCAATTACAGTTATGTCTTCCCATCTCAACATTCTCCATTGTAGTTTTGATATATTGCAGTCAGCATAAGAATTAAATACATTGACAACAAAGTCCATTTGATCTTTTCTAGATGTTTTGCTAGTAAGTTTTACTTCAAAGGTTGCCATTTATTTCATTCTCTCCCTCTCCCTGCCCTCCTATTTAAACATAGGTATTTGCACCATATGATAATAGCCACTGGAAATTTAAAATCATGAGATGACAAGTACCCAATTTTAAAATAAAAAAGTTTTACATTATCTATTTTATGAATTTCTGTAGGCATTCCACAGTACATTAGGATTTAGAACAATATAGGATCAACTCATAGGATGGGCAAACCAGTCTCTCTGAAGCATCAAGGCACCCTTGAGGGAGTTACAAGAGACTGAATGTGCTAGGTGGGTCAAACTATCACCACCCAGCCATTTACCTTTCCTCAGACCCCAAAGAAGGTAGTTCAGGAGTTCAAGAGCCTTGACAATAATCATGCTTCCAAGACCAAAAGTTTTATTTCCAGTCCAGCCCCAATAGACATTATCAACCCTATATAGATCTAAAAGTGGCAACCACCTCCATAGACTTTGCAACCTTCACTTCTTCAGCAGACACAACTCTTAAAAAACATAAAAGAAAGTTCTCATCATCAAAGTACCTGGTGCAGTCAAATGACTCTATATCTGAAATTGATATGATATTATCAGTTAAAATGATATTTAAGGAGATTTACTTCCATCTACTTTGCCACTGGATTGTAAGGACCATGGTAACTTCCCATCTGACTTGTAGTCAAAACTTCCTATTTGTATTTATCTCCTCCTTTTAGAAAGAGAATTCTTTAAGAGTAGGGCCTGTCTTTACTAATTTTATCTCTGGCAACTGCACACAGTAGGTGCTTCATATGTGTTGATCCATTCTTTCATCTAGTCTAATCCCTCTAATTTACAGAAGAAACTGAGTTCCAGAGAAAGGAAGTAACTTGTCACAATTCTTTTTGTCTTTTTCTTTCTTCTTCTTTCCTTCCTTCAGGTTGAAATCACAAATACATAGTGCCATGTACCTAGTGGATGTCTAATTTGTTCTTTTGCTCCTCATGATTACAAAATAACCTGTGTAGAGAGTCATAGAATTAGAACTAGAGTATACTTTAGAGACAATTCAGTCCATCTCCATTATTTTATAGATGAGTAAACTAAGTTTCTTGCCCAAATTTACACAGATAGTACATGATAGATCTGGAATTCAAATTCAAATTCCCTGAGTCTAGCCATAGTGGCCTTTCTGTTGACCCACACTCCCTCTCACACTCTTTGAACAAAGGATTAATAAAGAAGAGTGCTGGAGTCAGTTCAGACCATTTTGGAAAAGCAGAATGCTAAATTTTCAGTGTGAACATTTACAATTTAGAAATCAGTAAAGGCTACAAATCAAGGTAAGACCTGTTTTATTAATTGTCTAGACTTAAGAAAGTATTGGATAAAATGTTAATAATGTAAATTAAATTTTAAAACATGATGTGACTCCACTCCCTAAGAGCTAGTTATTAAACATTAGTAGAATACTCTTACATACATGTCTGTCATCAATAAAATATATACACTGATTTTGATACTTAAAAGAAGAGGTACATCAAAGGAAAACTCCTCAATAAATAAGTCGATAAACAATTGTTAAAGGCCTACACAGCCAAGTACTATACTAAGTACTAGATATACAAAGAAAGGCCAAAGAGAGTTCCTACTTTCTAGAAGCTTATAGTTTAATGGATGGATACAACTTACAAATAACTATGCTTCAATTATCTAGACAAACTTTCATTTCCTTTACAATATGGTACATCAAGGATTAGACATAAAGAAACCCGAACTACTTTTCCTTAGAACCACCAGAATCTCCTTTAATATTTGAAAAAAGGAATTTTATATTTTGTTCCATGACTAGAACTATATATTGTCAGATTTAGTGATCACATACACTAGATGATTTCAGGAATCTTGAAGTGACCATGATGCCAAGAAAAAGAAGGCATGAATGTTAACAAAATCATTTAAAGGACATTTCCCATTCTCCTGATATTTTCAAAAGGCTGGAACCGTTACCCATCCCAAAAGTCCTAGTCTGGTCACTCATGAAAGACCCTGTGTAGTGAGCATCCCAGGTACTAGCAGAGTGGAAATGGTACTACTAGCACCAGAGACCCAAACCCTGTCAAGGCTGCAACAAAAAGTTACATGCAAGAGTGAGACACTTTACTCATCTGTCCCAAAAAGTAGATGAGGACTAAGGTATTTGGATATTAATGTCCTTATCACTCAGCTAGATCTCACTGAAGGCAGCCCCAAATAATTCTTACCCTCCTAAAATACAGACTAACTGAGGACTAATTCCAACTAAATTAATGAGACAACAGGTAAGAGTGACAATCATCCTACTGCTGGGTGACAGGAGAGCCTTCTAGGGCATTGCCTCTACAGTCACGCACGCTAAGTTGCCCTCTCATGCTGTCACTGAAAGCAAAAGATGATTATCAGAAAGAGTTGGCTCATGAAACCACTTCAAACAGAAGTAAATTAATTAGTAAATAGGAGGCAGCTTTGGGGATGGGGCCATATTTAGTGAGGGATAAAGTCATTATAAGACTGCAATTACAAGTAAACAGGCAACTGAGATATCCATGATGGTTACCAATGTATTGACTCAGTAGTTAGAATAGGGAGAGTAGCCCCTGTTTCTTTAATTATTATTATTATTGCTATTTTTATTATTTTAGGTAGTATCTAAGCAAGTAGTCTGCCATATGATACTTATGATCTCAAGCCTAAAATGAGATGATTTTCATAGAAGGACTTGAGTTAGAAAGAATTGATTCAAATCCTACTAATTTGGGTGACCCTGGGTAAGTCACTTAATTTCTCACACTCTTAGTTTCCTCATCTATAAAATGAAGTGAATGAAATTAGTGACTTCTAAATTCCCTTACAGTTCCAAGGCTCTGATCTTGTGGAAGAAGTATGTAGATATATTCAGAAAAATAATCCTGATTGCAGACCATAGGTTTGATTCATTTAATCAATTAATTCATTTGTAAGTGTGGGGATGTAATTCAGATCAATATTAAGTCCTGTTACCACATTATAACTCTGTTGTGTTTCTGGGATGTTCTTTGAATTTATTATATAATATAGTGATTCAATTATTATGTCCTCAGTATGGTAAGATTGATTTACAGTGATCAGATTTGTTTTATTTAAATTATTCATCTGAAAAACATTTATTAAATGCCCCAAAAGTATAATGCATTGTTCTGACCTCTATGGAAGACATACAGATAGACAGAAATAAACAGATCATGTCTGCTTCAAGAAACTCGACTGATCAGATCATTGAATTAAATGAACTCTTGCAGACTAGTTACCTCTGGCTTATAAACAGTTGACTGGTGAACAACTTGTGCACACAAGTAGGATGGTAGAGGAGTCTATATTTAGAGCCCCTACCTAAAATTCCTGGTTGAGGCAATCAACTGTTTCCCAGTTCAGGTCACCTCAGAAAATGACCTTTTCTTATGATGGGGTAGCACAGAAATGTCCAAGAGCAACTAGCAACATTTCACAATGCTGTCAAAACCAGATTAAAATGTAATAGCATATAGTTAACTAAATAAAAATATAATAAAGCATAAATTACATCAATATCTTGCCTGCAGGATTTAATGACCTTATTTCTTTTTGAGATTGACACCACCCATGGAGAGAATTAACAGGTCACTTGAGCCTAAGAGCACCACTTCCCCTTTCAATGGCAAACATACATGAAGGCAAAGAGAGGATGTGCATTTCAACTCCTCTTAGAACAACAGAGGAATTCTCATAGAAACAAAGTTATAGGCGGCACTCAAGTGTAGTTTTAAGGAGTACAATAGAGCTATTTTGGGAAGATTTTTGTAAGACTGGCCTGGGAACATAATTAATATTCACCATATTATTCCAAGTTCCATATAATCAACCTTTGAATCAGTTTCTTTTTGTTTGTTTGGGTTTTTTTTTTTTGTGAGACAATAGGGTTGAATGACTTGCCCCAAGATCACACAACTAGTGTGTCTGAGTCTAGATTTGAACTTAGGTCCCCCTGACTCCAAGGCTGGTGCTCTAGCCACAGCACCATCTAGCTTTCCCTAGAATCAAACTCTTTATAAATTGAGGTATTGCTATGTTCTTGATATTTTAAAATATACCTAATCTACATCCAGGCCCAGTCTCTCCCCTGAGCTTCAGGTCCACATCATCAAAGCTTCTACATATTTCAATATGGATGTCACATTTATCTTAAATTTGGCATGACAAAACTAATGTCATCATCTTTCCCCATAAATTCTTACCTCTTTAGGCACTTATTAAGTATTTACTAATTAATTGTTTGCAAATTTCTAAATGAAGTCCTTTGGATCTGATACTTATTCCCAAAAAGTCAACATGAAGTATATAAGAAGCAGCTGAATGATGACTTTTGGTTCTATAAATGGGCTCAGAATATAAAGATAAAAACAAATTGTCTAGATCTTGACAAATTTTTCTGATAGGAGCAATTAGAGAGGAAAAGTATTCTTCTTCAAAGGGATGTTGATAATTTTGAGCAGATTTAGAAGTTCACTGGTTTCACTCCTAAGAAATATAGAGAGTATAGGAACTAATGCACAGCACCTCAGATGTTCCCAGCACTGGGAAGATGTCTATCATCTAACAAGGTGTCATCACCATTGCACTACTATAGGGAGGCTCCATTAGCAATACACACTTTCTGATGAAAAGTCATAATGGAGCAAATCTGTTCTAAATCTAATGATAATGACAAGGAAACAAAGTGAATATCTTAAAAATCTTTGGTTACTTGCTTTTTTTGGGGGGGGATCATTTTGTCATTCAGCTGAGCTTAGTTGAGGATTCATATTTTTTGCCAAAGACAAGGATTTTCTGAAGACAATAAAACTGATAAGAAATAAAAACCCTAATTCCAGAAAAAAAAAAAACACTTTCTCCAGTTCCTATGGAGAAAAACCTCAAGGTAGTTGTAAGTGCCATAGATAGTATTTTAGAATGCAAATATGATGCTTGTGTGCAGAAGCAAAAGGCAAGTGATTTTGAGAGAGTGGCTTATTCCTTAACCCCCCATTTTTTCTCCTTATGACAAGTTGGAAAGGAAAGGATTCCCCCATGTCTTTACTGCCAGACTAAGACACCAAATAGTCATGATTTTAAATGTCTCCTGATTTTGTTTAAAAGTTCATTTTCAGCCTTACCTATTTATTTATGAAAATTTCTTTATATGCAAACAGTTTTGCCTCTGTCTCATCACAAAAGAAAGAAGGAAAGAAAGGTATTGGAGGGGAATTTGATTTATTTTTATCACAACACAATAGGACTATAACATGTTTTGTTTAAATACCCTACTGTTTTTCCTTCTCCCCCCCCCCCAAAAAAAAACTAGGCAGTTCTGAAGTGCAGCTCCAAGTCTGTTTACACCACACAGATATCAAATTGACTTGCTAATGGTAACTTTTATTCGGTATCCATGGGTTACTGTGTCATGTGATTTGACATCAAGTACAGACAGTGCTGATTAGTAGCATCCAGTTCTGTCCATCTCTGTGCATCAC
Source organism: Macrotis lagotis (assembly GCF_037893015.1). Classification (NCBI taxonomy): domain Eukaryota; kingdom Metazoa; phylum Chordata; class Mammalia; order Peramelemorphia; family Peramelidae; genus Macrotis; species Macrotis lagotis. The sequence continues at coordinate 686,792,989 of NC_133658.1, read as the reverse complement.
TGAACCATCTGGTCATTTATTCACTAATAAGCCCCTAATGGCCCCAATATTCACCGGCCTGTCATTGTGACATGGCATAAAATGCCTACATCTCTCAGCTCGCTTTGACATATTGCTTGTTTCACATCAAAACCCGTCATTTACAGGCAAAGAGCTCAGAGGGGTAAAAACTTGACCTAATCTGCAGTGTTAACACAGAGGCAGAGGCTTTGTTATCTGCTAGCCTGACTGAAAGCATGTAAATGGGCAGGAATTCATTTTGTACATTTTTTTTCCATTCTCATTTTACAACAGTCTTTAAGTTTGGTATCATCCCTAATATGGGACTTTATATGGTCTGTGCTTAGAAATAGATCTTTATCTATTTAGATGGCAAAGAGGACTTTAAAGAGAACTAGATTCACAGAGACAACGCCTGCTCGATATATATATATATATATATATATTTATATTATATAGATAGATAAATATATAGATATATACATATGCATGCATACAATACATATATACACAATTATATGTAAATTAATATATTTAAAAACATACAGGAAGATGTAGAATGGAGCTGAAGAGCAGTTCTGTATAATCCGATTCTGTATAATCCATATGGCCTATTATTTTAACCCTCTCTCTTCCTATAGCTCTTACTATTTTTCTCTCTCAAAAGAAGCTGAGTGCACAGAATTTATAATAGGAGCTGGTTCATTACAGTATTTTAATTTCATCTTAAATATCTACAGTAAAAAAATCAAGATGGTCCCAACTTGGGGGCACATGTTACTGTTAGCACTCCAAAATGCCAAGCATGCCCTTATCTAAGGCACAAACCATCAAGGAAGAGATGACAGAGATGTTTACAAGCAATCACATTGAGGTTGGTAAGTGTGGTCAGAGTATATGACAACAGTATGGGGAAGGAGAGAAAACATAAAACCCCAAAGAGCTAATTGCTGGTGAAGTCTTGGTCAATATGTCATTAGGAGATGCTGTAAACAAAATGGACCTGATAGCAACTTGAGCATTCTGGATGATTGTATCCCTATGCAGTTGTTGCCCCAGGGAACACTGTTCTTCCTGTCTCTTAGAACTGACTCTCATTTGGGCAGGAAATTGTCAAATTTGAGTACTCTTGAAAATAGTTTTAACTGTTATATGGTGCAAACATCAAGTTTGGCATACCATACTTCCTTCAGTATTGTTTTTCTTGGTGGTGTGATGGATTGATGATTTTTTAAGGGAATTTTAAATGCTACTGTCCAACCTCTATTATACCTTCTGAAACTTTTGTTCTCCTCTGGAAGAAAATACTTGCTTCAAAATATATATTTTATCGGGATAAATGTTTTCCAACATAAGCAGAGTCACAAGAATGAAATAGAATTGTATTCCATAGCATTAGGCCCCACACACCCTCTTCTTCAGCAATCTTTCTCTTCCTGAGAGTTCTGTTTTTTATATATACAGATTTTGGAAAACTGAGCAAATGGAGAATAGAAGGAAAGGGAAGAGATTTTTAGTTCAGGAGATCAGAAACATTTTTCTTAGCTTAGTTCACCCTTCTTTTGAGAATTGTAACTCTTCATGGCTCTCCCGAAACCCTCACAGCCTCCTACTGTCTCCATTTTCATTTTCCTAAAGGCCCAAATCAGGATTAGCTAATAGTGAATGCAAATCTCAGAACAACTCACCAGAGCTGAAATAGTACAGGAACTAACTTCCTTTAGTTCCCATTTACTTTATTTTTTTTAATTTTAGAAAGGTTATATTTATTTTGAATTTTACAATTTCCTCCCCCATCTTACTTCCCTTACCCCACCCCCCACAGAAGGCAGTTTCCCCTTTACTTTAGCTGGCATTAAACTGGAAATGAAAGAGCCTTCCAGAGAACCAGTGGTTGGAGAAGATGAAATTCACAAAATCACGATTCTTAGCATGCTTACCATTTCTGATTTGTTCATGGCTAGTTTAAAATCCAAGTTCAAATAAGTTTCAAATGACTTTTTCCTCTCAGAGGCAGATATTCTATTTTTTAAAAAAATTGATATTTTACATTATCTTAGGATATAAGAAAGATAAGAAAAGATATGCTATTCTGTGACTCATGAGGAATAGGTAAAACAAAAAAACTAGGTGTTTTTAAGTAGGAAGGCAAAATGTAGCTGAATTTGAATTTATCCTGAGTGTTTTGTTTTTGCTATTGTATGGAAATCACCCAAATTTTATTTATATTTATTTAAACATAAAAACATATCTGAATAAGACACATTTTTCTCAAATATAACAGCGGTTTTACCCAATTTCATTTGTTGCAAATACAATTATAAAGACCTGCAAATGAGACATTACATTTTTAGCTCTTGTTACTGTTCAGTTGTATTTGACTGTTTGTGACTCCTCAGACCATAACATAGCTTGCCATGTACTTTTCCAGTGAATTAAGGCAAATAGAGGTTTAGTGACTTGCCCAGGGTCACATAGATAGTAAATATCTGAAACCCCATTTGAACTCAGGTCTTCCTGAGGAAAACTGAACAGTGGAACATGTGCCTTGAGCATCATGGTCTTGGAAGATTGAAGTATGAAGGGCAGATTGAAGAAGCAGAAATAAAATAACAGGAAACCTGTTTTCTACAGTAATTTATCTTAGATAATATGGAAATATGTTTTGCATCAATATCAAATTGTTCACCTTCTCAAAGAAATGGGAAGAGGGAGAGAAATTGAAATTCAGAATTTTTTAAAATGGTAGTTAAAATTTTTATATGTAATTGGGAAGTATATAATAAAACTATAAAAATATGTATTTTTAAGAACCTAGTTTGAAGGTGATCTGAGCCAGGATTAAGTTAGAATTGAATAAAATGATACAAGCACCATAGGAAAGAAGATTTGACAAGACTTGTTTAATAGAATGTGATCAAGGAATCAGAGGTGACAAATTTCCATTAATAATAATGGGAATGTTAGGATGGGGACATTGTATGTGGAAAAGAAGCCAAGGGGTGAAATTTTAGATATACTTCTTTTAAGGTCATTCTGGAACATCCCAGTAGAAATATTCATATGTTGTTGGAAATAGAATATTGGGATATATATATATATATAGCTTTAAAAATCATACTAACAAGATAGGTGAAGCCATGGGACTTAATGTCTCAATGTCTAAAGACATTCATTCATTCTTTCTTTCTTTCTTTCTTTCTTTCTTTCTTTCTTTCTTTCTTTCTTTCTTTCTTTCTACAAGGTAATGGCGTTAAGTGACTTACTCAAGGTCATACAGCTAAGTATTAAGTGTCTGAGATTGTATTTGAATTCAGGCCTTCCTGACTCCAGGGCCAGTGTCCTAGCTACTGTATCACCTAGCTGCCCCTTAATGTCTTTTCTTAGAAACAAATTTTATAGAAAAAAAGAAGGACTGAATTCTGGGAAATGTTTATAGTTAGAATAGAAAAAAAAGAGTCAGGGAAACAAACAAATGTGAAAAAGGAGTGTTAGACATCAAGGAAGTAGAACATTTCTAGACCTAGGGAGTGGTTGATACTACCAAATGCTTGGAGAAGTGAAGGAAAATGCAGAATAATAAAAAGTTATTTGATTTAATGACTAGGAGATCACTAGAAATCAATGTAGCATAGTTTCAGTAGAGCACTGGGATTGAATTCAGATTGCAATTGGTTAAGGAATAAATGTATATTGAATATAAGTATATGTAAGGTGAAATAATAGAGGCAATATGACTTGTCCTTTCATTCAAGAAGCTAACTTCCCATTTATATCCATAGTGGGAAATATAAAAAAAAAGAACTGAAAAAAACAGTCTAATAAATTATTTTCTTTGCATAGTTACATATATCTATATGTATGTGTTTATGTATGTATATATAAACTTATACATACATAACACATATCTATATCTATATATACCAACACTCATAACCAGTGTTACTTATCTGAATGAAAGATTTCTTATGGTTTTAATTTTTTCATGAACAAGAGAATGATTTTATATCCCTTTAGTCTTATATAGTTCTCACCAGGGTCAAAAGAACTTTATCAGTAGATTTTATACAAGTCCATTGAAATTATATAAGATAGAGGAAATACCTCAGAAGTATATACCACTTGATGTGTGACTAGAAGTAGTTCTAATTTCTCTGAACTTTTCTTATTTACAAAATGACAATAATAACACCAATACTACCTAGCTCATAGAGTTGTTGTGGAGAATGTAAGGTGCTTTGTCAGCTGTACAATAGGATATAAATGTCACCCATTGTTATTTTAGGTGTCTTGGGAAGAAGAATTCAGCTCACAATGCTATGATTAACTTCTGCTGACTAACTTCTAAGACTATAATCAAAGGATTATCAAGTCAAAAATGGCCTTAAGAAGGCTTTTGCTCAATCCTTTTTCTTCAAGAGTGGAATAAACTTGAATTAACTCAAATAAATAGAGGAACATATATATATATATATATATATATATATATATATATATATATATATATATATTCAGCATTCACTTATTAACACCAAGAAAAGAATGATATAAGAAAGTCCAAATAATATTTAAACATAAACGTCTCTTATATTATATATTTTAATGCATTACTTAACTTATTTTGGGTAGATTATTCCTAATTACATTTCTCTTAGTCTAATGAAAAATAATTGTTTTCTCCAAGTATATACTGATTGATGGCAAGGAACAATGACCCCAGTGGACACCATCACTATCACCACCATCATCATCCTCATCATTATCACTATTATTTTGCATAGTACTTTAAAGACCACAAAGTATATATCACTTAATTCTTATGACTGTGGGAGGTAGATGTTAATATTATTATCATTTTACAAATAAAAAAAACTAAGGCATGCAGAGGTTAAGTGACTTGACCAAAGTCACACAGTAAGAATCTGAGGCCAGATACTATCCCTAGGATCAGCTCTCTACACATTGCACCACCTATGTAGAACAGTCAAGTTGGGATTAAAGATTTCTCAAAGATAATTCATATACTTTGTAATACATATGTGAATTGTAAAAATAAAAATGAATATATAATATTGCATAATACATATGTAAAATATGTGTGTATATTACTATCAATTGTTCCATATCTTGCATACTAAATCCTAAACAGAGAAGTTTGGCAAAATGATTTTTTTTCCCATTTATTCCCATTCTTATTCTAGTCACACAAATTTTGTTTCTAGAGAATCTTTTCAGTTTCATTTAAAGTTATCTCTTTTCTTTGAAATTGTTTCTATCCTCTATTTGATTAAAAATACATTATCAACCCATAGCTGTGAAGGATATATTATTTCCTTCTCATAATTTTTAATTGTATGATCTTTATTATTATTATTATTTTTAAAGTTTTCACAAGGCAAATGGGGTTAAGTGGCTTGTCCAAGGCCACACAGCTAGGTTATTATTAATTGTCTTAGGCTGAATTTGAACTCAGGTCCTCCTGACTCCAGGGCTGTGCTCTATCCACTGCACCACCTAGCTGCCCCTGGTGTGATCTTTATTATTTAAGTCAAATATCCATTTAAGACATATTGTGAAATATGGTATAAGGTATTATTCTAAGTCTAATTTCTGCCAGACTCTTGTAGTTTCCCAAGCTTTAAAACAAAATCAAAAAGTGAGTTCTTACAAAAGTAATTTATGTTTTTTAGCTTATTGATCATCAAGTTATTGAGCTTCATTGTTTTATTTGTTCCATTGATCTCCTTCCAATTTCTTTATGATAAATATCAAATAGTTTTGATGACTGATATTTTATAGTATAGTTTGGGGTATAGAAATGCTAGCCTCTCTTCAACCCTACCTCTTTTAATTATTTCTTTTGACATTCTAGATCTTCTATCTTTCCAAATGATTTTTTTAATCAAATTCTGTAAAGCATCCTTTGATAATCTGATTGATATAGCATTTAAACTATAAATTAATTTTAATAGTTATTGTCATTTTAAAAAAATGTTTCTTATAGGTCTTTTAATATTCTACATGCATTATCAATGCAGCATTCATGTTTTCCATCTTGTATCTTTCATTATTAATATCTACTTGAATTTTTCACTACCTTTTCCCCATTTTTCATTTCCTAAATGATATCTTTTCTAATACTTCTTATACTCAAGTTGTTATTGATTATTTATTACACACTCTTATTTGCTCTTTATCTCTCTTCATTGACAATTGAGCCACTTGCAATTTTATTCTTCAGAAACCATGGTATCCTAAGATTTGTAGGATTACTGAAAGAATTTTGCTGTTGTTTAGTCATTTTGGTGTGTTCATGATCCCTTTTGTGTTTTTTTAGAGTAGTTTGCCATTTCCTTCTCCAGTTCATTTTACAGATGAGGAAACTGAGACAAACAGGGTTAAATAACTTCCTCAGGGTCATATAGCTAGTAAGAATGTGAAACCATATTTAAACACGGTCTTCCTGACTCCAAGCTCAGTACTCTCTATCCACTGTACCACCTTGTTTTTGTGGAAGGAGGCCATTTGGGTTCATAGAAAACAGAGTTTCCTAAATGCAATTCAAGTTATCTTCTCTTTCTATTCAAATTTGTTGTATTTGGTCTATACTCAATGTCCTGTCCATTTAATTGTATTCTGGACAATAATTTTTATACATTTAGTTTTTCTTGTGCGGATTATTAAACTAATCCCATTTGAGTAGTTGGGAATCTTGCTCAAGAGGCACCATAATATTTGAGGGCTAGACACAACTGGACAATGCCACTACAAACAGAAATATCAAGAAAACAACAATGAGGGACACTTGTGATGAATCTGTCTCTTCCTATTTAATGCCTTGCTTTCCTCTGACAAACCAATGTGTTTCATTCAATAAAATTATCTCTATGGTTGCATTAGTCAGGTAATCTGACATGAGTTTAGAATGTGAGACAACCTTAGGGCTAAATAGATTCTTCAATTGTTAGGTACTGTTGAGTCAAATTCTTCTCTTTACAACCAACAAGTCACTGTATTCTGTACACCTTTCAGTCAGTTGTATGAATGTAAACGTGTATTCTGTTGGAGAAAATTGTTTGTGAAGTCTGTCTGCTTGTTTCTCATGTTTTCATCATTAAATCATCTTTATAAATATAATCTTAAGAACCTTTACTTACCATGAGTAAATGTTTCCTTAACTCGTATTCCAATCATGTCTGTACCACCATTAACTTGTCTCTTCCTGTTCTGTTCTCAGTGGGGGAAAAAAAAAGACAAAAGGTCATTCTCTTGAACAACATAATTTTTCAGGCTTAAAGATGGTTTTTAAGCACTTTTGATTCTTTTCTTCTCCATGTAAATAAATGTAATTCTAGTCACTGACATTATTTTTAAAATTTAAGCATTTTTGTTGCTTTCTTTATCCATAGAAAAAATTAAAATAATGTCATTTTCTAAAAAGAAAAAAGTTAAATAAACATTTTGAAATGAACTGACTTTCAGTTTATTTATTAATCCACTTGACTGGATGAAAATATCTTTGTCTCTTCTCCAACAGTTAATTATTTAGGGACTTTCCACAAAAGGAAAACTTGCTGTGAAGTTTTAAGAAAGTTTTCAGAAAGAGGTTTCCAAGTTTTACCAAGTAAGTCCCCAAGAAACGGCTTCTAACTGACATTTCTGCTTCATGAGTAGTAGCTGAAACTCCCATCTAAAACCCTGGATAATTTAGGATTGAATTTAGAGTAAAAAAGACCTCAGAGCATCAACTCAAAAGGTTATATTTTGAAAGGTTATTTTCCTAAATGCAAGTCTAATCAGAATATGAATTTCTAGGAGACAGAATACTAGCCATTTACTTGAAAAATCAATCGATCAGAAGATATTTATTAAAAGTGTAATATGGGTCAGATATTGTGGTAGGTGCTGGGAATACAAAGACCCTATATACAACATATAACATAGTCCCTAACTTTAATTAGTTTATATTCTATATGGTAAACAACACAAATAATCAACACACATATGTATACACATATATGTTTATGTGTATAATCCATGTGCACAATAAATATATTAGTTTCCACATATGCAAATGTATCATATATATGCAAAATAAATTGAAAGTTATTTTAGGACACACATATATATGCATGTATGTATGTATATATATATATATATATTTATTTAAAAGCTAGGAGAGAGTGAATCTAGAAAGTTCTCACATTGAAGGTAGTGTGAATCTTATGTCACAATTTATATTGGAATTGTATTATTTCTACTTGGAAGTAGAGTTTTGAAGGGACCCACAGATTTTAGAAGGCAGATATGAGGAAGAAGTAAATTTTGAGCATGGAAGATAGACCATGTCAAGTTTTGAAGAGAGAGATGTATTATTGTGCATGAAGAACTCTAAGAATGTCAATTGGCATAGGAAATCCATGTACAATAAGACTGGAATCAGATTGTATGATTTGCATTTTGATCCTTGGGACAGTAAGGACCACTGACTCTATTTTGATGTGTAGAGGAGATGGAAAACGAGGGGAACATTTTAGGAATCTCATTCTGCCAGATTGAAGAGGGGAGAAACTTGAGGTAGGGCAACCAATTAGATGACTTTTGAAATTTCTCAGGGAAAGAAGTCCTGAATTAGGGTGGTGGCTGTGTGAAAAGAGAGTAAGATAAAGTGGGCTGCCTTATATAAAGGACTTTGCAGATGTTAAAGTGCTATGTGAATGGGAGTTATCCCTATTATATAGTGGTGGTTGCTAAGGCACTAATCATTTTACACTGAATGCTGGAAGGTAAGAAATATCAACACTTGCAGGATTTTGTCTAGAAAATACAGCTAAGTAGGTTCATCCAGTTGTCTGAACGTTCCAGTTTATGGTGACAATTAACAAATTTTTAAAGACCTGTTCTTTCCCCTATTCTTGGCATATTAGCATTAAAGTCAATGCATAAGATAAATATCGTGGTGAAGGGGAAGAAATGGGGGTGGGAGAATCTCCATGGTCAAGAATTAAACACATACAAACACAATCCTTGACACATTCCCTAGTAGTTGTCTATTAATATTCCTTAACTAGTAGAGCTATAAATCGAGCCTGTGCTCAGCATACTGTATATGTTTTGCTTTATGAAGGCATAAATCACTAAGATACGATTTGTGTTTGATTTTTTTGGACACTTAATTTGCTTAAATGCTCAGTAGTTCATAGAAGTAAATTGTGCTGGGCAAAGCTCCAAGTGAAATAGCTGAAAGTGAGAAAGCTACATATATATATATATATATATATATATATATATATATATATATATATATATATATATATATATTAGGGTGTAATTCAGAAGAAAAATAATCTTAGCCAGTCAAGTAAGTCCTTTTTCTAAGTTGCTTATAAGTAACTTTCCTCCACAGGAAGCACAAATGCTTACTGAATACTTCTAGTGGAAGCAGCATTCACGTAAATCTGGTTTAAAGGCACCTCGCAGAAGAAATAATCCTATAATGCTTTTGTCAGTAATATCCTTGTGCTCAGGGACCATGTCGTATATATGTTTGGTAGAGCAGGCACACTGATTGGTCAATTGTGTATCCTCAATCAACAAATAAGTACTAGGTGCTTATGGGTAAGGCACTGTGCTGGATGCAGTTTAAGATACAAATGATCGCAGCTGGCATTTATACAGCCTTTTTAGGCTTGTCTGGGTCTCTACATCATTATTTCCTCTGAGCGTCGTAACAACTCTGTGAGATGGTTACTAATATTATCCCCCATTTTATAGATGACTCTTAGAAAGATTAAATGATGTACCTCTAGTGGCATGCAAGTAAGTCTCAGAGAGATTAAAAAATGTTTCTCTATCTGAAGCAGAATTTGAACCCAGGTCCTCATGATTCTAAGTCCAGAACACTGTCTGCCCTCATGGAGATTACAATCTAGTTAGAGGAATAAAAAAAAACCTTTACAATAATTTATTAAAAACCTGTTCTTAAGAAACTATATGAGAAAAATTGTGATCAAAGGCAATATAATAAGATATATTACATGAGAACAGATTGCCAAATTAATCATATAGTAAAAAAGAAAAGGACCCCAGTGAAGAGAAAAATTGTTTGTTTAAGGTGGTAGGAGAAGTTACCATAAAGGTTGAGATTTGATCTGACACCTGGAAAATGGGAAGTTGAATCAGTTATACATGTGTTTAATAGAGATCTTGCCTCATAATTGCTACAAGTTGACTATACGACAGGAAGCTGACTAAAAGTGAAAAATCTAATCAACTATTTATTTACAAGATACCAGGAAAAATCTTTTAGGGAATATTTCCTTCAATGAATTCGTGGTCTGGGCAATAGAAGCATATGTATTGGATCTCAAAATTTTTCTTATTGTTGTCTTTTTATTGTCTATAGGTAACAAGTGTTTTCCTGGCAGACATTGACTTTTCTGTATTCATCTTTGTCCTATGATTTTAATAGGGTGGGGAATTCACAAAGATATTCCTCCTTCCACCAAATGCAAACTGGATGTTTATTGGTAACTTAAGAGTCACAGAAATTTTACTTGGGACACAGATAGGAAGTGTGGTGTTGTGCATAGAGTACCAGATTTGGAGTGTGAATGACCTCAGTTTGACTCCCGCCTCAAACATTTCTATTTAATACCTCTGGATCTCAGTTTTCTCATTTCTAAAATAAGGATGTTGGACTAGGCAACCACTGAGGTTTCTTATAGCCTTAAGTCTATGATCCTCTGATTTAGAAGAGATAAAATGATTTGCCCAAGAAATAAGTATCTGGATTTGCCATGATCTCTTGCTTTGAAATAAGGGCAGGATTTACCATGATCATCCTAGCTAGTAAATATCAGCAGTAGGATTTGAACCCAAGTTTTTCAGAATTCAAAAATACCATGTTACCACTATAATATATTTCAGTTTCTTGTGTATTTGAATATCTTTAATATATTGGTGGTTTAAATCAAGAGACAAGCAAGGCAAACCAATCATGTAGCACTTCCATTATGCCAAATCATCCATTGCTGTTACAGGATTCTTGTAAAAACACAGTCATTTATTTGTTTTACAATTAGCTAAGCTTGCACATTTTCCAAATTGCCACTGGAAGATGAAGAAGTAACCATGTCGGCACATTTCATTCTGCTGTACTAGAATATAACATTGGAGAATAATAAATTGTTGTAACATTTGGAATGTAAAACCCAAGTGTTTATTTGTGGTTTTCCACAAACTTGTCATAGAAAGAGCAGTAAAACTACTCAAGCATTTCCGCATCAGAAAGCTCATTTTTTATTTCCTAGTGCCCCACAATATGAAGTTATGCCCAGACCCCATGCAGGTCACAAATAAGTTTGGAAACCATTTGGCAGAGCACGACCTGCTAAGTTGTCATTGAACAGTTACTTGGTGAGAATAATCCACCAAACTTACAATCTTGCTCATAGACCTCTGCAATCATTTCTGTAAAAATACACCAATCTGGAATTTTGATAGATTTTCTACAGCTAATCATAGGCATGAGGAAATGAAAATTAGAACTTTCTGAACTCTCCTCTAATAGTTCATTTCTGGCCAGGAACCACACCTTCACAAACTGTAATTCACTTCCATTTACACAAACCTCCTAGCTATGGAATCACTTTAATGTTCAACCACAGTTCCACTTGGTTAGTATATAAATCCAAAATTCCTATGCCATAGTGGAGGGGGGAGCAGAGAATGTTTATTAAAGGTTTTGTGATTGTTATTATACAGATCACCTACAGTATGACTTAGTTCCAAGGCGGGGGTTTATGCGATTTTGTTTGGAATTACTGGAATATAGAGAGTCACTCTGGTGCAGGTGCTTACTCTCTACATCCCAAACATCTCAATATTCAGAAAAAGATTAATTTTTTTTTAGAAAGCTCTTTGGATGGTTTCCAGCATTTAATGAATTAAGGTTTAAGTATGTTTAATGAAGTCCCATTGGCCTAAAAAAAGTTCATAGCTAGATGCCACCTCCTCCAAGGCAATGTGAAGTCAACATTTCTGGCCTTTCATTCCAAGTGTTAGTCCCCTGGTTCCACCCTCCCCCTTCCTCACTGCCTTCTCATTTTCATTAGCAATGCCATTAACCCCACACCTCAAAAATCCAGGAAAAGGGAGCCAGCAAGGTCTAGTGCAGTGCCATCAGACTCAGATAGAAACAAGGTCATAAAATCCTTTATATAAGGATCCCTATTGACCATATATTGATTTAGAAAACCACCTATCAATATTATCTTTTATTGTATTTAATTTATTTTCTTAGATATTTCCCAATTCTGTTTTTTATCTGGTACAGTCTATATTCAGGAGCATAAGAACCTGTTGGCTACTTGTTTGATATGTATTCAATCATTTTCAGTCTTGTTTGACTTTCCATCACCTCATTTGGGATTTTCTTGGCAAAGATGAGTGATTTGTCATTTCCCTCTCCAGCTTATTTTATAGATGAGAAAATTAACATAAACTGGGATAAGAGACTTGCTCAGGGTCACACAGATGTGTACCCACTGTATCACCTAGTTACCTCTAGTCTATTGGATTAGAACACTAGATATGGAGTTAGAAAGACCTGGGTTCAAATGTTTCTCAGATCCTAACTAGCTATATGATCCTGAGCAAATCCTCTAACTTCTCTGAACATCAGTTTCCTCATTTGTAAAATGGAGATAACAATAGCCCCTACTTCACAGAGTTGTATCAATAAGATAATATGTAGAAAGCTCTTTACTAATCTTGAAACAATATATAAACACAAATTATTGTTGCTATTATTATCCCATGTACCCTAAACCTATAGATATTATTTAGTATATGGAGGATGGGAGCAAGTCAGGGTAAACATTTTACCATGAAGGAAGTTGAAGTAGATTAAAGGAGAAAATTTCAATGACATTATCAGGTGTACAGAAGGAAAGGAGTGACAAGATCTCAGTTTTCCATTTCTACTCTAGTCCCTGAAGTGTGGAGTCATCCTTAAATCACCAGTATCTAAGCCACAATTTGGACATCAAATCAGATTTATTCAGGAAATAAACCTTAAGAATTGTCTCTGCTAGGGCAGTAGGTGGTGCCGTGGCTAGAACACCAAGCCTGGAATCAGGAGGAACTGAGTTCAGATCCAGCCTCAGACTTTTAATAACGACCTAGCTGTGTGACCTTAGGCAAGTCACTTAACCCCATTGCCTTGCCAAAAAAAAACATCTAAGCCAATCTACTTATTTTACAGATGTGAAAATTGAGGCTTGAGAGGTTATTTATCACAGATTATAAATCTAGATATTCTGCTTCTAAAACCAGTATGAAATTAATGACACCAGTAATGAAAGGAAAGACTTCCCTAGGATGAGAATGAGAGTCACTGAGAATGACTCCTCCCTTCCCTAATTGAACCAAATCCCTCCAAATTCTGACTTCTCCCAGGCATATGAATCTCCTCTGACATTTCACAAAGACAGTTGATGGAAGGACTCTATCAACACCTTGGATCTGGCCAGTGATTAAATATTGTTGATCTAAGATATATTTCTTCTTTCTCTTTTAATCTCCTGTCATCTCTCTCTCTCCCAAGAGGTAGTATTTGTGGTTCCAGGATGATGGTAAATCTCTTCTTCCCCAACTTCTATCCCATCCTTTTGTATGGTTACAAAGATCATCCTTAACTCTACTCAAATTCACACACAATTCTGTAATACTTCCCCTATCTCATTCTCATGAGATCTAAATACTTAAATTTAGAACATTTCCTCCTTAGCAACTAATTTCCCATTTATTCAATCCATTTCAGTCAGATTTGACTGATTCTACTATTGAGGAACTGCTACTAGATCCATGGGGTATGGTATTGAGCCCGCATTCTCTTCCTGAGGGTACCTCTACTCTGGACCAGACATGTGGTCTGGAACCTATTTAGTTTCAAGGAAGTCTGGTGTCTATTGAGGGGGAGAAGAAGATTCCCTTTTCTCTCAGGGTTATGTTTGTTAAATGTTCAACAAAAGTGGCAGCCCCAAGGCAAAATAACTACCAGAAGAACTAATGACAATAGATTAGAATGCTTCTTTTAGCAAGTTTATTGTTTTATTAATAATTTATTGCTAACTTGGAGGGAAAGTTGAGCCTACACATAGATGGCAATATTGGAGCAGAAAAGGAGTAGGCAGCTTTCAGAGATTTAATATATAGTCCTTCATCTTCTCAGGATCAGAACATCCAAAAACATCAAGACTGTTTGAATCAAAATGATGGTGAAATTCAGAAGCTGCTAAATGAAAAATGAGAACTCAACAGGGTTTACAGCAAGAAAGTGCATCAATTTCTAAAAAGACTGCATTTAATTCCATTTAAAATAAAGTATAATTGAAGTTTAGATGGATGCAGGACTCTTGGTTCAATAAGAAGGCAAACAAAATTCAGCTTTATACTGATAACAATAATTCAAGGTATTTTACAATGTCCTAAAGTGTACTTCAGGACTAAAGATCTATGGTACATCTCAACTACTCAGAGCTGATGGAGATACATTGATTAGTGATAGGGACATAATCCTAGAGAGATGGACTGAACACTTCCATAGAGTGCTCCACAGACCATCATCAGTCAATACTGGGGAGAATGATATTTACCTCAAGTTTTAGTCAATCCTTCCCTAGCTGAAGTTCCAATTGAAGAAGAGGTTCTGGATGCTATTGTACTCCTTTCATGTGGCAAAGCAACTGGTGCTATTGCTATTCCAGTTGAGATTTATAAACTGAGGGTCCTTTTCTCATACAAAAGCTGATTGAAATTTTCTGGATTATATGACAAGAGAAGGTTATACTCCAGGAGTTCAAGGACACCTCCATTAGCCATTTCTATAAAGATAAAGAAAATAAATTATCCTGTGGCAGTCACTGGGGAGGTGTCTTTCTCTTAGTCTTTGCTGGCAAGATTCTTGCCAGAATTCTCCTTAATAGGCTGATACTTCACCTGGAAGATGGTCACTTCCTGAAGAGCCAGCATGATTTCAGAAAATGCGTTGGGACAATAGATAGGGTCTTTGCTGCTCAACAACTCCAGGAGAAATGCCAAGGGCAAAACAGAGGTCTGTTTTCAATGTTTGTAGCTCTGAGTAAGGTCTTTGATATGGTTAGTCATGGAGGCTTATGGAAAATCATTTCAAAATTAGGTTGCTTGGAAAAGTTCATCAATTTATACATCAACTTCATGATGGTGTGCTTATCAGGTTCTTGATAAGGAAGCTCTTGTGCATTTCCAGTTACCAGTGGAATGAAACAAGGCTGTATCTTCACTCCCATGCTTTTAAGCATGATGTTTTCAGTCATGTTGTCAAATGCCTTCAGTAAAGACATCAAGGTTGCTTGCTGGTAAATTCTTCTTAAAAGAATGCACCCGGGCAGCTAGGTGGTGCAGTGGATAGAGCACTGGCCCTTGAGTCTGGGTTCAAATCTGGTCTCAGACACTTAATAATTACCTAGCCGTGTGGCCTTGGACAAGATACTTAACCCTGTTTGCCTTGCAAAAACAGAATGCATCCAAGAACAAAGTAAAGGGAGTGTTGATATATGATCTTCTATTTGGAGATGCACTCAATGCAGTCTCTGAAACAGATGCAAGAAAGCAGGGACTGATTCTCTGCCACTTATGTTATTTTGGGTCTGACAATATCAAGAAAACAGAACAATCAGTTACAACAAATGGAGAAGTTTTGAATAATGTGGATAATTTCACTTACCTTGGCAGTATACTTTCCAAGGATGTAAAGATAGATAATGAGGTTGGCATGTGCATTGCCAGAGGTAACTCAGAATTTTGGGGAGACTTCAAATGGGAGAGAAGTATTTGACTACCATACTGAAGATGCATTGTGCTGACCTCACTATTGTATACCTGTGAAACATGGATGGTCTACCAGCACCATGTTAGGAAACTGAATAGCTTCCATGTGAATTATCTTAAAAAGATTTTGAAGATCACCTGGCAAGATAAGGTACTGACATTGAAATCCTTTCTTGAACTAAACTGCCAAGTATTCAAACTCTACCACAGAGAGGCAACTCCAATGGTTGGCCATGTTGTTTGAATGCCAAATGTACTATCACCAAAAAGACTATTTTTTGGAGAACTCATACTGGGCAAGCACTTACAGTGGGGTCAGGGATACTTTCAAGGTCTCTCTCAAGAATTTTGGAATTGACTGGGTAGTATGGGAGGCACTGGCACATGTCTGCTTAGCATGGAGTGCTCTCATCAGAGAAGGTATTGTGCTCTATGAATAAAGCAAAATTGAAGTAATTCCAAGGAAATATGAGAAGCCCAAATTTAGAGACTCCACCCATGGAATCATATGGACTATTTGTGCCCATCCTGTTGTGGGTCATTCCAAGCTCATGTTAGTCTGATCAGCCACAGTCAGACATGCTTTAGCTTGGTTCTAAAAGAGTGATGTTATTTTGGTATACTTCAAGAATGAAGAACAGCAATCAAACAATATTTGTTAAAGCCCCATTCTTAGTAAAATGCTAAATAACTTCCAGTATGGGGTGGAAGAAGGTAGGCAATTTATCATTTTTTTAAAAAAAATTGAATTATTTTATTCAGAGTTTAAGATCTAAAACAAGCATTTCTATATAACAGTATAGAAAAAAGATGATTGTACATTAAACTCAAGATTTATTATGTGCAAGTTGTAATTTCCTTTTAAATATTTAATAAAGTTATCATGTAACTTTCTTTTTTTCCTTCCATCTCCCCTACCCTAGAGATAGCTACTATTGGAGACAAATATGTATTTATCTATACTCATATATAAGATTATTCTATACAAAAAAAATCTGTTTATCAGTTCTTTCTCCAAATAAAAAAGGTTTCTTCCTTCATATGTTCTTTGTAGTTATTTTGGGTATTTATAATAGTCAAAATGACAATTATCCAAAATTGTTCTTAAAATAATATTGTTGTTATTGAATATGATGTTCTCTTGGTTCTATTTATTTTGCTCTTCTTTGTTTTTCATTTTCTAGAGTTCATTGTCTTCTACAAAGGACTGAGTCCTTGGAGTCTCTGGTAGTTTCCAAGGGATATCCAGGGTGCTTATGCTCCTTGGAATGGACCCTCTAAGTCAACTCCTTGTCTGCTAAATTATGTATATTTTGATTTGACTCTGATCTTTCTTTCTTTTTTTGGTTTTGGCAAGGCAATGGGGTTAAGTGATTTGCTCATGGTCACATAGGTAAGTAAGTATTAAGTATTTGAGGTCCAATTTGAACTCAGGTTCTCCTAACTCCAGGTCTGGTGCTCTATCCACTGTGCTACCTAGCTGATCTCAACTCTAAGCTTTCATCTGCAAAAGGAATTATTAATTTGTTTTGTATCATGGATGCTTTAGCAATCCATTTAAGCTTTTCAATCCCTGTTCAAATTAATGTTTTTAAATGTCTCAAATAAAATATATAAAATTACAAAGGAGACCAATTTTTACTGAAATGCAGCAATCAAAATATTAAAAAAAAAGTTCACAAATCTTGGCTTAAGGTTGTCATTTGTCTCCCTAGTGTATAAAGTCTACACATGGTCATAATATTTGAGCATTCAAAACTCTCCACAAAAGAAACTTCCTCTAAATTTTTACATTCAGTGTAGTCTTTTGGAAAGAGCACTGAATCAGGGTAGGAGAGACCTGGTGGTTTTGTCACCAGCTAGCTTTTCGATAAATTGGGTAAACCACTATTTTCTCTTTGGACATCAGTTTCCTTATCTATAAAACAGAAGTTCTGGAATAGTTGACCTCTAAGGTCACTGCAAGCTCTATCATTTTAGGACTCTTAGTAAAATGATGTAGCAATGCCATCCCTAACTTAACACAATCATTGAGTGGATATCTTTTAAATTGGGGTCAGAATTTTTCCCTAGCAGAGTGAGAGATCCAGGATAAATCATTTTATATAATTTTTAAAACGGAAAAGAGGTAAGAATGAATATGATGGGGGGTATGACAGCTGCTCATAAAGCAGAAAAGGCACATAGTGTGACTTGTTGATACTCTAGACTGGAAACCAAGGAGACAAGGAGGGGAGATTATCTGAATATAAATCCCAGAACTTTTTCTTTCTTTCTTTTTCTTCTCTCTTTCTCTCTCTCTCTCTCTCTCTCTCTCTCTCTCTCTCTCTCTCTCTCTCTCTCTCTCTCTCGCTCTCTCTCTCTCTCTCTCTCTCTCTCTCTCTCTCCCCTCCCTCCCTCCCTCTCTCTCTCCCTCTCTCTTTTTTTGAAAGTACTTGCTGGTAACTCAAATGTCGTTTCCCTTACTCACTACCCTAAATCACTCCCTGGCCCCAGCAGTCTCAGGCCCTCTAAAACATGGTGATTGGTCTGATTTGCTGTACTCTAGGGACAGCTCTGGTTATGAGGCCTATATGGAAACCTGCTCATTCACACATAGCTGTGCCTATCAGCAAACAGACACAGAACCCTCTCAAGTGTGAAGAATTATTTAAGGCCATTCAAAACTGACAGACTCTGAAAGAGGACTGATAGTTCTGACTTGAGCTAAGTAGAATAAAAACAAAAACCCTAAATGTGTAAGTGGGAACTATTCCTATAATTTGCTTTTCAGAGTCATTATAGAAAGAGTACATTTATCTTATGGATGCTCTCTAATGGAATTGTGCTGTAGTTCTGTTTAGCTCAAATTTGACTTCTGTCAGCCTTCTGCTATAGATTTGTACCCTTCCTTTTTCTTTTGCATAGATAAACAGATATGGTGTTTTATATATATTATATATATGGGTATGTTTCTGTATATATATATATATATATATATATATATATATATATGTATATGTATTTATGTTTGTGTATATATGTCTCACCCCATAAGGATCTGTGATGGGAGAAGGGACTTTCCCTCCAATTTCAGGAAAGCCAAAATATCTTCCAATTCTTCTAATTGGTCATGATAACACTTTTAATAGGCTGCTGAGTTAGAACGCAGTAGAGATATAAAAGAGGTCATTTCTATTTCTCTTTTACATTGACCCTCTGGACCTCACAGAATTGTCCTTTTAGCCTCAGCTAGACCTGTGGAATAAAAGGTTTGAAGAGCCCAGTCCCTTTCCACCCAGCCCCCTTTCATAAATGCATGAAGTTTCAACTCAGCAGCCAATTAAAGCATCATCATATCAGATAAGAAGTCCAGGGATGTCTATACCTTCTCTAAATTGGAGTGGAGGGTGGGCAAGTATCACTGATTCCCAAGTAGATGCTATAACTATTTCCTACAGAAGTTTACATATCCAGATAGATAGATTTAGCTAATAGCATGCATTATATGTAGTTACATATATTTATATATGCATACATGTAAGATGCATATACACACACATGCAAATATATGCATCTTTATATCATATAAGAATTATAGGAACCTACCAAAGGTCATAGAAGTAAAATTTGCTTATGGAGACATAGAGTATATGCTCTCCTATGCATGTCAAGAAGGGGGTAAATTTCTTAAGTTTTGAGTTGTGGATTTCAGGACTTTTTTTTAATCTTTTGGAATTAGAGAATTTCAGAATGATATCAGAATTCAAAAATCATCTAACATATACCTAAAGGCACCCTCATAATAGCATATATGGCAAGAACCTAGCTTTTGCTTGAAGACTTCCAAAGAGAAGGAATTCCTCCACCTTGTAATGTAACCTATTCCACCACTGGATAACTCCAATGGTTATCAAGTGCCTCCTGTCATCTTCCTCCTGCAATTCTTCCTCCATCAATTGTCAGCCACTTGTTATGAGGAGTATTTATTTCATTTGTTGATAAAATTGGAAACCAAAAGGATGCTGGGCAGTACCAGATCTCATAATATACTACAAAGTAGTCATTTCCCAAATGATTTAGTACTAGTGCTTTAGTACAAACTCCAAATCTGTTTGTTTGTACTATCAGCGAAACCCCTGTTTTTTCACAAGAAGAGTAAAAGGGACTTTATCACACTTAAAAAAAAGTCCAGGTAAATGATATTGGAGAAAGTTTCTAGATCCACCAGTTTTGTAACCCTGTCAGACAAGAAAATGAAGTTAGTCTGCCATGACTATCCATTGATAAAGTTATATTGGCTCTTTGAGACTGTCTCTTTTTTCAAGATACTTACTATCTCTTTAATAATATGTTAAGAAAAAGATTTGCCAGCCACTGACATCAGACCCAGTGACTTATGGTCTGCAGACTCTATTCTCCTCCTTTCTTGAAAAATAGAAGGTAACATTTACCCTTCTCTAATTCTACTGTAAGTCTCATGTCTTCAATGATTTTTTTCAGATATTGCCAACAGTAGCTCAGTAATCAGATCTACCAATTAGCAGAACACTGCCAAAATCAAAAACCTGTTCGTTTTAGCACTTAGAATTTAAAAAGTAACTATTAACAAGACCTCTGAAGGATTTCAGGAAGATTTATGGTGCCAGTTCAGCCCTACTCTAAACTCAGAGTATAAAGGTAGAATTGGGATGTCTTGGAGTATGGCTCTGTTGGTTCATATTGAATAAGGTTTTATTCTTGCCTTCAAAAGCACAAAATTTATAGTAATTCAACAATAGTATTTGAGAACTTTGCTCATTGGTGGGTTTTATTCTCATATTTTAATAGAGATACTTCTTGAGGATCAAATTTTCCAACATAATGTGAGAGTGAATTGGGGGGGGGGGAGAATTGAATGTTCTTATTTGAGGTAGATTCATGTGCCTGTTTAGAAAGGGTAAATAACTTGCCTGGGATACAAGAAAGAATCCAAGTTCATAATTCAATCCAAAAAATATCCATTCAGCCCATAATATGCGTATATCATAGTAGAAAGTTGATCTCAAGGTTAGATAAGACCTAGGTTCAGGTTCTATTTCCAACTCATACTAGTTGTCTATGATTTATCTTGCATTGGTAGGAGTTTCCTCACCTAAGAGGTTCCTATTCTGTTATATAAGGTATTGACCTATGTGCTAAGGATTGCTGTTCCATCATTTTCAGTAGCATCCAACTCTCCTTGACCCCATTTGGGATTTTATTGGCAGACATTTGGTTGGTTTGGCATTTCTTTCTCCAGTTCATTTTGTGATGAGGAAACTGAGGCAAACAGGGTTAAGTGACTTGTCCAGGGTCACACAACTACCAAGTGTCATAGACTAGATTTGAACTCAGAAGGAGTTTTCCTGACTCCAGGACTGTTATTCTATCCATTGTGCCATCTAACTTTATATATTAAATAACACATTATATATTTTATATAATAGCAGAGTTAACTTCAAAGTTTAAGTTTAAATAGTATAGGGTAGGGTAGGCATTGAACCTGTGATTTCCCTTGTATAGGGAATTTCCAGGTGAGGAATATTTTCAAATTCTGACCAATACCTCATCAGCAATTGACATTTGCCTAGAGTATTGAGATGTTATATAACTTTTCCCAGTCAAATAGATAATATATATCAAAGGCAGGATATATTAAAATATCATGATATCCAGTTTAAAAAATCATATTATACACTGTCCTATTATTATTTGCTGGGCTACTACTATTTCTATATTTGTGTTAGGTTAAGGGGGGGTAGATGACTTTTAATTGAAGTTTTTATTTTATCTTTCTGATTTCACTCAATGGTAGTTTTTCAACATTAATCCATTTTTTAAAGTTTTTTTTTTTTTTTTTTTTTGCAAGGCAATGGGGTTGAGTGGCTTGTCCAAGGCCATACGGCTAGGTAATTATTAGGTGTCTGAGGCCGGATTTGAACTCAGGTACTCCTGACTCCAGGGCCGGTGCTCTATTCACTGTGCCACCTAGCCACCCCTAACATTTATCCATTTGCAAATTTATGAGTTCCATATTTTTCTACCACCCTTTCCTCCCTCCCCCTTCCCCATGGCGGGAAAACAGTTTGATAAAAGTTGCACTTATACATCTATGTTTAACATATTTACATATTACTCCTTTTGTAAAAGAGGAATTAGAACTAAGGGGAAAGAAAAATATGAGAAAGGAAATAAAAACATAAGAGAAGTTTTTAAAAAGTGAACATAATATACATTCAGATTCCGTGTTTTTTTCCCTCTAGATGTGGATGGCATTAAACATAAAAGGTCTTTCATAATTGTCTGTAATCTCTGAACAGCTGAGAGGAGTTGCGTCATTATAGTTGATGATCTCACATTGTTGTTAATGTGTACAATGTTCTTTTGGTTTAGTTCATATAATTCTTTCCATGCTTCTGTAAAGTTCAACCATTACTGATCTTATAGAACAATAATATTCCATGACATTCATATACCATAACTTGTTCAGCCATTCCCCAATTGATGGACATCTCCTCAATTTCCAAGTCTTTGTTACTACAAAAAACTGCTATAAATGTGTTTGAATATATGAAATTTTTCCTGTTTATTAATGATGTCTTTATGGACATAGGCCTAGTATTGGTATTGCTGGGTCAATGGATATGATCAGTTTTATTGTTCTTTGAGCAATCTGGAATTATGCCTAAAGAATAATAAAACTGATTATATCCTTTGACACAGCAGTAGTTAACTTTTTCAACAAAGGCAAGTTGAAGCCTAGTGACATCAAACATTCCAGTGACTTCTTCTTTATCAACTATTATCTCTCCAACTCCTTATTCCTACCATACTTGGCCATCCCAACTGAAATGTGTTTCCCCCTTTCTATTTCATCTATTTAAAAAGTGGTACTAAATTAGTTGTCATACCAGGCCCAGATAATTCCTAATACTACATACAAGCATTCTCTGCTTAGAGCCTAATGCAAACAGGACTGGAATCTGTGCTTCACACAAGCCTTTCTCAGTAGTCCATGTCCATAAAAAAATCATTAAACAGAAAAATCTCATATATTCAAACACATTTATAGCAGTTTTTTTGTAGTAGCAAAGAATTATAAATTGAGGGGATGTCCATCAATTGGGTAATGGCTGAACAAGTTATGGTATGTAGTAACCTTCACTATCACTGAACCACTGATCAAGGGGGTTAGGTACACTGTTTTGCTCAGAGCGTGAAATGGCTTCATAAGTAGAAAAGGAATGTCTGGAGTGATAATACTGAGTAAATAAAAGAATTCTTAATAATCATTATTTTTAAATCTGTTTGGATACAATTGAAATGATATTGGCTTGTTTTTGATGCTGGGAGATGGGTTACTTTTAGTCACTCCTTTGGTAAGATAGCAAAACCCAGCTTTCTGGAAAGAGGGAAGAGTTCTATTACCAGCTATGTATCTTTAAAATGGTCATTTGGTCTAGGAAAAGTGGAGGAGGGTTTTGTTTTTGAGAAAGGGATTATTTGTTGAAGCCACTTTAATAGCGGATGTAGAGTCAGTTTTCTATCCTGGAAGAGAGGCTCATCTGGTACAACAAACAAAGCAAGTTGTTATATTGGATTTGCCTGCATGAGATACAATGCCAGAAGCCTGGAGGAATGAAATAAAGCAGTGGGAGGCTCTCTGCTTCCCTTCAGCAGGGAGGTGGTGGCTGACCAATTTTTAAACCATTGTGACTCTGTCTAAAGGAAATCAATTGAAAAACTTTAAACATCCTAATTTGCCATTTGAACACTGGGGCTCTCATTTGTTGGAGGCACCAAAGCCATTTGATCTACTTTGTGTCATACTAGAAGACCCTGAGGGGACTTCTCCACTTGAACATTTCATTTTTATTTTATATTTTGAGGAAGCAGATTGTTTAAGGCTCTTTCCTGCACCAAGTCCTCACACTAAGCTAGTGGCAAGCACAGATGACTTCAACAGGTTTGCATTTCTAGTGGGGGCAATGCTATTTTACTCAAAACTATGCTTTATAGTGGTTTTCACACACTTTGATCTGAGGACTCTTTCACATTTTTTAAAGTTATTGAGGACCTCCAAGTCCTCTTGTTTATTTGAGTTATATCTATCAATATTTAACACATTATGAATGAAAACATCTTAGTTTTATCATGGGAAGAATTTTGATCTCCCTCCCTTTGCTCTCTCTACAGTGGAGGAGAAAGAGAGTGAAGGAGCAGAATAGCATATATCAGTGAAGTACAACACTGGCATCAGAGGACCTTGCATCAAATCCTGATAACAATATGATGTTGAACTTCAACTGGACCCTAGTTTACTCACCTGTAAAAATGAAGACTTTTTGGCACAAAGTTCCTTCTAACTCTCAAACCCTGATGCTATAAGCCTTTATTATTGCAAGTGTCATTTGTGGCTGAAAGAACTTTGTTATGATGAGAATCTGAGCCAACTGTGAGTACTTTTGATTGAATCTAGAATCTGAGAGGAATAAAAGTTGTCTTTTAGATAGGTAATAGTAGGGCCTAGAAGCTTGATCCCAAGAAGAAACATGGGACTGTACCTTCTTTTGTTCTTTCCAAGTAGAACATAGTTTATACTATCATGCTTGATTAATGTGTTGGTTTTGATAAAATGCTTTCCTTCCCCCATCCCTTTCTTTTGTATTCTTTGTTATAAAGAAAGGACGAATTGGTAAATGAAGGTGACATAAAAATTAAAGATATTAGAATTCTTTTTTAAAGAAACCATATGATGATCTGGAACAAATATAGGCTGTTTCCTTCTACAAATACCTAGTTCTCTTCATTCCAGCATTCCATAAAGTATTAATTCTACATACTGTCGTTGTCCCTACCTGCTTTCCCGCATTATCCTACTTATCCAGTCTTCCTCCCCTCTTTCTAATATATATCCATATCCAACACTATTCACATATCCTAGAAGCTACAAATATTTTCCTATTTAAAAAGTACCCTTATGTTCCTTTCCTAAACAGAGACTTTCAGAAAATGTGAATGAAGATAATTAAAATCTCCTTGAACCCTGCCTGCTTCATTCTCTGGAGCCCAGTCTAATTTCTTTGCTTTTTCAGGTCTGAGATTATATCTTTTTCATCAATGTATCTCCAGCAGCCTCACTCAAAAGTTCCTCGAAGCCCGAAGAAAAGGATTCTGGGTTAACAGCTATGTCTTCTAAGCACCAAAAATCTCTGTAGTTAGCTATTCTGCTTTTTTTGATAGAAGATACTGTTTCTACATAATGGATAGAACCCTGGATCTGTAGTTCAGAACACAATTTCAAAACTGATCTCAGATATTTACTAGCTTAACCATGTGACCTTGGGCAAGTCAATTAACTTCTACCTGCCTCAGTTTTCTCATCTGCAAAGGAAAATAATAAAAGCACCTTCCTTCCAGGATTATTATAAGAATAAAATGAGATAATATTTCTAAAGTTCTTTGTAAACCTTAAAGTACTATATAGATATTATTAATATTAAAAATTACATATATATATCTCCAGTAACTAGTTCAGTGTCTGGCACCTAACAAATGCTTAATGTTGTTTTTGAATTGAATTGGTGAATATTCACTTTGATCAAAACCTTTACTGGACACTCAGACAGTATTGTAGGAACCCAGAGTGAAAACTCAATAAATGTTACATAGAGAACTGCCTTGTTATTTCCCACATAATCTTACTATCATAGCTAGTACCTCCTGGTTCTGCTCCTGAATGTGCCAATGGCACTGGGTGCTATGGAAAGAATTCCTTCCCACCTGTTCTGATTTGGCCCCATTCAAGAGACACTCTGGCCCTCTGGGGCCTGTGAGCAGAACTGTTCCTTGTCAATGCTCCCAGGACTGAAAGAGGCTCTCAGAGCTTTACAACCAGCGAAAATCGTCACCAGCTTCGTAATTCTGGCACAACATGTCTTTGCTTTGAAGTCTGGCTGCTGCCTTTTACAATTCTATTTTTAAAATGTATTAAAGATGTTTAAAAGTGGCAGAGACTTCCAATAAAAGTTGGGCTGCCCCAGAATCAGGATGCTGGTCTCAATTTAAGTGCCTATTAAATAATAGTCTATCCAAGGAAAGAGGGCTCTCAGAGATTGACCAAATAGCTCTCATTGAACTAAGGCTTATTATTCAATTTTTTTGGAAAAGGTTTCAGAGGTCAGCCTTCATTCTTTGTATTCTTTTATGCATTCTCTTCCCAGAGACTAACATGAAAGAACAATTGTTAATGTTCTCATTCTGATATTACTTTATATTTAGGGATAGGGACTAGATTTTGATAAAGGGAAAACTTCTGAATGAGGAAATTCCCTCTACCAAAGGAAATTGGAGGGTTTTTTTGGTGACTTATAGCCTTAGAAGTAGTCAGCCAGTGAACAAACATTTGTTGTGATTGGTAGTGGAATGAATGATGGAAATACAAGAAGAAAGAAATATAGTCCCTCTCCTCAAGGAGCTTACATTCTAATGAGGAAATGCAATACATAAAAGGATAAAAGGGGGAATGAGGAGGAGGTAGACAAAGGAAAAGATTATATGTCTTGGGGAGTGGAAGAAGTCAGGGGTATAGCCTGGAGGATTCTTAACCTATAGTCCATGGACGTGTGTGTGTGTGTGTGTGTGTGTAAAGACTGTGGGATCCATTACCTTGGATAGTTAAAAAAATTACACCTTTATTTTCTTTAACTTTTGGTTTCTTTTGGATTTTATTTTACTCAGTTAAAAATATTAATCTGAGAAGGGATCCCTAGGCTTCATCAGACTGTCAAAGGGGAAGAAAATAAACCTTTATTTAGTGCCTCTTCATAGGTCATGTACTACACTTACAAATATCTCATTTTCTATCCACTATGCTGTCCAGCTGTCCTAAAGGCCAACAAACCTTGTCATAAAAAATTGCCTAAAGCATTTGCCTAGGATCACACAACCATTATGTGTAGGTGTGTATATATACATATATGTATCTATTTGTATACAGACATGCACAAACATACACACACATATAGATATTTAATCAGAGGCAAAACTTGACTCACTAAGTTTGTATTTATTTTGTATATATTTTCTATTTATACGACTGTAACTGTTGCTTTCTCAGGTAGAATGAAAACCTCTAGAGGGAAATTTTTTCTTTGTATCCCTGTCACAAAGCATATCTTGTATCTATCACTCTAAGTCTTATTCTATCCACCTGTTAATTCATTCGACTCTACACTCCTTCCATACCTGGCCAACCTATGTATGGGTTGAACTGAATGATATATATATATATATATATATATATATATATATATATATATATATATATATATATGTTAAGGGAGCTTCTGAGTAGTTCATACTTGACAACACATCAGGGATAAGAGCAAATCACGATTTTGATGTTCTGCCAAATTCTCGAAGCACTTGTCCCCTAATATTTACAGCTGCATCTTACCAGTATCCAAATCCTTTGACAGTATTTATTGTACATCTACTCTATGTTAACTTTACTAGATTTTACAAGGGAACAAAAAGGCAATTAAAGACTTAAGAGATGAAGAGAACATCAGAGATCTACTTCAACGCTCATTTTGTAAATGAAGAAGTAGTTCTGTTCAATTTTCTTTTAAAAGAATTTAGAAGTCAGTCTTCCTTCTATCTATTCTTCTATATTTTATTCCCTGAGATCAACAAGAAATAACAATTGTTAGCGCGCTCGCTCTCTCTCTCTCTCTCTCTCTCTCTCTCTCTCTCTCTCTCTCTCTCTCTCTCCCTCCCTCCCTGAGAGACAAGATTCAAATCCCAGATCTCCAATTCTAGAATTATTCTATTACATCATGCTGTTTCTCATGAATGATTCAGTCAAAAATGAAAATGCAAATGATTTTGTACAGATGGACTAATGATTTTATCAGTGTAAAGAACTCCTGGTGTGAAAACTTCCTTTACTAATGAAGTCCAGCAACTTATCTGTAACTTGCAGTTTTAAGAGAGTTGACTAGGACAGGTCACACAGCCAGTACAAATCAGAGGCAAGATTTGAATCTAAGTCTTCCTAACTCAGAAGACAGTATTTGATATACCACAGTTTCTCAGTAAATATTGTTAGGATTCCCTCCTTTCCCCCCACATGCACATGTTCACTGTAGCCTCTTTCAAAAGTTAACACTGAGACCTCATCAGGACATTAATGTGACCTTAGATTCTCAAAGGCTAGCCCAGTAGATTGCAAATCTAACAGTTCTACAAATCTCTAATGAATACCAAGTGACGAATTCAATTCCTGTTATATGAGTACAGGTAGAGCCAAATTGATTAGTTCCGTGGTGATAAAATTTTCCACAATATCAATTTTCAAAGACCTCTTAAGTTAAAAGAATAAATCAATTCAAGTAAAACATCCAGTTATAAGAATTAGTTCATTTGGGGCAGCTAGGTGGCATAGTAGATAGAGTTCCAGTCCTGAGTCAGGATGATCTGATTTCAAATCCGGCTTTGGGCACTTAATAATTAACTAGCTGTAAGACTTTGGGCAAGTCATTTAACCCCATTGTCTTAAATAAAATTTTAAAAAAAAGTAGCCCATTTTTAAATCTAGGTACAATATAATGGCTTTTGTAGGTCCCCATGGTTCTCTTCTCAAATGACATGAAATGAGATAATTTTGTAAAGAATTTAACACAGTAACTGGCACATAATAGGTACTTTATATTATTCTTATTTCTTTCCTTGATGTTTCTTTCTTTTTCTGTTGCTTTAGGTAATTTATATTACATGAAAAGGTAGAAAAGCTAGCACTATCACTTTGAATCTTCAGTTAGTAAACTTCTGAATCTGAGTTTCCAATAATATTTAACTCTACCTAATGACAAGCCACCTCATGGTTCAATAAATAGGGTACCAGAAAAATTAGGGTAAAGAAGCATATGTTAACAATGTTTGTTTGTACTTCATCCTCTTAGCAGACACACATTGAGAAGAAAAGTTGAGACAAGAGCAAATCATTTCTTAAACTTCTTTCAGTCTTTAAGAAGGAGGGTACCACTGACAGCATGTGCCCAAGTCTTCTGCTCCATGTTGATGCTAATGAGGATGACACTCTTCAGAGTTTTCCTCTTTCCTCTTCTGTCATAGGTCAATATTTAGTTTTCTTCCTCTTTTTTTCCTGATTGTTTCTGAACTATCAATTCTTCCAGACAAAGATGTTGACTTTTTTCTATTGGCAGACTTTCAGGATCCATTCAAGGTTCTGAACTATCTCCCTGAACTTACTTAGTCTTCTCAGGATATGACCAAATCCCTCATCCAATCAAATCAGCTTTTCCTATTGCCTCTAGTTGAAATATCTTTGATTGCTTCAAGGTGGCCAGGTTTCAGGCACACCTGTTTCCAATTGATTGATTCAATCTAGCAGTCTTCTCACCTGACAAAGTTAATTACTTTTAGGTGGAGTAGAGTAATCAATGCTCTCCCACCCTTATGAAAGAATTTTTCTGGATGAGAAAGTGAGGCTGGTGATTTTGCGCAGCCCTTTCTCACATCTAATTAACTTGCTGTCATGGCATCTCCTCTTAATGTCATGGCACTCTTGGAGTACAAGGAACAAAAAGGACAAACAATAAACTCTGTGAGTAGTAGGAGGTCCTCACAGCTGGTCAGTTGAGCAACACAAATCCTTCTTTCCCTTCCTTCCTCTTGAAATCTCAAAAGATATTTTGGGATTAAAAACTTGTTTTTTTTTCTTAAGGACTATACTTCAAGTACAAATCACTTGCTCCCTTTGAATGACCAACACTAGGCCCCAGGCCACCCTTCACTTGGTCATTGTTAGGGCCCTGTTGGTTCAGAGTGAAATGCAAATAGCAAATGTTTCTCTTTTGGTTAGAAACCCTGAGCGTCTTCCCCTTCCAGGTTGATTTCATTTAATTTTGTTTTTGACTAGGTAAAAGTGTCCCTTCTTTGCTTCATTTCTTTCTTACTTAGCCTTAATCATTGAATATACATTGCCTCATTTAAACTGAGACCTGGGAAAGAACTCAGTGTATCCAGGGCCATCTCCAGTTATCCTGATCCATATCAAGTGCCCTGACCCAGATAGCTCTGGAGAAGAGAGTAAGACTAGTGATTTTGAATAGTCCTCCCTCACTTAAATTCAATTAACTTACAAGTCATGGCATCAACTCTCTGATCTATTGGTATTCTTTGAAAATGAAGGACAAACAACAACAATCAGGTGTTAGGTACCAATGTATAAAAAACAAAATTGTTGTTCTCAAGAAACTTATGTTCTACCAAGGGCAAAACAATATGCATACAAATAAATCTGTTCAGGATAATTTCAGGAATATGTAGAAGCATTAACTTCTGAGAGATTTAGGAGTAGCCTTTTGAAGGAGGTGGTACTTGAATTGAGCTTTAAAGAATATATCTATTCTGGGAAAAGTAGAGAATGTTGTAGGTATGATGGGCAGACTAAGTAAAGTCACAGAGTTGGGAGAGGAAATGTGTAAAGTTAGGGAGGTGCTGATTAATGTTTAACAAGTAACTCTCTGGGAAGAAAAAAATGTATCACAACATGCTTTTCAGTTTAATCTGTATTATTCACATTTTCCTATCAACTTCTTGAACTTAGATAATTAACAAAATAAAAATAAATCAAGCCCTGAATTGTAGCATTTGTCTATCTTTGAAATATAAATGCTCACGCTGAAAATTTAACAAGTTTCACTCTAACCACTTTCAACTAACTCCCCCCCCCCCCTACTATGTAAAGGTGACATCAATTAGGCAGCTTGATTGGAATGTAGAATCCATGTGAGGAGTAATATAAAGTTAGTCTGGAAGGAAGTTGAGGTCAGATTAGGAAGGGTTTTAAATGCCAAGCAAAAGAATTATGATCTGCCTTAGCAAAGGGAATATATACACCAAGAAATCACAGACTTTTGTACTACTGAATTGTTACAATGAATATTATAGATTCTTAAAGTGAAAATATTAATACAGTGCAAATAGATAATAATATCCAGATGGTTGGCTAAATATTTGAATAACTTATTGAATTCCTTACTTTCATTCATGTATTTCAGCATTTGGCAGATGCTTCTCAAGTGTCACCAATTTTTCCTTCATGACATTTCCCTACAACCATTCCTTTCTTCCTAATTTACTCCCTCCTTTCTTTCTTCCCTTTCTCAAAGAATGCCATGACCATCCTCTCTGCCAAAGTTAACCCCTTGATCCCCCTTATCTTCCCTGGGACCTTGCCCCATTAATCATCCTTTCCTTTCTCTGATGTTTCTTAATATCATGGGGTCATAGACTTAGATCTAGAAGGGACCTTAGAGATAATCCTTTCCATTTTTCGAATTTTACAGAGGAGGAAAATGAGATCTTGAGAGATTCTGTAATTTGACTAAGGAAATGCAAATAATTAGCAGGGGTTAAATTGAACCCAGGTCCTCCGGATCAAGAGCAGAGTTCTTTTCACTTTACTATGCCTTCAATCTCTTCCTCTCTTGATTTTCATCCCTGAAGTGTAAATTTGTGTGTTGTTTACAGCGTACTGTTAGACCTTCTCTTAATCCTGATATCCCAATAAATGCCCCTCTTTGTCTTTCTTCTTCTTCTTCTTCTTCTTCTTCATTACTGACTTCTAAAAAAGAATCCATACCCACTGATGCTAACTTCAGCAATAAAAAGATAGGCCCTACAAGAGTGTAGAACGCACAGGATTTGGAATCAGAAGACTTTATTCTCATTCCAGGTCTATCACTTAGCATCTTTGTGACCTCAGGTGGATGACTTCATTCCTCTACCTTAGTTTCTCCATTTATCTAACAAGAGAACTGAAATAAGTGATTTCTAATATTCTTTCTAGCTCTATTGACCTTGTCCTCATTTTTCAGCCTTTGCCATCTGCCTTCATTTCTCACCAGGCTATATCTCTCTGGACTTCTTCTTTAGATTGTGAATTCCCTATGGACACGGACTATCTTTTACCTCTTTTTATATCCCTAGTAGTTAACACAAATGGTAGGCACTTTATAAATGCTTATTGATTGACTTTTCCAGTAGGCCCCAGAAACCTTTTCATCTTGGAAGATCATTTCAGCCCTAGAACTTACTTTACCCTAGAGCTTTGTAATTTAAGGGTAGAGGGCTCCCCTTAGGACTTTCATTTAAGAAGGGAACTCCATCAGAATTTTCTTCATTTTCCATTGGGCTACAATTTTATGGACTTCTCTATAATGTTTCCTGATCCAAGTCCTAAATTCCCTGATACTATAAATGCTCTTTATTCCCTTCTCATCTTCCTTTTATATGCTGTCTTCCTATTAAAATATAAGCTTCTTGAAGCAAGAATTTTTTTGTTTTCCAAAATTATCATAGTGTTCAGCACATAGTAAGTATTAACACATGCTTTTTTTGTTGTTTTAGTCTTTTTTAATATAATTTTAAAACATTTTTATTTCAAATTTTGAGTTCTAAATTCTATCTCTCCCTCCTTGAGAAGCAAATAATCAAATAGAGGTTGTACATTTGTAATTATGTAAAACATTTCCATATAAGTCATTTTGTATAAGAAAACTCAAATAACAGAAAAACGTGAAATAAAGAAAGTAAAAAACATCATACTTCAGTCTATTCAAACATCAGTTCTTTCTGGAAGTGGATAGAATCCTTCATTATTAGTCTTTTGGGATTGTCTTAGATCTTTGTATTGCTAAGAGTAGCTAATTCATTCTCAGTTCTTCATAACCAATATTGGTACTATTGTGTGTGACATTATCCTGATTCTGCTCACTTCAGTATGCATCAGTTCATATAAGTCTTTCCAAGTTTTTCTGAAATCATCTTGCTTGCCATTTTTTTAGCAAGGGAATAAGGTTAATGATTTGCCCAAGGTCACACAGCTAGGTAATTATTAAGTGACTGAGTCTGGATTTGAACTCAGGTCCTCCTGACTCCAGGGCTGGTGCTCTATTCACTGTACCACCTCACTGCCCCTCTGCTTGTCATTTCTTATAGCACAATAATTACAATTATATACCACAGTTTGTTTAGTCAATTTAGTCAATTGATGGATATCCCTTCAATTAATAGACATCCTTTCAGTTTCCAATTCTTGGTCACCACAAAAAGAGTTGCTTTAAATATTTTTTTTCAAAAAGGCCCTTTTCCCTTTTTTGGATGTCTTTGTGATATTGCTGGATATGCACAATTTTATAGCCCTTTGGGTATAGCTCCAAATTGTTCTCCAGAATGGTTTATTAAAAATTTTTTACATGTAATTGATAAATATATAACAAAATAAATTAAAAAATTTTGTGAGAAATTTTTCCTAATTCCCCTGATTGGATTGATTAATTTGTGCCTTCTCTTTATTATCTCCAGTTTATCTTGCATACATTGTTTGCACATAATTGGGACTTGTTGGTTTTTTTTTTCATTTTAATTCCAACAGTCTGTTGGTTCCTTAAAAAGAGGGACTGGATTTTTTTTATTTTTGGGGGGAGGTGTTTGGACTTTCTTTGTGTTCTTAAGGTTATCACTGAATAAAACACTCATTGACTGACTTTTTTCTTTTCCCATATTATCCATGTATATCTGTGGAATCCAAAAAAGTAGCAAATTGACCTAAAGACAGTGCAAGAGAAAGGAATATAATAACCTAAATGATTTAGAACCATGAATAATTCATAAACTCCATGAGGTCAGGGACACTTTCACTGTTGTTTTAATAGAGGACCAGTGCTAATTCATACAAGGTTAGGTGCTTAATATAAACTTTTGGATTGATTAAGAATTGATCATGGGGTGGGAGGTGGCACAGTGGATAGAGCACTGGCCCTGGAGTCAGGAGGACCTGAGTTCAAATCCGGCCTCAGACACTTAATAATTACCTAGCTGTGTGGCCTTGGACAAGCCACTTAACCCCATTGCCTTGCAAAAAAAAAAATTGATTATAATAAAGTTTTGTGTGTGTGTGTGTGTGTGTGTACATATGTATGTGTATCTCTCTCTCTCTCTCTCTCTCTCTCTCTATATATATATATATATATATATATATATACTATCTCAGAAGGCTGTGTCCATTTACAAAACAACTCCACCTAGTCAATCTTAACATTAGATCTTTAGATTAACTTTGGCACCAGAGAATGTGCAGAGAGTAGGATTAGGCAACTATATGGATCAGTACTAAAGCTAAAATGGGATTGACATGTTGATGGTAAATTCTTTCACTAAAATGATTCACAATTATGGGTGTAAATGTAAAACATATAAACTGTAAATAGTTTGAGCACTATTTATAAAATGTAACAACCACTTTGAAATGAATCATTTAAAGAGTATAAACTCATCTAACTCATATTTCATAAGTCTCCTTATTATGGGTCTATGTCTCAGGTTAGACAGTTCTTTAGATCAAGGGTTATACTGGTTTGGGGAGGCTAGCTGAGAAGGTTGCATTATGTTATTTTTAGTCCTGTCTTGCTCAATGTGATTTTTATATGTCAATAAAAATTCACACAGACTGAAATCAAGGTTAGTAGTAACCCCCTGGCAATGAACAGTAGGGGAACTCTTGCTCCAAAGTATTATTTCACCAGCATCTTAAAACCTAGAACTTTCTGAATCTCAGTATCTCATGACATTGAAAGAACAAACTCCTTCTAAAGAGAAGTGATAGATAAACCCAACAAAAGATACATCAGCTGATGAAATTGGTTTTTATGCCATTAAATAACTAGGATTGCAAAAATCAAAAGTTTAGCATTCATTTCAGAGCTTCATTCAAGATTTGGGAGATATTTGCTAATTAGTTTTTAAAACTTTATATATGTTATTTCATTTGATCCTCATAACAGTTCTTATCTCCATATTATAGAAGAAAAGAGATATCACTTAGGGTCACATACCTAGTAAGCATCTGAGGAAGGATTTGAACTCGAAACTTCATGATTTCAGGTTCAGTGTTCCTTTATATATATGACCTATCAGACATTTAAATCCTTATTAGTCTACACTGGACATTGGTTGAGATTTTTAAAAAATGAGGTTTGTCCCCTTAGTTCATCAAAATTCTCTTAAAATTTTTTTGCTTTATTTGCATAATAGAAAAATATAGATAAAAAATGGTAAGTTCAGTCAATCATTCAGATGTTTTTGCTTCTCACCACATCTTTCCAAACATCAGTGAAAAATTCAATCAATCATCCAGGTTTTTTGTCTCCTGGATGCCACCATCAAGTTTCAATAGTACCAGGTTGACTGCGTAAGTTTCAAATGAACCTTAGAGCCAAGAGCTGACTACAGAGAACGTAAGTGATCCCCACAGCTGTGAGTTTAAAAAAAACCCAGGTACTCTACTCCAGGCTGATGATCTGACTAGCTTGTCTTGAAATCCTAGCTGCATTCTTCTAACTCCATCATTTTTGATCCCAGAGTAATAATCTGATCTCAATTCCTGCTTTTGCTCAGTCCTGTGTTTCTGGCTTCATCCTGATAAACAGATAGGCATCCAAGGTTGTGCTAGAACTGTTAAATTTATTTTTTTAGGTTTTTTTGCAAGGCAAATGGTGTTAAGTGGCTTGCCCAAGGCCACACGGCTAGGTAATTATTAAGTGTCTGAGACTGGATTTGAACCCAGGTACTCCTGACTCCAAAGCCAGTGCTTTATCCACTACGCCACCTAGTCACCCCTAGAACTGTTAAATTTTCAAAGTGAACATTTGCTCCTTGGAAATTAGCAAATACTATGAACAGGGCTTTATTTGTTATTTTGTTGATTGTCTAGACTTTAAAAAAATGATGGAGAAAATGTTAATGTCTACACTTTTTTTTCAGAAAACCAATTATTAACATTGCCTGATTCCCAATTTGTAAGAGTTGTTTAACTTCTATGTCTAATTTGGTTTTGATAAGCTCCATTAGAGATTCTCTATGCTACGGGGAAAAGTTCAGGCTTTCACATCAATAGAATATTTTGCCCAAATACAATATCCATATTGGATATGAATTCAAAGACTCCACCCAAAACTAGGTATCCATAACAATCCAGCTAATGAGTGCAGTGAGAAACAGTATCCAAAGTGTTTTACATATGCTATCAATTGAAATACCCAGTAAGCACTTTGCAAACATTTAAAGTGTTATTTAAATGCTATTTATTATTATTTTTGTAGTTGTTATTATTATAAAATCACATAGTTGTCCTGTTCTCAGAGACTAACATCCTTATTTCCTTTCCCCACCACATAGCTGACTTTGTGGAGACAGTAATTATAAAACTAGCTGCATTTTTGGCATTATAGAGACAAAATGTTGATGGGTTGATTTTATAATCCTTGAAAAATTGACAGATGAAATTATGCTTTATTTCTTCTTTTACTTTTACAAATAATTTGCATACAATCTTAAAAAGAACTCCAATTATTAAGAAAATTACAACTTCAATAGATGAGTAAAATATTTGATTCAACAGACATTATTAAGTACCTACTATGGACAAACCACTTTGATAGATGCCTGGGAATATAAAGCTGAAAAATGACATGGACCCTGCCCTTGAGGAGCTTATGATTTCTGAACTATTAAAGGAAACATAGCATGCATATAAATGAGCAAAATATTATTGTGATGAAGAAGAGATCCAGATGATGTTCCCTGGGAAAATTTGAAGAAGGAACAACATTTTTAACTGGGGAGGGTGAAATTAGGAAATATTTAATGGAGGAGATGGAATGTGAGCAGGGTCTTGAAGTAATAGAAGATTGTCAATGGACAAAGATAAAAGGGGAGTGAATTTCAGGTAATGGTCTACTTGAATTACTGGAGAGAGTAGACTTATTGAATTGAGTGAATAGCTAGTTTAATTGGAATGTAGAATATGTGAAGGAACTAATGTGAACCAAGGATTATAGAGATAAATTGAAATTAGATTGGAGAAGTTCTTGAATGCCTTGGCTAAAGTATTCATTTTTTGACTTCTAGCCAGTGGGAAACTCCTAAAAGTTTTTGAACAAGGACATAAGCAGGATTATACCTTAGGAAAATTATTTTGGGAGTTGTGTAAGTGAATGAAGGAAAGAATGAAAAAAAATTTATTAAGCACAAAGAAAGTGCTTACAAAGCGCACACAATATGAAGAATGGACTAGAAAAGGGAGAAACCAGAGACATGAAATCAATTAGGAAATTTGGTAGGAAAATTTAAAGAAGCACAAATGAAAATATTTCTTATGAATTAATCTTGTTTGTACATATTTAGGTAATTAGAATGAAATTAAAACAAGTCATAGAGAAACAATGGGAAATTAAAAGCTCAATGGTGATAACAATAGCTAACATTTATATACTTTAAGCTTTGCAAAATACTTTCATTTTTTTAGCATCTATGTTTACATTTATAGTATATTTCACTTTAAAATGTATTTTACAATATATATATAAAATATCCTATGCTAAGGGTAGTTAATGCTTAAGGGTAATGCAAAGATGAGTAGGACATAGTCCCTACATTTTATGAGGAAGACAA
The DNA here is from genome assembly GCF_037893015.1 of Macrotis lagotis. NCBI lineage: Eukaryota > Metazoa > Chordata > Mammalia > Peramelemorphia > Peramelidae > Macrotis > Macrotis lagotis. The sequence continues at coordinate 686,755,573 of NC_133658.1, read as the reverse complement.
GATACGGATACAATAACTAATTCAAAGTAGACCTTATTAAATGTCATAATATGGGCCCACCATGATGGGCAGTCCTTTGCAAGTGTCTCCTCTCATAATCAATACCAAAGTCTTTAGAAAGAACTTTAGGGTGTCATTATATTGCCATGTGAGTGCTTATCTTATGTGAGTTCTTCTTAAAATAGTCTTTTAGGCAAACATATGTTTGGCACTTGAACAACATTGGAGCTACCTCTCTCTAGGAGAGTTTGAATGCTTGGCAGTTTAGTTCAAGACGTACCCTATCTTGCCAGGTGATCTTCAAGATCTTACTAAGGCCATTTAGATAGAAGCAATTCCATTTCCTGCCATCCTGCTGGTATACTATCCAGGTTTCATAGGCATTCAACAATGAGGACAGCACAATGACTTTGTAGACCTTCAGTTTGGCAGTCAGTTGAGCACCTCTTCTCTCTTAGACTTTCGCCTCCCAAATATTGAGCAATGCTCATGTCAACCTCATCATCCATGTGTTCTTCTATATACATATATATATATATATGTATATATATATGTGTGTATATATATATATATATACACTACCCAGGTAAATGAACTTATCCACAACATTCAAAATTTCTCCATTTCCATAAACAACATTTCCAACTGTAAATGCTGTGGGGAGAACCTCTGTTTTCTCGTTATTAATTGTCAGAACAAAATTAGCACAAGTAGCAGAAAATGGATCCATCTCAGTTGATTCTAGCTGTTCCACAGCTAGCAAATGTCAGAAGTAAGATTTGAACTTAGATTCAAGTCCAGTAGTCCTCTACTATTCCGCAATGCCACCTATACTTGTTTCTATTAGTGAATTAAATTCTGTTTTATTTTATTGTTAATTTCACAATATTCTTCGCAGGAGAGACCTGAGCACCATCACTGTTTTCTTAGACCTGCCATCCAGACCTAGGATCTTTAGAACAGAAGTGCAAACAGATCCCTGATTGACAGATACCCTGATCTTCTTCCCTTTGGGAACACTGGTTAAGTCTGATCTGCAAAGTGATCACCTAAAGAAATTTTAGAATGGATCCAAGAATGGATCCAAGAAATCCCTTCCTCTGAACCAACAATGAATGAAGTACAAGTACCAAAATGTGTCCATCAGTGATCTGATACTGAAATCATCCCAGTGGTGTCATTGTGAAGGGAAGAAATTCTAATAAAGCATCTGAATACAGGTTTTGATGCAAATTGTTCTCAGAAATGTCCAATCAAGAAGCATGGAGGTAGTTTCAATATTTCTGAATTGCCTTGGGAATCAGTTTATTAAAAAAAAGTTTGTGTTCTGTCTATAAAAAATGTTTTTGGTTTCCCACAGATACAGAATTTTTTGGCTATTTAGCATCCCTAGTAGAAGTAGGAAGACTTGAATGTGTTATGACTATATCTGAACACAATCAACCTAGCTTCACAGCTCAGGAAAATGATGATTGTCTGCTGCTGATATATCATTCCAAGCTTGTAGTAGAACAGATCATAGATTAATTAGAATTTACCTTCATTTAGTTTCCAGAGCAAAACAAACATATAAATCACTGGTCAAAATACATGACCCAGGGACAGAAATATCTATAAAAAAGGAGGTAATGTTAGAAACTTCAATTCTTCCAAAATAAGTCCTATTCCTAAAGTTCTTTAAGGTTAACAAAGTAACTTAATTATACCTCTAACAAGACTTTAAAGGTAATATCTCTATTTGCTAATTAAGAAACCAAGGCATAAAGAATAAAATATTTGTCCAGAGTCACATAACTAGTAAGGTCTAGTCTTACTATCTGTGATGCTTGCTAGTTATGTCATATCTCTTCTAGAACTATAAATACAATACTATCTATGATACACCACACTCTTTCTCCAAAAATGATAAAATAAATGTCTTAAAATTTTAAATAATTATTTTATTATTTCACAAAATAATGTTCATGAAATTTCACAAAATAATATTTCACCAAAAAAGTTCTTGTGCAACTAGGTAAAACAGTGATGGAATGGCAGGTCTGAAATCAGGAAGATCTGAGTTTAAATCTAGCCTCAGCTCTTTAGTAACTGTGACCCTAAGCAAATCACTTAATTCCTGTTTGCCTCAGTTTCCTTATCTGTAAAATGGGCTACTAAAAGCATCTATCTTGCAAATCTATTGTGAGGATCAAATGAAATAATAATTGTAAAATGCTTCACACATAAATGTAAGTACTATATGAATATTAGTTATTATTATGATTGCTATCATCCTTGATGAGACCCTATTCTGGGGGACTTCTAGATTCCTTGCTAAGTTTCCCAACTGGACATTGAGACTAGGGGCACAATATCATCTGGCTTGCCCCAATTTGTCTTTTTTTTTGGTAAGACTTGTCCAAGGTCATACAGCTAGGTAATTATTTAGTGTCAGAGACTGGATTTGAACTCATATCCTCCTGACTCCAGGGCTGGTACTCTAATCCACTGACCTACCTAGCTGCCCCCATCACATGCTTTTATCAGTCAACTTCCGTGACCCCATCCTCAGAGGTGAACATATTTCTAAACCTCTCCTATTCTACCTATTTTGGGGATTCCAAGCCACCAGCTGGCAAAGAACAAACCTCTCTCTTCCCCAGTCAGTCTGGCTACTCCCTCATTCCCATTCTCATCAACACTAAGCCTGTCCCTGTATCCCACTCCAGATCTGCTACCTCTTCCACTGTGCACTTTGGAATGCCTTGCCCCATAACTGAAAAATTTATTTACTTAAACTTCTTCCTTCCTCACTCCTTCTAACTTTAGACAAAGTACATACAACATTCCACATAATTTAACAGCCTCCAATAGCTCTATTTTGATTTTTTTAATAAGCAGAAACAGCTTTTCTCTCTCATTACTCCTCCCCAACTAGAAAAAACAGAAAATTTCTTATAATAAATATGCATAGTTCAATTATATATGTACAAATATATATCAGAATTTCATTAATTTTATCTAATTATTGATTATTTGCAAAGATTTAAAATATAGCTATTTATAGCTTAACTTTCTTCCCTTGAGAATTACCTGTTTATATATATGTATAATATGTATGTATATTATGCATTTATATCAACTTTATGCTCTAATATGTTTCTAATATAATATGTTTCATACTTGTTTCTCTGGAATCATGGATTTTCATTGTATTGACTATAGTTCTTACAGCTTTCAAAATTGTTTGTCTTGACATCATTGTTATTCTATGTCATTCCGCTCCTTTCATCAGGTTTTTTTTTTAGGTTTTTGCAAGGCAAAGGGTTTAAGTGGCTTGCCCAAGGCCACACGGCTAGGTAATTATTAAGTGTCTGAGACCAGATTTGAACCCAGGTACTCCTGACTCCAGGGCCGGTGCTTTATCCACTGCACCACCTAGCGGCCCCATTTCATCAGTTTTTAAAGAATCTTTAAAATTTTCATTTTTATAATATTGATGTTATAGGATAAATTGTTCTCTTGTTTTTGGCTACTTTGCTCTACATCAGTGTTTCAGTATTTCTTTAAAATTACTGCTTTCCTCATTTCATGTAGCACAATAGTAGTATTCAGTCATATTCATTTAATAAAACTTATTCAGCTTTCCTCAATTGATAAATATCCTTTTAGTTTTCCATATTTTTTGCCTATGTGTTTTTGTATACATAGACTTTTAATTCTTTTGGTCATAGGCCTAGAAGTGGTATAGCCAGGTTAAAGGACACTCATGGTTTAGTAACTTTTTGTATATAACTAAATTTCTTTCTAGAATGTACCCATTTGCAAGTCTACCTACAGAGCATACAGATGTTTTTTTTCCCCTGTAGTCCTTTCTGCATTTGTCATTTTCCATTTCTTTCATCTTTACCAATCTGATAGGTATGAGGTAAAAATTTTAAATTGCACTAATATTCATTTCTCTAATTATTAGTTACTTGCAACATTTTTAAAATATGGCTACAGAAAACTTGGCACTCTAGCCAATATGATGACTCATATTGTAGATTATCAGGTGGAGAAGACTTCTATATATCTTGGAAATGATTTATCAGAGAAATTTGCTGCAAAATATTTTCTCAATTAACTGTTTATCTTTTAATCTTAGCTTTTTTTGAATTTATGCAAAATCCTTTTATTTTTATGTAACCAAAATGATTTCTACTACTTTCTGTCCTTTGGTTAAGAACTTGTCTTCTATCTATAAATCTAACATACTTTCTCCATGTTTCTCTAATTTGTTTATATATAACTTTTTATATACATGTTACATAGGCATTTAGAGTTTCTCTTGGTATAAAGTGTGGGACATTGGTCTAAACTTACTTTCCTCCCTACCACTGGAACACTTTTCCCAATTTTATCAAATATTGAGTTCTTATCCTAATAGACAGCAATTATGGAATTTTCAACACTAGACCTGATGCTAATGTACTAGATGCATTTGTTTCTAAATGTTGTATCCTTAATCTGTTCCATTGATTGATCTCTCTGTTTTTAACTGGTACCAAATTATTTTGAGAATCACGACTTCCTAATATAGAATGATGTCTGGCACTGCTGACCCTTTTGTTTCAATTATTTTTATAATTTCCTTTGAGATTCTTTTTATTTTTGTCTCCCTAGGATTTTTTTTAGTTTCATAAAGTAATTCTTAGTAGTTGGCCAAGAAATTAATTTAGGCAGTATCAATTTTTAAAATATTAACTCATCCTACCCATGAGCAATTAATATTTTCTCCATTAATTGTGTAAATAATGGTTTGTAGCTGTATTTATTAAGTTCTTTTGTGTATCTTGGTGGCTAGACTCCCAAATATTTTATCCATTCTGTAATTGTTGTAAATAAATGTTTTCTTTATCTCTTCCTGATGAAATTTATTTTGCAAGGCAATGGGGTTAAAGTGACTTGCCCAAAGTCACACAGTAGGTAATCAATAAATGTCTGAAGTTGAATTTGAAGTCAGGTCCTCCTGACTCCAGGGCTGGTGCTCTATCCTCTATGCTACCTAGCTGCCCCATTCCTGATGAATTCTAATAGTGTGAGATAAAAATGCTGGTGATTTGTGTGGATTTTTCTTATACCCTGAAATTTTGCTAAAGTTGATTGTTTAAATTGATCTTTTAGTTGGTTCTTAAAGATTTCTAAGTAAAAAAAAGTGATCATTTAGGTTTTTTCTTTACCTAATTTACCTCTTAATTTCTTTTTCTTGTCTTATTGGTATAACCTGTATACCTGACACTATGCTAAATAGAAGTGAGGATAATTGATATTATGCTTCATTTCTGATTTTACTTGTAAGGATTCTACTTTGTCACATGCAATGATTGCTTTTGGTTTTACATATTATGTACAAATGTTTTATGCACATATATATATACATACATATATACTGACATATTTCTCTACTTATTTCATGCAGCAAATAGGAAGTTCATAGGTTATCTCAAAAAACAATATTTGTTGTAATTTTAACCATAAATTTAACAACTGCCTTTATAACCTACACAAACCTAATCATAATCCAAATGGAATCTACTTTTACTTGTTTATTTTGTCTTAGTAGTCAATGTGGAATGGAAAACTCTCTGAATAGGAACTCAGAACGAGACAGGATGTTGAGCTAGTGATATCCTGATGATTGGGAACAAGAATATAGCTTGCATTCATATGTCATTTTAACATTGGCAAAATTCTTCCCTCTAAGAAATCAGAGCTATACTGGCAATTTCTGCAGCTGAAGTAATTGATGTTAGTAGAAGGAATTGTGGCTTTGACTCATCTGCAGTGATACTGGTGGAGGAGGGATGATAGATTGGACAATGAAGTATTCCCCAAATGGTCATTTTCTCCCTGGGGTAAAGTGCTAATTGTTCTGCCTTAGTTATAGTCCCAAAAAATGACTTTTTTTTTTTGTTTTTTGTTTTTTCTTGCAAGGCAATGGAGTTAAGTGGCTTGCCCAAGCCCACACAGCTAGGCAATTATTAAGTGTCTGAGGCCGGATTTGAACTCAGGTACTCCTGACTCCAGAGCCAGCCACCCCAACCATGACTTTTTTGATAAAGACAGTAATGTATTATTATCCATATTTTTTCAGATAAAGAAAATCAGACATAGAAAAATTATAGGACTTGTCCAGGGTCCATATTGTTCATGTTATAGCTACTTACTATCTGATTCTCAATGAACTTATCTCAAGGTCACAAAGTCAATTAATGTGGGAGCCCAGTCCTCCTGACTTCAGTTCATTGCTCCAGGCAAGACCACGCTCAGATCTAGAGAGTCAAAATTTTCAGGCCTTAATTGTATCAGATGCACATGAAAACTTGGTCCCCATTGAGGACGGTACTTAACAACTTACTTGATTACTACTATTGCCATTACCAATCATGCTTTAATCACTAAAGGATACCCAGAACAGTGTTCCTGCTGCATGGATTTTGCATATTGAAGGCCCAGTATAGGAATTTAACAAACTTTTTTTTGGATTGATAACACCCTACCCCAAGTTAAAAACATAAAAACATCAGGCAAAGAGATGAAAAATTCCTTCTTTTTGATCAACTATTATGTTTACATTCCTGTTTTTAAAAATATTTTATTTTCTCAGTTACATGAAAAACAATTTTTAACATTCATTTTATACAATTGAGTTCCAAAAATCTTTCCTTTCCTCCTTCCCTTCACCCTTCCCTGAGATGGTAAGCAATTTGATGTAGGCTATATATGTGCAGTCATGCAAAACATATTTGCATATTATTTGTGTTGTGAAAGAAAACATAGGATTTCCCCTCCCACAAACACACACACACAGAAAGTAAAACAGTGTGCTTTGATCTGCATTCAAACTCTATCAGTTTTTTTCTCTACAGGAAGATAGCATTATTTTTTAATCAAAAGTCCTTCAAAATCAAATTTAGATCTATGTATTGCTAAGAATAGGTATCATTTACATTTGATTATCATACAGTATTGCTGTTACTATGTACTATGTTACTATGTACTTCTGGTCCTGGTCATTTAACTTTGCATCAGTTCATGTGAGTCTTTTTTAAGTTTTTCTGAAATAACCTGCTTGTCATTTCTTATTTGCACAATAGTATTCCATCACAATCATATCCCCAACTTGTTTGGCTATTCTGCAATTGATTGGCATCCTTATAATTTCCAGTTTGCCATCACAAAAAAAGCTGTTATAGATATTTTTGTTGAATACAGACTTAGTAGAGGTATTGCTGGGTCAGAGGGTGTGCACAACTTCATGGACCTCTGGGTATAGTTCCAAAATACTTTTTAGAACATTGGATCAGTTCTTAACTCCATCAGCTTTGCATCAGTGTGCCAATAGTCCCACCCATACTTAAACATTTGTCATTTTTCTTTTTAGTCATATTAGTCAATCTTATAGGTGTAAGGTGGTGCATCATTGTTTTAACTTGCATTTCTCTAGTCAATAGTGATTTGGAACATTTTTTTTTTTATGTGTCTATAGACAGCTTGAGTTAACTTTGCTGAAAACTGTTCATATTCTTTGACCTTTTATCAATTTGGAAATGATTCATATTTTTATAAATTTGACTCAATTCTTTATATATTTGAGAAATGAGACTTATATGAGAGAAACCAGATGTAAATTTCCCTACCTCCACCCCAGTTTTCTGCATCCCTTCTAGTCTTGACAGCATTGGTTTTGTTTCTGCCACTCCTTTTAAATTTAATGTAATCAAAATTATCCATTTTACATTCTATAATACTCTCCATCTCATTGGGGTCTACTTATCTATAGATTTTACAGGTAAACTATTCCATGCCACCCTAATTAGTTTATGGTATCACCTTTTACGTCTACCTTTTATGTCTAAAGAATGTTGACCTTATCTTTGTATATGGTGTGGGATGTTAATCTTTACCTACTTTTTGTCAAACTGTTTTCTAATTTTCTCAGCAGTTTTTGTCTAGTGAATTCTAATCCCCAAAGATGGGCTCATTGTGTTTATCAAACACTACATTAATATGGTCATTGCCTATTGTGTATTATATATTCAATCTATCCCAGTGATCCCCCACTCCATCTTTTAAGTCAATACCAGATTGTTTTGATAATTAACACTTCTAATACAGTTTGAGATCTGATACAACTTAGTCATTTTTGTTCATATCTTTTCAGTAATTTCCTTTATATTCTAGACCTTTTGTTCTGCCATATCAATTTTGTCATTTTCTAGGTCTATAAAATATTTTTTGTGGTGTTGTTGGTATGACAAATAAATTAATTTAGGTCGAATAGTCTTTTTAATTATATTGGTTTGGCCTACCCATGAACAATATTTTTCTAGTTTTTTAGATCTGACTTTATTTGTGTGAAAAGTATTTTTTAATTGTGTTCATATAGTTTCTGGGTTTGTCCTGACAGTTAGATTCCCAAGTATTTTCTATTGTTTACAGTTAGTTTAAATGGAATTTCTCTATCTCTTACACTAAGCTTTGTCAGAAATATATAGAAATGCTTATGATTTATGTGGGTTCTTCCTAGTTTTAAGCACTTTTTCTTGTTATCTCCATCAACTTCAATTAGGGGCAAGGAAGGATCATTTTCAAAGATATAGATTTTGAGGAGAAATTTGAAGGATCAAACTTGGCAATAATCTAACGGGTTTCAAAAAGATAGTTTCAGAGAATCCTAAATCATAAATGCCTAAATAAATAGATACATAGATAGCCACATAACCAAGTTAATGGCAAGAGCTTATCCTTTCACAGCAGGAATGTTCTAGGTTCTCATTTACAAGGTCAAGTTTTAGAAACTGCTCCTTTCTTATCTCTTAAGTTTGCTGAGGGAATCCATTGAGAAAAGATAATGAATGGTTTTGATCTTCTGGAGGGGGGATTGGTAAATGAATTGAATTGAATTTTTAAAATAATCATAACATTTACTCAGTAGAAAGAAAAAAAGTTTTGATAGACAACCTATCAAGCTGTGTCACGTTTTACTACAAATTCATAAAATTTCCATGGGAAGAGTGGACATATTTTGAAAATGTTGCCCATCAGTAAGTTTAGAGAAATTCAAGAGTTCAGACAACTGGATTGTGGGATTGGATTCATCCCTAGCATACTATACAAACTTAATGTTAAAAGCTAATGATGAGGAACTCATCTGCTCATTTCTTTCCAGCCAGAATTAAGAATCAGATTTGTGTTCAAAAAAGCTAGCTTTGGTTTTGTTTGGAAAAAATGCTTCTGATGCTTCTCAGGGGGATTAGAGAGGTATCAATCCAAAAGGCAGTCAAATGGCCCTTTCAGAGGTTTCCTTCCTTCTTATATATACTACACTGAAGGTAGAGACTACCAGAGATTTCTGTCAGTTGTACTTAATGCAATAAATAAGTGAGATTGGGAAACCTAACTGAAAGAAACACACACACACACACACACACACACACACACACACATTCACATATAACAGTGTAAAAGGAAATTCTTTGAACTGTTACATGTTTACCATGGAGAATCTGCTACTATATACTGTTCTTCAGTGTTCAATATCGGCATGCAATCTTTCCGGTCTGGATGGGCAATCATACCATTTCATTGTCCAGTGCTATCATTACAATATTGTTATCATCTGAGCTTGAGTCTGACACTTTCTCTAAGACCTTTCAAATAACCCCTTTACTAGGCTTCAGTACCAAACCATTCAGGGCAAATCTCTGCTTTGTGCTTGTCAGCCTTAATAGACTGGATGTCACTTCAGCCTGTAAAAAGTACCCGCTCCTCAGCTGTCAGTCAGTCCTGGTGGTGTCAGCGGAGAGCGTGGCTGGAGCTGGGCTGGATTAGAGGGTAGTTACCACAGCTGTCAGATTCCTGACAACCTGACACCCACATTCCCAACTTCCTTTTACTGTCTTTGGTTTCCATCTAGCTTTCTGGCCCTTTCTCTTAAGGTGGATCCCTCTCTTGGAATCAGACTGAAACTTCCAAAGCAACCTGAAAAGTTAGGATGGTTTCAGAAAATCCATGTGTGTGGTTTGTGTTTTTCTCTTATTTTGGGGGGGAGGGGGGAGGTGGCTGTTGCAAAGTCTCTCACCTGTTGAGTTACCTTTGACCTCAGCATGTGTTTTAAAATTGATCTCAAAGGAAAATAGGTTTCATCATGCTCTTATTCCTTGTATAAAGTATGTATGTCATACTGAATATATGAAAAAGGATAGAAGACCTTAATTCAAAATATTTCTTCTTCTTTCTTTCTTTTATTTTGAGAATCCTCTCCCCCTTTTCAGCATTATTTTGCTCAATTTGACCACCCATATCATAAATACTTAAAATCTACATATATGCATTCAATTGATGTCCAAATGAGGAATAAATGAATTGACAACTTGATGATTGCTTACATTTCTCAAATCATTTTTAAAGAAATGTCAATTAACAGTGAAAATAATCTTGTATTTCAAAAGTATGTTTGAATTTCAAAGTCACATTTTTTCCAAGTCAGGAACAAGCGTCAGTCTACATTTTCATTTTCTAAAAGTAATAAAGCAGAGGACTGTTAAACTTGTTAAATAGGCAATTTACCTTTGAGAAGACAAATATAAACTTAAGTACAATTCTGAATCAATTGATTTTTCTTGTTTCTCATTCTACCTACTTGGCATCCCATCTTCATATTTGTATATGGATTATAGAATATGGTATATGGGCACAGGTATATATACACACACAATTCTAAATGGATAAGATAAAGGGAATTTAGTTAAGTCTGTTTCCTTATTCTGATTTCTTCAGTCAGTCTTTGCTTTTATTTCTCTTGCACATAAACTACATGGGAGAAAAATGTTGCCTAGTAAAAATAACAGATTACGTATTGATTAAACTTATGAACTCACATTCACAACAGAAGACTTAAATGTTCCTCCATAGTCTTTACTATGCTTTAAAAAACATTATGGGTTTTCAAGAATAGAGTTGTTTTTCAATTACTCAAGCAAAATGGTTCAAATTAAAATGAGCAATCATCCATCTCAATTGCTGGGCAATTTTTCATTCCTCATAATACTACATACTTGACAAAGTCAGATCCAAGCTGGGTAATACAAATTTAGTAAACATCAAAAGCGAGGTGAGGACCAGAATACATCACCATGCAAAGACTATTGACATTTTTCAGCACTCCTTCCACATTCCAAAGGAGTTACCAGATCGAAAATAAGGGAATAACTAAAAAGACCTTTTTATATTCCATCCAATTAAGTATGGGGAAATAGCTTTCCCACTCCTTTAAATGTGGCAAGGAGTTCCATATTCAAATAACTCACACATCTGCCCTGTGTTTTTGTATTAACTGAGTTAACTATTTAATGTCTGCAAGTTAATTCCATCAATTCAGAGAAAAAGAAAAGAAAAACAATTATTTGGTATCAAGTCAATAAAATATCCAGCAGATTTTCTGGATTTTGTTTTACATTTTTTAACCAAATATTCTGGTATCATTTATGTTATCTTCTTTCCATAGAGCTCTCATTACTCAGTTACCATCATCTTATTATAAGATAAGCTCTAAGAATGCTCTTTCCCACCTCAGTGATGGCCTTACATTGTTCTGGCCACATTCTCTTACCCAGCCTTACCCACTGAAAACATAATTTAATTAAATAGGCACTTATTAAGAGTCTTCAAAGTGCCAGGTAATATATTATGGATTCAAATGCATAAATGAAAGTGTCTGCTCTTATGGAACTTAACATTCTGCACAATGATTGTAGATGAATAAATACAAATATATGCAAAGTAAATTTGTAAAAGAAGTACACTAAGTATGGGGTGGGGCTCAGCAAAGGTCTCCTATAAGAGATGGCACTTGAACCGTCCCTTGTTGGGAATTCCAAGTCAGGAGTTCTCAGAGGTAGGAGAAATGTTGCTTTATGAAAGGAGCTGATTGCACAGTGGATAGAGCCAGGAAGACCTGAATTCAGATCCTGCCCATACTCTTATTAGCTGTGTGACCATGCGCTGATCATTCAACTTCTGTTTTTCTCAGTTTCTACTATAAAATAGGAATAATAATAGCACCTTCTTCCCAGGGTTGTTGTGTGACTCAAATGAGATATTTGTAAAACTCATTCAGCACAGGATCTGGAATATAGTAGGCATTACATAAATGTTCATTCTTTCCCCTTTCCCCTCTTTGTGTATAGGAAATATGTAGTAGGTGAGTTTGGCTAGACTATAGAGAGCATGAGGTGGAATGATGTGAAATCAATCTGGGAAGATAGGTTGGAGACAGATGGCAGTTGTAGTCTAAGCCCTTCACAGCTTTCAATGAAAAACAGAGGCCTTTTGTGTTTAATGCTTTGTGTTTTATATATTTTTAAGATAGCTAACAAAGGTGAATGATGCGACCTATGGCCTTGGAACTGAGCAAAGCCAAACGGCTCATAAGGGGCAAACCCCACAATGTTGACTTTCAGATCATGACTCTCTAACCAATTAAATTAACTAGCTACAGACATGGCATCATCTCCATACAGTTTATATAGATTAGCACTGTAGCAAAGTCCAGTCCCTATACTCTACCACTGGCAAGATCCCAGAATCCAAGGTCCCAGCTTCCATAGTCCCACTGATGGCAATAATTATGGGCCAAGACTAACATGCTCTCTGAGGAGGCCAAAAACTTTATGCATTGCTGAAGAAACTGACTCCAAGGAATTTTATAAATATATTTTCCCCTGGACCTCTGAAATACTCGTTTTCCCAGGACTGATGTGTAATGGGAATCCTGCTTCAGTGTTGAAGTCAAACCTCTCTGACCTGTTGCCTTAATTTTTCCTATCACACCTTTCAATGCAGCTTATAAATCTTTAAGAGAGTGCACTTTAGCCTTTTACCATGCACACAATCCAAGTGTATGTAACAAATTAAGAAAGATGTAAAGGGTAATAGGTCCTGAGGTTGGTTTTTTTCCCCTCCCCTAGAAAGTCCATACTATTTCCCAAAGTCCTGAATAAATTCATTTAACGTGTTTTTGTCTCCTTTTGTTGCATTGCTGCTGCCTTGGGAAAACGACAGGTGTGATTATAGACACTACACTCTCATAACCTCGATCTCTCTCTCTATCAGTGGGCAGAAGTGACTCGGGGCTCCAAGTGGCTGCTCATCCTCTGAAGGATGCCTTATGCCCTCTTCACTAACAAAACTCTGCACCTGCCCAGCTGGAGTAGCAAGCCAAGGAAACGTGTGGGAGCTGATGACAATCATCTCTGATTAGACTGTCATTACATACCCCAGGCAAGGTGTGAGCCACAGCTAATTAGCTCCGAGAGGCCGGGTGCCCTATTTACTAGAGCAAGTTCTAACAAGTTGCATTGGCCTCCAAAGTTAAACAGAGGCGGTGGCCAAATTCCAACCATACATTTTTCATTCCTACAGTCTAGGGTCAGAGCAGTGACTTTCTTATTCCACTAAAATCATTAAATGTTAATATCTTCATACTTTCAGTCACCTCTTGTCCATGTTCCTGCTTTCTGTAAGCTGTCACTTCCAGAGATAGTATGAAAATTAGCTGCTTTAGACCATCTGATATTATTCTAAGTGGGTTTGTACTTTTAAATTAAACAGCCCTCACTGTTTTCCCTGTCCCCCTTTACACCCCCTGTAAGTAATGCTCAGGCAGCAACACAAGTCAGCCAAGACTCAGAAATGTAGTTAAGATTGATGCTTCCTCCTGAGCTAATGGAGTGGGTTGGGGGGGGGGGGAAGCCACAGTAATGTGAATTAAGGACAAGATGTCAGACTTATCTTTGGCTTCTGCCGAATTTGACCTGGTTGTGTCACAAGCATTATTTATTTAAATATGAATTTGGGGTAGTTATTATAGAACCAGGACATCAGTAGGAAGAATCTACTTTCTTAAGCATTGTTTTTTAAGAGAAAGAAAACTCAGTTCACTATGTTATCATTCATGCTTGTGGAAGGGATTTTTGACTCATGCCAAGAAATGCCAAGATGTCCCACAGCTTCAATTTCCTTAAGAAACAAATGCAAATATCTCATGACAGCTGAAAGGAGCCCATGTTACTGCTAATATCGATATATATTTATCTTGACATTAGTGCTTGAATGTGACTTTAAAATAATTTCTGCCACTTAGCAATAAGGGGCAGAGTGAAATATATCTCAAGGTTACTTGATAATTGATGATTAGAAATGTCATCTATTGAATCACTTGCATTGGAAGACCTGAATCGAGAAATGATCTCATGCTCATATCTCATGCACACATCTACAAGCTGAGGTATAATCCAAACCAGTATTTCCTACTGAATTCTTCCTCCTAGCCTAGCCAAAACCAATTTGCTAATATACTTTTCAAAATAGATGATTTCCAAATGACTTGACTTTGGATCATGGATTTGTCTTTAGGATGGACCATATAATCCAACCCTTCTTATATATTTTATAGGTAAGGAAACTCTGACCCAAAGTAATTAACCAAACTACTTTCCCAAAGTTACATAGTTCATTGAATCAGTGGATTGTAGATTATTCATGGCAGGAAAGGAAACTGCAATTCATTTTCTCTAAAGCTCTCATTTTACAGTGAGGAAACTGAGTTCTGGAGAAGGTTCAGTAATTTCTCTAAGGTTTTACAGATAATAATTGGAAAGGTCAGCATTCAAACTCAAGACTTCTACTTCCCAAGTCAACACCTATTTTATTATTCAAAACCTTGAACTTGGAAACCACTGTTTCTGTCCATCATTTTCTAGTGCCAGTGCTTTACTGCAAGATTTCAAAGGAAAAATATGGTTTGGACATTTTGCCCAACGTGTTCATGATACCCAAACCCATCAAATGGAATCATCTGGCCCTACTCCTATTGATAATATACATAGTTTTACCACAATTTTACTATTTAGCATTTGATTTTTAAATTTGAAAAATTATCAGAAAATTTTTTTTTTAAATCTAGGCCCAAGATGGCATCTCCATGGAAAACTAAGGGTCCTGGAAATGTATCTATAACTTAATCTTCTAGGGTTATTTGCATTACTGAGAAAGTAAGCACCTTGCCCCAGGTCACAATGTTAGCAAATATCTACCAAAGCAGGATTTGATCCCATATCTCTATGTCCTGAAGAGCAGTCTGCTAAGCTGTAGCACTGGACCATCTCTTCACAAAAAGCTTTGCTATTATTGAACCTCCAGCTTTAGGAAGACAAAGAAACTTAAGCTTGGTACTCCCTTAAATGTGAAAATGAGCAAACTTTTCTTTTGGGGTGTGGGTGTGTGTGTGTGTGTGTTGTGTGTGTGTGTGTGTGTTTTAAAATGAGAAAAGGATTGCTTCTCATAACCCAAAATTCCTCTCAAGGTGGAAAGTTGATTACCAATCTTTGATCTGGCCTGAATTTTTACAACTGTTTTTAAACCCATGAAAGCGGGGCTCATAATGGAAGTGCTGACGCGACCTTATCTCCAGTATGCCGGCATGGACTGTGCCCCTATAATAAGCAGTTATTATGTATGTGTAAAAATAATGAGAGGCAGTGTCTGAAGAGAGTTAATGTAAAATGCTAAGCAATTACAGTTGGTTACACAGTATAGGTTAATATTCTCTCATATAGCTGTACTTTTTTTTCCTCTCTTTTGTCCTCCAGAACTCCTAATGAAAATTTTGAGACCTGACGGTAATGATAAGCAGCCATTCACACGTCCTCTGTGTCAAGGCTGCTGCAGTAATGCTTTCCTTCATATAACATTTTGCATAGCCTAAAGCATCTATTAAAATCCTTTGTAAAATTCATGAAACAAAAGTGGTGGGTTGAGTCTAGGGGGAGAGAAAGTAAGCTGCTTATTAGCAAAAAGTCAAAAACACAGGGCCAATTACAGATCTGAACAAGAAGGGCTAAGGAATAGCGCGGGGAGTAATTCTTTCTTCAGCCCAATGGGCTCCAGCGAGAGGCAAGTTAGATGAAAATAGAGCAAATAGTCTAAGCAGTAATTAAAGAAAAATGTTTGGAGTTAGAAACAGCTCTATAACAATGGAAGGAAATGCTCAAGTAAAACAATTGTCTGTTCTCACATAGATGCTAAATTGGAAGGATTTAAGACTGTTCCCTAAAGAAAAGGCTAAGGGGTAGTCAAGAGGAGCTGGGGAGCTCAGGAGATATGTAAAGAATCTGTTTGGTATTTCAAATGCTATAAATTAGATAAAAGATGAGCTTTCCTATTGAACAAGCAACATCAAACTGAATAAACCCCAATAAGATTGCCCTTTTTCTGTTATAAACTTGACATTAAACCTGTCATGTTCAATGACAGCCTACCAGACCTCATTCCGCACCCTTTGGAATTTGAAAGATTGGCAGGTGTCGTGATTTCCTTAACATAAAAGACCTTGCAGATAATGTTCAGCAGGCACAAGGATACTTTTATAACTCCACTCTCCCCCAATTCAGAATCATTGGGTGAGATTTGCACAAGGACTAGAGATTCAGGAGCCGTCCAAAAACATTTCTGACCCAAGGAAAATCTTTTATTGACAAACGGAATGGAAGAGAGGCAGTAATTTGATGATTCGCCTTAGTAGTCAAAACATGCCCCACATTTTTAATAATGAGCTGCTTTCTAAAAAGCAACTCACTATGAACAGAAGGATATAGCATGGGTATAGTCCTTGGGAAGCAGAATCAAAGCAGGATGACTCCGGTTTGACTTGAGGCTGAAAATCAAGTCTCCCACCCCCACTCCCAGTGAATGATCTTCTCCTTCCCCAACAAGAAATTCCACGAGCTCCATTAACTAACACCATTTGTCTGTGGAGTTTTATGCTGATACCAGGCCATGGCCCATTCACGACTATCGATCCATTTACAAGTATTGGTCCTCCAAGGCTGGTGCAAAGTTATGCTTCTCAGAGGAGCTTGTGGTCAAAAGAAAAATTTGGCAATTTTCCCCACTCAGTCAGAGAGTAGAGGTTGTTGACCAGATGCTATCCATTTAACAGAATGGCTTGATATTTGAGAAGAAATCCACCCCCATGCATTTTTCAACAAGTTAAGGAAAGATTTTGAACCCTTGACCCTTTAAAAGTTTTGTAGGCCTTTCTTATAGCAGCTGCATGTCTCCAAATAATTCCAGCATACCACACTTTGGAAGTATATGGAAAGGCTCAGAGAAAAGCATCATTAGTCCACATTTTATTCCAATTTAGCACTTTCCTTACTCATTTTTCAAATGAATTTTGGAAGTTATAGGGGAGGAGGAGACTTCCCCCATATTTCCCCCTCATAATTCCCCCCATGTATTTGCTAATTATTTATTACCATTTGAATTTGAACTAATTTCCGATATTTTAGGTACTTTAAAGTCTTCTTAAGAATCAAACTATAACTCTTGATGACAAACTATTGTTCTTAAATCATTAGCTGAGGAAAACTGAGGCAGAAAAAAGTGACCTTTTCTGTTATTACACAGTGTATTGCCCACTTAATTCAGTTCCTCCCTACATTGGTCATATTATTGATGGAGAATCAATGGACATTCACCCTTCTTACCATTGGACTTTTAGTACCTTTGTAGTCCCAAGGGAAAACTGCTACTCAAAGGTAACCTTTAAAGCACTTTTGCAGAAAAATAACTAAATTTTGCAAAGAGATGCATGCTTTGAACTTTTAATTAGTGATAGAAATTCAAGAATGAATTATTACATTTCATCCCTCAAATTTTGTGAATAGAATTAAAACTACAAAAGAAGCCCATGTGAAAAAATTCTTGATTCCTTAGATTCCTGTTCTGATGGTTCCAATGTGCTGGCCAATTGGTTTTAAAAGAAGATGATATGTATTCCTTAATTATCCTCTAAAATTCAAAGTCTTGATTTGACCAGTATTTTCTAAAACATTTCATGAATTTTTTTTGAAAAGGACGAAGTTAAATTGAAGGTTTACATTTTTACATATTCCTTGAATTCAGAAAAAACCCCATACAAAATAAAATTTCTTTTCCTGTCCCTATAACAAAAAAATTACAAAACATTATTGAAATTAACTTTTAATCACTTTGAAGGATGGAAAAAAGTCAAAGTCTTAGGATACTGAAATAACAAGAGGCTATCAGGGAGAGCTGCATACATTAAGACATGAAGCTCTTATTCATAAAAATATTGTAAATTATTATTTAAAATTAGCAGAAAATAAAGTTTTATTAACAAATACACTAAATATGAAATAAATTTACCCAGAATTTTATAGTTTATGCAGTACTTACCTCAGTTGACTCATTAGGAAAAGGAAGACTCAAGGTTCTTGACTTGAAGGGCCAACCACTGAAAATAGGGTGAAGGCAGTTAAGTGGTTTATTTCCATTTAGTGGAATGTGATTGAGCTAATAGGAATCCTATTAGAATATATGTTAGTGGAATCATATCAAGCCAAATGGTTTATTTCTGGTATATTGTTTAATTGAGTGTCAAAAAAAATACTTCCCCCCAAAAGCATAAGGGCTTTTCCCCTAGGATGTTAAAAGAAAATATCTGTGCTGCCAAACAGCTCAAAAATTTTCCAAACTATTATCTCCCTATAGTTTCACTAACATGTTAACCTACTTACAGCAATTAGTGCTTCATTAGTAAGGCTAACTAACTGTTGCTGTGCCCTGTAATGATTTGCCAGGCTTTCCATATACAAGTGCATAATCAATGTTTTCCAATTACTGCTATAGTGCAGCCACTATTTCAAATAAACTAGATAATAATACAAACCCATTACTGGAGCTGGAGTAGCAGAGGCATTTAATTGCAAGGCAGTCCTTCTCAGCTTTTAAAATTTTTCACACTAATGAAGTGTCATACAAAAAAGTTGTATTGATTTTTCCACCACATGGCTTCAACCACAAATATGTAATTATCCCTTTTATATCTAGCTGGGGGATTAAAATAATCTATAGTATATAGCCTTTACTTATCCCTGATGGGTTTAGTAGTACTTTTTACCCTTTTCAAAATATGCAGCCATTTGATGAATGAACTTTAGGCAAAATGTTGCTTTATCTGCTTCAAATCTTGCTTTTTTAAAGTCAGTTTGTGTGCAGATGCTGCAATTTGAATTCTGCAGTTTCTAAAATCTCCCAAAGAATAGATTCTGATATAACTGAATTGATCAAATGCATTATGTCTATTTTTTAAACCAATGTGGAAATCAAGACAGTTAAGCAGGACTCCACATTAGCAATCCCCCCAGATTTGCATTTCCCTGTAGTTAGACTTTTATTCCTATCTAACATGTTGTTTAACCATGTTCTATTTTTATACAAATAAACAGTTGATGTTAATTGGAGCCAATTCTTTTCTGGGTCTTCAGAAGAAACATAACAACAATTCATTTGCATTACCTTCCTTGTTTTCTCATCAGAGACTGGTCAGTAGAGGCGAAGAAGCATTTTTGTTAGGAAGAGAACAGGCCATTAGGAGCATTAAATGAATTTTGCAGAGACTGAGAATTAATGCTGGGAGAAAATCGCTTTTTAAAAAAAATTAGCTTGTCTTCCTTGATCTTCACATGTTAAAATTGGTTTCTTTCAATGTTTTTACTGAAAATTTTTTAGGTTATGCTTCCCCAATTTTTTTCAGTTATGATCAATGGCAAGGGGGGAAAGTCCAAAATGGGGGGAGTGATGACTTTTTAAAAGGCCTTGTTCTTAACATTAGTGTGACAAAAAAATTGTAATTCCCTTAGTTTCACTAATGTGTTAACCTACTTATAGCTGTTAGTTTTTCTGGATACTGGGATTTGCAGAGATTTACTGCCTTTCTTTATTTTGTGGCACATCCACTTTAAGGAAACATTCATGTGCAAATTAAGGTACTATATTTTAGACTCTAAAAACCATGTCAAGGTGATCGTATATGAACATGAAAATATTGTGAGTCAGTGTTGGAAATTTTTGATGAAATAGCATATATATATATATATATATATATATATATGTATATATATATACACACACATACATATATATATTTTGTTGGATTGGAAAGTATCCAATACTACCTTAGACATCTGTGATAGATAGATAGATAGACAGACAGACAGATAGAAATTTTTTTTTCAAACGAGAGCACATGTAGGCAAAAATGATCTGGAAAACATGGAAATTTGTTTTTTTACAAGATTAGGTGAAAAAAATCACTCAATACTTCTTTATATGTTAAGTTAAAATGTCTATTGTGTGCCTTTAAAAATCCATAAAATATAGCCTTTATCTTCAACTTTATGCAACATGATATTTTACCAAATTTTCAGAGCAGTTAAAAATAAAATTAAAAATCATGAAAGAAATAGTTAACATAAAATTTAGTCATTGAATAACCAACTATGTATAATAGTTGGGTCAAGAATCAATGCAAAAGGATAAAGATGAAATAGTTTTATTTTTTTGATGGCTGGGAGTGGTGGTAAATAAGTTTTAAAAATTTGCAAAGTAGGTCACACTTCACTTTAAAGATGGCTATGGTCCATTTTATAATGAAAATATGAATAAATATTCTACACAGTACACAGATTTCCCTGAAATCTATTTTTTGTTATTCTTCCTATGTTTGTATTAGATTACCTAACCCTGTATAGCTGCTCCTTTTCTTCCCTGTTACAGTGGGCAGCCCATTTTCTCTAGGGAACCAATGGTCCAGTGATGCCCATACGAGGACTAGTTCAGAGCTGAAGCATTCTGTCTAGTTTCATATATGCTCCTGGTTTTAGTCTTTATTTCCACATAATCTATCATGCATGCCACATTATATCTCAGTTAAATAAAAGGAAGAAACATGAGTGCATTAAAAACAGATTATTGTCAAGAAGTGTTGGAGATGGTGGGGATATGATAAAATTTCTGGCAGCAGAGACAAGTCAGATAAGCTCTACACAGAGATTTCAACTCCCAAGTCCACA